>NC_135335.1:49063209-49365307 GCF_023851605.1 Tamandua tetradactyla | reverse complement strand
GGGCACACGCCTGCGGGGTGCGGAGCCAGTGAGCGCGCCGGGCGCCCCGTCGGGTCTGGCCCTTTCCGCGGCGCCCGGCCGGGCAGCCCCACGCCGCCCCCTCCGCCGCAAGTCCCCTGTCTCCCGGGCGCCCCGCCCCGCCCCCAGGCGCCCCGCCCACGCCGGCCCTGCCCGCCCCTGCCCCGCCCCCGGCGCCCGTCGCACCCGCCCCGCTCCGCATCCCGCAGCCATCTCGGCGCCCAGGGACGCGGAGGCCGCTCTCGGGCCACCATGTCCCAGCGCTTCGTGGTGACCCCCGCGGCGGGCGGGGCAGGGGACCAGAGGCCCGAGGCCGAAGGCAGCGCTCTGGAGCCGCCGCGGGTGGACGCGCTGCCCATCCTGCGCTACTGCCGCGAGCCGAGCCGCTATGGTAGGTGCCGCCGGGCCGCCCGGCCTCGTGGGACGCGCGGCCGGCGGGCGGACACGTCGCGGGCGCTTCGGGCCCGGCCGGGCGCCAAACCCTCGGGGCTGCGGCTCCTTGCAGGGCGGGAGTGTGGCGGGTGGGTGGTGGCGCTGGCACGGGTCAGCGCGGGCACCAGGCCCTCCCAGCTGAGCCGAGCCCTGCCCGCGGCGCGCGCCTCTCACCTCGGCTGCCCCTCTCACGTCGGCCGCCCGATGACTCTCAAGCGGTCCTGCTTCGCGGTGGGGACCCGCGGTGTCCCGGAGATCGGCCGGTGACAGCTCCTGGCTGCTCTGATCTCCGCTCAGGACCAAGTCCTCGTGGAAGTGGGGAGGCAAGAGACAGGGACAGGGGCAGGGACGCGTGCTGTGTCCTCTGTGTGAGGCGACCACCTGGGGGCCCGAAGGGGCAGCATGGGTGATTTTATAACTTCACACCCTCTGCTTGGCGCTGCTGCACAGCCACTTCCTATAACCCAGAATCGTCCACCCCTGTCCCCAGCTGCCCCTGGCCTCTGAGATGCCCAGCCTCAGCCTGGGCCCGTGACCTGTGGGTGCGTCCAGCTGTGCAGCTGCTGTTCTCACTGCCGGGCTCTGAAGGCAAGGGCTCTGCACAGCCCTGGGGTGGGGGACACCAGTAGGGGCGTCCCTAAGGCACGGGGTCCCAGGGAATGACCATCTGAGGAGATCCTTCCCCATCTCAACCCCAGGGCTTTCGGCCAGCGGGCAACCGCGGGAGTCCCCCTCCAGGGCCTCTGTGTCCACGCAGTCAGCTGGGTGGGCGGCTGTCCAGGCCTCTGCTGTGGCCTGCCCAAGGGAGTGTGCACACTGTGTGCATGTGTCTCGTGGGGGGGGCCCTTGGGGACGGTGCACCCTAACCCCAAAAGTGCAGGCAGAAATGTGAGATACTTTCCAGGACTTTGTGCTGAAAGCCACAATGATTTCTTTATCATGGGATGAAGTCAGACGGCTCTGCATGTGGGCATGTGTGTGTGTGAATCTGTGTGTACAGGCACGTGTGCATGTGTGAGAATCTCTGTGTGTGCATATGTGAATGTGTGTACATGCATATGTACGAGTTTCTGTGTACATGTGTGTGCATGTGTGAGAATCTCCGCATGCACATGTATGTGAGTATATGTATGTGCGTATGTATGTGTGTGAATCTGTGTGTGTGCATGCGCATGGTGTGGATGCTCCTTCTTTGGGACTGCAGCCGTGGGTGCCGATATGTCACGGCTCTGGGGTGAGTGTGTGTGCATGTACGGGTACCTGTGTGTGTGCACATGGATGACGGTGTGGCTGACGCCCTGTCTTCAGGGTCATACAGATCGTACACCCAGGTGTGAACTTGAGCCCTTAGTTGGGGGTCCCAGGTTTTGCAGGTCCTGCAGGTCCTTGCCCTGCTCTGGAGGAAACAGCTTTGATGAAGGGAGCCCTGAGGGTCTTCGGGGAGGGACTGGAAGGGGCAGCCCTGAGATGCTGGGTCCCGGCTGCCCCTGCCCAGGCCCTGACCCTGGCTGTCTGCGATCTCCCCGGGCACCGCCCCCCGCGCGTAGCTAAGCTGCTGGGCCCAGGTGGACGTGCCCCTCCTCACCCCTCCTGTGACCCACATGTCTCTAGCTGGGGATGATGCCTGGTGGGTACCTTCCATGGTGCGGGCAACTGTCTCCCAGCAGGGCCCGGTGGTGGGGGGCTGGGTCACACTGATCCCCAGGCTCTTCCAGGGCCCCTGTTGCCCGCTCACCCTCGGTGCCCACGCATGGGCCCGCTCCACCATGGCGGCTGGAGGGGGGGCGTGGGCGCAGCGTGGGTGGCCCTACCCACCAGGCCTGTTTCCTTTGGCCTCAGTTCGTGGGCCTTGGCTGCCCTGGGGCACGGTGGGCAGCATCTGCCCAGGACGCTCACTCGTGTTTCCATCTGGCCTCGGCGCCTTCTGGCTGAGCCTGCAGGATGCTCAGTGCAGCGCCCGCAGTGCCCATTTCCTCCAGGATCGGGAAGTGTCAGCTTCCTTGATGCATTGGCGTTTGCTTCACATTGAGGATTTAACAACCAGGGAGTGAGCAGGGTGTAACCCCTGCCACCCCTGGGCGCGGGGTTGGGAGTGGGAGTAACCGGTCACCCACCTCCCAGGCTGTTGCTGTCCTGCTGGCCTGCTGCCAGCCCCAGTCCCCAGCAAGGGCTGGGCCGTCCACATGTGGGCAGGGTGGAGGGAGGGTGCAGGAGGTGGCTGCCTGTGAGGGGTGAAGAGGTAACCCCAAGCACAGGGGAGGTTACCCCGTCGGAGGGCAGGGCAGGAGCTGGGGGCAGACTTGAGCTTGTCCCCTGGAGCGTGGGAGTTGACCCAGCCCTCTGGAGTGCCCTTTCTGAGGGCCCCAGTAGGGCCCAGAAGTGCAGAGGCTGCCTGGGCTGAGTTAGGAGAGGGGGCCATCAGCCTCTGATGCCCGACTGCTCAGACCTCAGCATCAGAACAGAGAGGCCACACTGAGCTCCCAGGGGACATGTGTCTGCATATTCCAGGAGTAGCTGTCTCTCTGAGTGACAATAATCCCATGGCTACCATGATCCATGGCCATCATGGCCCACGGCCACCACTATGACCCACAGCCGAGACTCATGGCTACCACAACCCAGATACTGTGACCTATGGTCACCACCATGACTCATGGCCACCACCATGACCCATGGTCACCATGACCTATGGCCCACAGCCACTGTGACCCATGACCCATGGCCATCGTGACCCACAGCCACTATGAGCCATGGTTACCACCATGACCTCTGGCCTCCTTGTGGCCAAACAACACACGACAACATGACTGTGGCTCTACGAGCTACAGTCACATCTGTGAGAATGGATCAGGCCCTCCCAAAACAATAGTGATTTGGACAAACCAATAATTTATTTCTTCCTCAGCATGGGGTCCAAGGTACCCATCATTCTGAGTTCATTCTCTAGTTCATCCACCCACCCACCCATCCATCCATCCATCTATCCATCCATTATTTTCAACCATCCACCCACCTATCCTACCATCCATTTCTTCTATCTGACTATCCATCCATCCTTTTATTCATTCATTCATTCACCCACCCACCCACCCATCCATCCTTCCATCCATTCCTTCTATCCACCCACCCACCATCCATTTCTTCTATCTGACTATCCATGCATCCATCTCTTTTATCCATTCATCTCTCTGTCCATTCATCCTTCTATCTATTCTTGCCATCTGTCCATCTATTCATCTATTTTATCCATCTGTTCTTACATCCAGTCATCTGTCAATCCAGTCACCCATCCATTCTTCCCATCCTTTTATCCATCCACCCATCCAACCGTCCATTCCTTCTATCTATCCATCCATCCATTCTTCCAGCATTCCATCTTTCCATTTTTTCCATTGGTCTTTGCTTAGTGTGTCCTGTCTGGGCTGATGCTGCCCAATACAACTCTCCATCTTTGCCGTCCCCTATGGCAGCCACGGGCCACATGAGGCTACTGAGCATCGAAAATGTAACTGATGTGTCTGGGAAACTGGACTTTTAATTTTAATGGCCATCAATTTAATTTTAGGCTTAGTAGGCACACATGCCTCATGGCTGTTGTCCTGGGCAGTGCAGCTCTGGGCGCTGAGGATGCAGCAAAGAAGCCCGTAGATGGAAGTGCCTTCCATCCTAGGGAGGAGGAGGCAGATGCCAGGCCCGAGCGGGTGAGTGGTGGACAGCACAGCTTGTGTGCCTTCATCCTCAGGCTGCAGGCCCTGAGACCTCCCTGTCTCGAGCTCAGCCTCCATGGTGACCAGGCCTGTGGCCCCCACCCCAGTACTCCTGAGTCCCCGCAGCTGGCTGCTCCTGAGCGACTGCCTGCCACAGGGCTGTTCAGTCAGTGCTCACTGCCTGGACCAAGTCCCCCGTCCCTGGCCACACCCCTTCCCAGTCAGCCACCCTCCCAGCCAGCCTCACCCCCAGCAGGGTGGCCACCACCCCGCCCAGCTGGCCACCTTCCCTCTGAGCTGGCACTACCCTCCGAGCCAGCTGCTCCCCTCCGAGCTGGCCACCCATGCTATCCCCTGGGGCTGCCATCTCCTAGCATCGCCATGTTGCCTGGCGACCCCATTGCTTCTCTTGTCCTGTGGGAGGAGCCGGAGCAGAGCAGGCTGCACGGTGTCCCCGCAGCACCAGACCTGCCTGTTTATGGTTGGCTGGCCCTGGGTGGGGTGGGGTCCCCCCTAGGGTCCCAGGAGGTGGAGTGGAGTGAGGCCACATAATAGCAGCCCCAGCAGGACCCCCGAGTGTCCCCCCCAAGCTTGTCTGATGCCCCAGGCCTGCAAGTGTTAATAGAACTGAAGTGTAGGCTAGACCCAACGTCTCAGATGAGGGGACAGGATGGTCCCAAGGGACCCTGAAAACTGTGGGACTGCCTGTCCCAGGAGCAGGGGCCCTGCCCACACTCACTGCATGGTGGGGCCGGGCTCAGGGTCCTGGGTGGGGGCTCAGGTCCTGGGGTCCAGGCTCAAGGTCCTGGGTGGGGGCTCGGGTCCTGGGGTCCAGGCTCAAGGTCCTGGGTGGGGGCTCGGGTCCTGGGGTCCAGGCTCAAGGTCCTGGGTGGGGGCTCGGGTCCTGAGGAGGGCTCAGGGTCCTGGGGTGGAGGGGGCTGAGGTTGCTCGGTCCTGGGCGGGGGGAGCCCCAGCTGCCGGGCCCTGAAGTGCTGGGATGCCTCCCCAGTCCCTGGCGGCTGGGTGGACAGGGCGAATGGGGTGGACGGGGTCTGTGCTCCAGAAGCCACTGTGTGCCCTTGAGACTGTACAGTCTCAGTCCTTTCAGGGAGACTGAGTCCCTGCTGGGTGGAACAGGCCTGGGAGAGTCCAACCCCTCCAATCCCAGCAACAGCAATACCCCATCCGGCAGGGGCTGGAGAATGTAGCCACGCCCTGGCCGTTTGGGTCTTCGGCCCTGCCCGCGCCGCCTCCTCCCTTGGCCCTGTGCCTCTTGGGGACAGAGAGGGGTGGGCAGGGGTTCCCTGAAGGCGAGAAGGCCCAGCTCAGAGGACTCGGGAGCCGTGAGTGGGACCTGCTTGTCCTCTGGGACCCTTTGAGTTAGGGCCAAGCCCCTGTCTGCAGTGATTTAAAGTTGGGGGTGCACCGTCTCCGCTGCCAGCTGGAGGTCCCTCGGCTGGGCCTGAGGCATGGGGGGGTCTCCCCCTGGGAATCACATGCCCCCGCTCAGAGCTCCTGGCAAGGGGATCAGCAGCTGAGGGCCCCGGCCTCTGTCCCTGTCGCGTGACTCCCGGGACCCCTTCTCTGGCTCAGGCCCCTAAGAGGTGGGACCTTAAGCCCACTTTGGTGTTGAGGCTAGGGGGGACTGGAGGGCAGCCCCCAAATGTGCATCCACATTGGGTCTCCAGAACCTGGGGTTATGGCCTTATTTGGAAAAAGGGTCTTTTGAGATGTGGTCATCTTGGGTCAGTGGGGGACCCTGAGTCCAGCGACAAGGTTCCTTAGAGGAGAGAGGCCGTGGGAGGACGGAGGCACACGGGGGGTGGTCACCAGCCCAGGGATGGGGCCACTCAAGTGGGAGAGGCCGGAGCAGCCACCTCGGGCTCCTGGCCTTGAGGGCAAGCCTGGCAGGGAGTGGCCTGTGGGCCAGCCAGGGCCGCGGGGTAGCTGAGGAGCTGCTGAGTGCCCCTGGGTCGTGGGCGCAGGCAGCAGAGGAGACTGGACTCCTGCCCAGCTGCCCAGAGCCCCCTTGGGCCCCTCCCACAGGCCACCCCCCAGGCATGGGGAAGCACCCCTCCAGCCTCCTCTGGGCACCTTCTCTTGGCTCTGGGTCGGGGGGCCATCCGACCGAAGGTCACAGCCTGGAGCCAACCCTGGGTCAGACGCCCCCGGTCTGGCCACCCTGTGCCACCAGTGGACGGCGCCCAGGACACCGTGGGCCCCACTCAGGGTTGATTCCCCAGAACCGTGCAAGGCCTGGAACTGATTGTTTTCCATGGGCATGAGCCTGGGCTCCTCAGTCGTGTGTGGGCCCGATGGTCCCCAGGCAGGCCCTGGGGAAGCCGCGCTTGCAGGGCAGCGGCCCGGCCCCCGGAAGCAAAGGCATTTGCACTGAAATTCAGGGGAGCCTGGCCTGCTCTGGAGCCAGGCCGCCTGCCCGCGCCTACGCGGGTGACTTGGTCTGACCTTTGCTCACATCTGCTCGCTCACCCGACTTGGGAGCCGGTTTTGGCTTTAACCCAGCACTGGGTGAATGTTTCACCCGGCAATCTCGGCAGCACCCGAGCTGCCTGCTGCGATGTCGGGGGCACAGCCCTGTGCGGCCACGGAACGGTGGCAGCTACCCGGTGGAGAGGGCGCCCGGCTTCCTGCCGGTCTCTTAGGACCTGTGTCACGACGCGCAGGTCAGGTGCACACAACCCGGGGCGTGGCGAAGGTGCACAGAGCGCGCCTGGCCGTTTCCCTAGCCCTGCAGGCATCGGGTGCAGCTCCCCCTTGCAATTTCATTCCAAGTCAAAGGCCATTGATGAGTTCAGCTGGAAGTCATTCCTTTTTAACTTCTGTGTAGCTGCACCAGGCACCTGGACAGGTCCGGGGGGGTACACAGGGTCTGCGGGGGGATCACGGGGTCCACGGTGGGGGTGGGGGGCACGGGGTCCGCAGGGAGAGCATGAGGTCCGCTGGGGGACATGGGGTCTGCGGGGAGGGCACGGGGTCTGCAGGGGGTTATGGGGTCCGCGGGGGGACACGGGGTCTGCGGGGGGTATGTGGGACACTGGGTCCGCAGGGGGCTATGCTGTCAGTAAGGAGAGCATGGGGTCCGCAGGGGGGCTACACTGTCAGCGGGAGAGCACGGGGTCCACAGGAGAGCACGGGGTCCGTGGGGGGGGCACAGGGTCCGCGGGGGAGCATGGTGTCCAGCCTTCAAGAGAAGGCCACTGGGAGCTGGGGACAGATGCGGTTGGGAGGGGCCTGGGGAGGGCACTGACGGTGGAGCAGGGTGACAGCCGGGCTCAGGAGGGGCGGGGTCTGCAGGAGGCAGCAGAGGCGGGCGGGGTGCAGCCCCCAGTGCGCTCCTGCCCTGTTTCTTCAGCCCCTGAGGGGTCCACAGTGACCCAAGCACAGGTGTAGTGGGAGCGGCAGATGCTCCAGCGGGCCCACACCATGGACTCCGAAACGCGGGGCCGGGGCCAGGGGGCTCAGCAGCCCTCGGGGCCCCGGTCCTGACTGCGTTCTGGTGGCACCTTGAGTGTGAGAGGGGAGAACTTTCCAGTGCAAGGGGAGGCCATGCAGAGGCCCTGGGGCAGCGCTGGGCTGGCTGGGCTCAGGATGGTGTCCTGCCCACCCCTCACCCGAGCATCAGTTTGTCTGTAAGATCCAGAGACGCGATTCAGAAGGGGCTCGGGGGCCTGGGGCCAGCAAGACCTGGTGTGGCCGGCGAGGTGCCCTCTCAGGCGCCAGCTTGCAGAAGCGCTTGCCTAGGGCATGGGCCCCGGGAGGCTGGAAGGCGCCAGGGGGTGCAGAGCTGGGCCGTCCCGGCACAGGGAGTAAAACTGAAACCAGGCCAGGCTGCGCGCCAGCTGCTGCTGAAACGGGAGGACCAGGGCAGGTGGCCGGATCGCCTTTCACGTCGGCGGCCCTGACGCCCCACGTCTCTCCTGTGTCCCTGGCTCCTCGCGATTGGAAAAGACACGCAGAGGTCTGTCCCGAGGTGGGGTGTCCCGCGGGACGTGGCGTCACAGGCGCCCGGCAGCTCTGTAACCGGAGCCGGCCCTGCCTACCAAGGCCATGGGGCCGGAGCCACCCCATGGGCGTGTCCCACCAGCAGTGCTGGGTCCTGACCCCCCCCTCACTGAAGCCCCCACACTGGCGCCCCCCCCCCCCCCTGAGCCCTATTCCCCACCGGAGCCACCCCCCCCCGCCGTCAGTGGTGCCCACTACATCACTGCCCTTGGATGCCATGGGGGCACTTGGTTTGGAGAATGCCACTTGTTCCTCAGTAAGTTGCTGAAATGCAGAAACCAGACAGACAGATGACGGAGCTGCCCTTTGCCATCGTCTTCCCCCCGCCCTTGGGTCCCGGGTACCATGGGTGCTGGAACTTCGGGCAGGGTCATGGCTGAGGTGGGTGCCAGGCGGCATCCGGGAGCTTGGAGGAGCTGCCGGGGGGGGGGGGGCGGGGAGGTGGGTAGCTCCCAACCACACCTTCCCCTCCCCGCAGCCCTCGGCCCGGGCCTGCCAGTGCCCCTTCTGCTCCGCAGACCCCAAACTGGACACAAGCCCCTCCCTGCCCTCCAGGCCCCACCTCCTGGGTCTGTCCGTCTGCTCACTGCCCCTGATGGCCAGCTGGAACTGCACCCCATTCACTGCCATCCAGTCCTCCGGCCGGAGCCCCCTTTGTTGCTCTGACACTCGGCTGAGGGCACTACCCTATCCTGGTCCCCAGGGCTCTGTGTGTGGCCCCTTGTCCTCACACCACCCCCAGCCTGGCCTCCTCACCTTGCAGGGAGCGGCTCTGGCCGGGCGCCAGGGAGGGGTGACCTGCCCGGGCGGGGGGGGCCAGGGGGACCTGCACAAGGCCCGAGCCAGGGACTGTGCGACTGTGTATAGTGTGTGTGTGTCTGCGTGTGTCTCTCTGTGTTGTGCTGTGTGTCTGTCCCTATGTCTGTGTGCCTGTGTGTGCTTGTGTGTGTGTCCGTATGTCTGAGAGTGTGTGTGTGTTCTGACATGTCTCAGGGGACTCAGCAGGGCCTCAGCAGGGGACAGAGGCTCCTGCAGGGCATGGGGAAGAGGGCAAGGAGGCTGTCCCTGGAGACATGGAGCAGGGGGTGGAGTCTTGGGGCAGGGGCGGTGATGCAGGCTGGGGGCGGTGTCCTGGGGGGGGTGGGCGGTGTCTTGGGGGTGTGACTCCGGTTGTGCAGGGAGGCACCGGCCTTGGCCCTTTGTTTAGTTTGCTAAAGCTCCCAGAATGCAATAGACCAGAAATGGGTCGGCTTTTCCAGTGGGGATTTATTAGGTTACAAATTGACAGTCCTAAGGCTATGGAAATGTCCAAATAAGGCATCAAGAGGGAGATGCCTTCTCTGGGGAAAGGCTGCTGGCGCCAGGCCGCCTCTGTCACACGGAAGGTGCACGGCGGCATCTGCAGCGCTGCTCTCCACGGGTCTCTGGTTTCGGTGGCCCAGCTTGTCCCACCCAGGCGTCTCTCGCTCAGGGCTCCCCCCGAAAGGTCTCTGCCTCTCTCCTCTCATGGAGGACCCCGCAAGGGAATTTGGACCCACCTTGGACGGGCCACATCTCCATGGAAACCCTAGTCAAAGGGTCCCACCCCAACAGGCGGGCCCGCCGGGGCTGGCTACAGGAGCCGGTCCTTCTGGGGTGCCTGTGGCCCCAACCCAGCACACGCTGCGAGGACCCTGTCCAGAAGGGGAAGCCAGCGGGGCCGCGGGTACTGCACCAGGGCGGCGTGGGGCCGCTGGCTGCCACGGGCTCAGCTTTACCTCTTTAGCTCAGAAAAGGAGGCGGAATGGGTGGGCGGGTGCCTGTGGCGCTGGACAGTGGTGTGGGGGTCAGGCCCTCCTGTGCGGCCCGTGTGCGGCCCTGGGGACCTCGGGGACCCGGTGGCCTCCCTTCCCCTGCTCCTGGGCTGGGAGGTCACATGACACCTCTGCTCAGGGTGGCAGAGACGTCACAAGTTTGGGGGGCAGCCCACGACCCCCGGGGGTCATTGAACTACAGGGGGCAGGGGCCCAGCACTGGCCCGTCCTGCCAGTGCCCTTCCTCCCTTCAGCTGGGCCCCCTCGGCCACCCTGCCCCCAGATTGCAGCCCCCACTGCTGCTCACCAGCACCTTCCTAGCCCTGTCTCCTGGGCCGCTGGCACCCCCGACGGCCCACCCGCCCTGGGCAAGAGGCGGCAGCCTGGCCCCTGAACCCAGCCCCTGCTTTGGTCCCCAGGCCATCCAGCTCCCTGACCCTCTGACCTGAGCACACTGCCTGGGCTGCCACCTGGAGAGAAGCCCCCAGCCCCTTCCCCAGCCACTCACACCTGACACACTTGCTTACACGCGCTAGCAAAAGCACACTCATGTTCACTGACTTCCACCTGCACTCACGCCCACGCATGCCCACAGCCTAGCCCTGGCCGTCCTGGGCTTCCCCTCAGCCACGAGCACCTAAGAGCCCTGACAGGCCACCCAGCAAGGCCTGGACCCTGGAGCGGTCAAAGGCACCTCCTGAGGGGCGCAGGGGGCTGAGGGGCAGTAACACGGGGTTTGCATTGCAGGGGAGTGGGGAGACGACCGGACCCCTCCCCATGCCCGGGCAAGGCCGCCCCTAGGCTGCTGCCGTCTGGCGCCCCGCGGTGACAGAGCCGGGAACAGTTTCCATCTCTGACGCCAGCAGGGCGTGTTTGCCTTTGGAATGACCGAGTTTCGCCCTAGAAGTGGGGCTTGTGCGGTTTCTGAACAGTCTCTCATTTCTTCCTGTTTAATTGTGTCCAGAAATCACACCCACCGGCGCCGGGGTTGCGACTTTCTGCCTGAAACAATGTGTGATTGTCAGGGCCGCGGAGCAGCCGGGCAGCTGTGCCCACGTGGGCCGCCTCCCGCCGTGGGGTGGTGCCCGGGCTGGGTGGGATGTGGGGTTGGCAAGGGGCCTTGCCTGGGAGCCAGGGGCGTGTGTCCAGCCCTCTGAAACCTGACCCCCAGGCCTGCCCCCAGCCCCGGATGACCCCTGCGCCATGGGGTTGCTGGATCACGGGCTGTGCCCTCGGGGGCAGAGGTGGGGTGTCACCCCTCACGTCCAGGGTCCCCTCTGAATTCCTCTGCACAGAAACACTGTTCCCAGCCGGCGGCAACCGGCTCCACCTCAGGCTTGCTTCCTCTAAGAGTGGGAAACCACCGTCCAGGCAGAGCAGGTTTGGTGGGCAGGGGCTGCGGGGGAAGGGACAACTCCTGGGGAGGGGGTCCTTTGGGTGATGAAAACGGTCTGGGACCAGCAGGGCACAGGGGTGCGCTGGATTGTGACCCTGCCGGGTTGGCGGCTGGTTTCACGTTGCGGGGACTTTACTCCAGGCACGGCTGGGCATTTGCTCCCTCCCGGGCCTGGGGCTGTCCCTACCGGCCCCGGGTATTGGGGGGCCCTTGGGGAGTCCCTGGAGCTGGCCGGCCGGCCCCTCAGGTTCTGGGTGCTTCGGCGCCTTGCGGGCAGGTGGATGTGTGAGTGGGCCCAGCCCGCGCCCACGCCCGCCAACCCTCGCCCCGCACCCGCCCTCCCCGCGCCGGCCCCAGCCCCCGACAAAACGGCACACCTGTTGGCACAGTTGCCGCCCAGCACGTGGGGCTGTACCGAGGCACCTGTGCGCCCGCCTCGGGCAGCGACCAACCCCTGCTCGCGGTCAGCTGGGAAGAGGGGCTCCTAGGGCCGCCCCCACCCTGCCGGACAGCCCTGTCCTAGTCACCGGCCGCTGGGGCTCCTGTGCGGAGCTGGGCAGCGGCCCCTGGGGGGCTGAGCCGGGGTCCCAGGGGCACAGCTGGTCCCTTAAAGAGGAAAGGAGACCCCAGGACACAGTGGGGAGCCCATGGGGAGACGGAAGTCGTGTTTGGGGGCTCGCTGAGGGGCTGGGACCAGCACGGGTGCCCTTGGCCTGCCCCTCCCCCTTTGCCTTCCTTTCCCTCTCTTGTTTTTCTTATTTCGTTAACTTTTCTTTCTCTAAGACAGCGGGTTGATGGTGCCCTCACACTCCTTTTTTTTAAACTTTTTTTACTAATTAAAAAAAATTAACAAACAAAATATTAAGATATCATTCCATTTTACATATACAATCAATAATTCTTAATATCATCACATAGTTGCATATTCATCATTTCTTAGAACATTTGCATCGATTTAGAAAAAGAAATAAAAAGGCAACAGAAAAAGAAACAAAACAATAACAGAGAAAAAAAATATTATACATACCATACCCCTTACCCCTCGCTTTCATTTACCACTAGCATTTCAAACTAAATTTATTTTAACATTTGTTCCCCCTATTATTTATTTTTATTCCATAGTTCTACTCTTCTGTTGATATAGTAGCTAAAAGGAGCATCAGACACAAGGTTTTCACATTCACAGAGTCTCATTGTGAAAGCTATATCATTGTTCAATCATCATCAAGAAACATGGCTACTGGAACACAGCTCTACATTTTCAGACAGTTCCTTCCAGCCTCTCCGCTACATCTTTTTTTTTTTTTTTAACTTTTTTTTCTTTTTTTTTTATTAATTAAAAAAAGAATTAACAAAACAATTAGAAATCATTCCAATCTACATGTACAATCAGTAATTCTTAATAACATCACATAGTTGCATATTCATCATTTCTTAGTACATTTGCATCGATTTAGAAAAAGAAATAAAAAGACAACAGAATAAGAATTAAAACAATAATAGAAAGAAAAAAAAAGAAAAACCTATACCTCACATGCAGCTTCATTCAGTGTTTTAACATAATTGCATTACAATTGGGTAGTATTGTGCTGTCCATTTCTGAGTTTTTATATCCAGTCCCGTTGTACAGTCTGTATCCCTTCAGCTCCAATTATCCCTTCTCTCTTTTTTTTTTATTATTTTTTTTAATTAACGGAAAAAAAGAAATTAACCCAACATTTAGAGATCATACCATTCTACATATGCAATCATTAATTCTTAACATTATCACATAGATGCATGATCATCATTTCTTAGTACATATGCATTGGTTTAGAAGAACTAGCAACATAACCGAAAAAGATATAGAATGTTAATATAGAGAAAAAAATAAAAGTAATAATAGTAAGAACAAAACAAAACAAAACAAAACAAAACAAAAACCTATAGCTCAGATGCAGCTTCATTCAGTGTTTTAACATGATTACTTTACACTTAGGTATTATTGTGCTGTCCATTTTTGAGTTTTTGTATCTAGTCCTGTTACACCGTCTGTATCCCTTCAACTCCAATTGGCCATTATTTTACCCTGTTTCTACCTCCTGCTGGACTCTGTTATCAAGGACATATTCCAAATTTATTCTCGAATGTCTGTTCACATCAGTGGGACCATACAGTATTTGTCCTTTAGTTTTTGGCTAGACTCACTCAGCATAATGTTCTCTAGGTCCATCCATGTTATTACATGCTTCATAAGTTTATCCTGTCTTAAAGCTGCATAGTATTCCATCGTATGTATATACCACAGTTTGTTTAGCCACTCTTCTGTTGATGGAGATTTCGGCTGTTTCCATCTCTTTGCAATTGTAAATAACGCTGCTATAAACATTGGTGTGCAAATGTCCGTTTGTGTCTTTGCCTTTAAGTCCTTTGAGTATATTCCCAGCAATGGTATTGCTGGGTCATATGGCAATTCTATATTCAGCTTTTTGAGGAACCGCCAAACTGCCTTCCACAGTGGTTGCACCATTTGACATTCCCACCAACAGTGGATAAGTGTGCCTCTTTCTCCGCATCCTCTCCAGCACTTGTCATTTTCTGTTTTGTTGATAATGGCCATTCTGGTGGGTGTGAGATGATATCTCATTGTGGTTTTGATTTGCATTTCTCTAATGGCCAGGGACATTGAGCATCTCTTCATGTGCCTTTTGGCCATTTGTATTTCCTCTTCTGATAGGTGTCTGTTCAAGTCTTTTTCCCATTTTGTAATTGGGTTGGCTGTCTTTTTGTTGTTGAGATGAACAATCTCTTTATAAATTATGGATACTAGACCTTTATCTGATATATCATTTCCAAATATTGTCTCCCATTGTGTAGGCTGTCTTTCTACTTTCTTGATGAAGTTCTTTGATGCACAAAAGTGTTTAATTTTGAGGAGTTCCCATTTATTTATTTCCTTCTTCAGTGCTCTTGCTTTAGGTTTAAGGTCCATAAAACCGCCTCCAGTTGTAAGATCCATAAGATATCTCCCAACATTTTCCTCTAACTGTTTTATGGTCTTAGACCTAATGTTTAGATCTTTGATCCATTTTGAGTTAACTTTTGTATAGGGTGTGAGAGATGGGTCTTCTTTCATTCTTTTGCATATGGATATCCAGTTCTCTAGGCACCATTTATTGAAGAGACTGCTCTGTCCCAGGTGAGTTGGCTTGACTGCCTTATCAAAGATCAAATGTCCATAGATGAGAGGGTCTATATCTGAGCACTCTATTAGATTCCATTGGTCGATATATCTATCTTTATGCCAATACCATGCTGTTTTGACCACTGTGGCTTCATAATATGCCTTAAAGTCAGGCAGCGCAAGACCTCCAGCTTCTTTTTTTTTCCTCAAGATGCTTTTAGCAATTCGGGGCACCCTGCCCTTCCAGATAAATTTGCTTATTGGTTTTTCTATTTCTGAAAAATAAGTTGTTGGGATTTTGATTGGTATTGCATTGAATCTGTAAATCAATTTAGGTAGGATTGACATCTTAACTATATTTAGTCTTCCAATCCATGAACACGGCATGCCCTTCCATCTATTTAGGTCTTCTGTGATTTCTTTTAGCAGTTTTTTGTAGTTTTCTTTATATAGGTTTTTTGTCTCTTTAGTTAAATTTATTCCTAGGTATTTTATTCTTTTAGTTGCAATTGTAAATGGGATTCGTTTCTTGATTTCCCCCTCAGCTTGTTCATTACTAGTGTATAGAAATGCTACAGATTTTTGAATGTTGATCTTGTAACCTGCTACTTTGCTGTACTCATTTATTAGCTCTAGTAGTTTTGTTGTGGATTTTTCCGGGTTTTCGACATATAGTATCATATCGTCCGCAAACAGTGATAGTTTTACTTCTTCCTTTCCAATTTTGATGCCTTGTATTTCTTTTTCTTGTCTAATTGCTCTGGCTAGAACCTCCAACACAATGTTGAATAATAGTGGTGATAGTGGACATCCTTGTCTTGTTCCTGATCTTAGGGGGAAAGTTTTCAATTTTTCCCCATTGAGGATGATATTAGCTGTGGGTTTTTCATATATTCCCTCTATCATTTTAAGGAAGTTCCCTTGTATTCCTATCTTTTGAAGTGTTTTCAACAGGAAAGGATGTTGAATCTTGTCAAATGCCTTCTCTGCATCAATTGAGATGATCATGTGATTTTTCTGCTTTGATTTGTTGATATGGTGTATCACATTAATTGATTTTCTTATGTTGAACCATCCTTGCATACCTGGGATGAATCCTACTTGGTCATGATGTATAATTCTTTTAATGTGTTGTTGGATACGATTTGCTAGAATTTTATTGAGGATTTTTGCATCTGTATTCATTAGAGAATTGGTCTGTAGTTTTCTTTTTTTGTAATATCTTTGCCTGGTTTTGGTATGAGGGTGATGTTGGCTTCATAGAATGAATTAGGCAGTTTTCCCTGCACTTCGATTTTTTTGAAGAGTTTGAGGAGAATTGGTACTAATTCTTTCTGGAACGTTTGGTAGAATTCACATGTGAAGCCATCTGGTCCTGGACTTTTCTTTTTAGGAAGCTTTTGAATGACTAATTCAATTTCTTTACTTGTGATTGGTTTGTTGAGGTCATCTATGTCTTCTTGAGACAAAGTTGGTTGTTCATGTCTTTCCAGGAACCCGTCCATTTCATCTAAATTGTTGTATTTATTAGCGTAAAGTTGTTCATAGTATCCTGTTATTACCTCCTTTATTTCTGTGAGGTCAGTAGTTATGTCTCCTCTTCCATTTCTGATCTTATTTATTTGCATCCTCTCTCTTCTTCTTTTTGTCAATCTTGATAGGGCCCATCAATCTTATTGATTTTCTCATAGAACCAACTTCTGGTCTTATTGATTTTCTCTACTGTTTTCATATTTTCAATTTCATTTATTTCTGCTCTAATCTTTGTTATTTCTTTCCTTTTGCTTGCTTGGGGATTAGTTTGCTGTTCTTTCTCCAGTTCTTCCAATTGAACAGTTAATTCCTGCATTTTTGCCTTTTCTTCTTTTCTGATATAGGCATTTAGGGCAATAAATTTCCCTCTTAGCACTGCCTTTGCTGCATCCCATAAGTTTTGATATGTTGTGTTTTCATTTTCATTTGCCTCGAGGTATTTACTAATTTCTCTTGCAATTTCTTCTTTGACCCACTCGTTGTTTAAGAGTATGTTGTTGAGCCTCCAGGTATTTGTGAATTTTCTGGCATTCTGCCTATTATTGATTTCCAACTTCATTCCTTTATGATCCGAGAAAGTGTTGTGTATGATTTCAATCTTTTTAAATTTGTTAAGACTTGCTTTGTGACCCAGCATATGGTCTATCTTTGAGAATGATCCATGAGCACTTGAGAAAAGGTGTATCCTGCTGTTGTGGGATGTAATATCCTATAAATGTCTGTTAAGTCTAGCTCCTTTATAGTAATATTCAGATTCTCTATTTCTTTATTGATCCTCTGTCTAGATGTTCTGTCCATTGATGAGAGTGGGGAATTGAAGTCTCCAACTATTATGGTATTTGTGTCTATTTCCCTTTTCAGTGTTTGCAGTGTATTCCTCACGTATTTTGGGGCATTCTGGTTCGGTGCATAAATATTTATGATTGTTATGTCTTCTTGTTTAATTGTTCCTTTTATTAGTATATAGTGTCCTTCTTTGTCTCTTTTAACTGTTTTACATTTGAAGTCTAACTTGTTGGATATTAGTATAGCCACTCCTGCTCTTTTCTTGTTGTTATTTGCATGAAATATCTTTTCCCAACCTTTCACTTTCAACCTATGTTTATCTTTGGGTCTAAGATGTGTTTCCTGTAGACAGCATATAGAAGGATCCTGTTTTTTAATCCATTCTGCCAATCTATGTCTTTTGATTGGGGAATTCAGTCCATTGACATTTAGAGTTATTACTGTTTGGATAATATTTTCCTCTGCCATTTTGCCTTTTGTATTATATATATCATATCTGACTTTCCTTCTTTCTACACTCTTCTCCATACCTCTCTCTTCTGTCTTTTCTGTTCTGACTCTAGTGCTCCCTTTAGTATTTCTTGCAGAGCTGGTCTCTTGGTCACAAATTCTCTCAGTGACTTTTTGTCTGAGAATATTTTAATTTCTCCCTCATTTTTGAGGGACAATTTTGCTGGATATAGGAGTCTTGGTTGGCAGTTTTTCTCTTTTAGTAATTTAAATATATCATCCCACTGTCCTCTAGCCTCCATGGTTTCTGCTGAGAAATCTACACATAGTCTTATTGGGTTTCCCTTGTATGTGATGGATTGTTTTTCTCTTGCTGCTTTCAAGATCCTCTCTTTCTCTTTGACCTCTGACATTCTAACTAGTAAGTGTCTTGGAGAACGTCTATTTGGGTCTAATCTCTTTGGGGTACGCTGCACTTCTTGGATCTGTAATTTTAGGT
Organism: Tamandua tetradactyla; assembly: GCF_023851605.1. Lineage (NCBI taxonomy): Eukaryota > Metazoa > Chordata > Mammalia > Pilosa > Myrmecophagidae > Tamandua > Tamandua tetradactyla. The sequence continues at coordinate 49,347,507 of NC_135335.1, read as the reverse complement.
CTTTCATAAGAGTTGGGAAATTTTCAGTGAAAATTTCTTCCATTAGTTTTTCTCCTCCTTTTCCCTTCTCTTCTCCTTCTGGGATACCCACAACACGTATATTTGTGCGGTTCATATTGTCCTTGAGTTCCCTGATACCCTGTTCAAATTTTTCCATTCTTTTCCCAATAGTTTCTGTTTGTTTTTGGAATTCAGATGTTCCATCCTCCAAATCACTAATTCTATCTTCTGTCTCTTTGAATCTATCATTGTAGGTATCCATCGTTTTTTCTATCTTTTCTACTTTGTCCTTCACTTCCATAAGTTCTGTGATTTGTTTTTTCAGTTTTTCTATTTCTTCTTTATGTTCAGCCCATGTCTTCTTCATGTCCTCCCTCAATTTATCGATTTCGTTTTTGAAGAGGTTTTCCATTTCTGTTCGTATATTTAGCATTAGTTGTCTCAGCTCCTGTATCTCATTTGAACTATTGGTTTGTTCCTTTGACTGGGCCATATTTTCAATTATTTGAGCGTGATCCGTTATCTTCTGTTGGCATCTGCGCATTTAGACAAATTTCCCTGGGTATTGGATCCAAAAGTTTGGAAGATTTTCCTGTGAAATCTCTGGGTTCTGTTTTTCTTATCCTGTCCAGTAGGTGGCGCTCGTGGCACACGTTTGTCTGCGGGTCCCACCAGTAAAAGGTGCTGTGGGACCTTAAACTTTGGAAAACTCTCGCTGTCCGGAGGGTTCGCTAGCCGAAGCGGCTTGAGCCGGCCCGGGGTCCGAACGCAGGGAGGGTTGCTGGTCGCCGCAGCCCGGGAAAGAGCCCGCCCGAATTTCCTAGTCGGCCCTCGGCGACAAGCGTGGCGGGAGGGCGCCAGTGGCAGCGGCCCGCCTGAGAGAGTGCACGTTCCCCGGGAGTCACGGGTTTGGAAGGGGCCTCCCCCACCCGTCACTGTTCTCCACGGCCTGGGGATTTCCAATCCAGTTCTCTCAGTTGGTCCGAGGGGCTGCGCGTGGTGTGGGCGCCAGCCGCCTTGGTTTCAGGGGACCGCCTCTCCAATTCTCCCAGCCGGCCCGGGAAGGGGGAAGGGAGTAACTCCGGCCGCTTGCCGCCCCGCCCAGTGAGGCCCGCGCGCCTCGGCGATCTCACCCGAGCTGCTTCTCTCAGCCAGCCAGCCGTTCCAGGATGGGGTACGCTGTTTTTTTTATCTCTGTTGTGGCTTTGGGCGCTTTCTGTATCGTTTCTACTCCCCTAGTAGCTGTCCTGGAGAAGAAACTAAGATCCGCGCGTCTTACTAAGCCGCCATCTTCCAGGAAGTCTCCTAACTTTTTTTATTAATTAAAAAAAATTAACAAACAAAACATTTAGAAATCATTCCATTCTACATATATAATCAGTAATTCTTAATATCATCACATAGTTGCATATTCATCATTTCTTAGTACATTTGCATCGATTTAGAAAAAGAAATAAAAGACAACAGGAAAAGAAATAAAATGATAATAGAGAAAAAAAACTATACGTACTATACCTCTTACCCCTCGCTTTCATTTACCACTATTTCAGACTGAATTTATTTTAACATTTGTTCCCCCTATTATTTATTTTTATTCCATATGTTCTACTCTTCTGTTGATATAATAGCTAAAAGGAGCATCAGACATAAGGTTTTCACATTCACAGAGTCTCATTGTGAAAGCTATATCATTGTTCAATCATCCTCAAGAAACATTGCTACTGGAACACAGCTCTACATTTTCAGGCAGTTCCCTCCAGCCTCTCCACTACATCTTGAACAACAAGCTGATATCTACTTAATGTGTAAGAATAACCTCCAGGATAACCTCTCGACTCTGTTTGGAATCTCTCAGCCACTGACACTTTGCCTCATTTTACTCTTCCCCCTTTTGGTCGAGAAGGTTCTCTCAGTCTCTTGATGTTAATTCTCAGCTCACTCTAGGGTTTTTCTCAGTCCCTTGATGCTGAGTCTCAGCTCATTCCAGGATCTCTGTCCCACGTTGCCAGGAAGGTCCACACCCCTGGGAGTCATGTCCCGTGTAGAGAGGGTTAGGGTGGTGAGACTGCTCGTCGTGTTGGCTGGAGAGAGAGGCCACATCTGAGCAACAAAAGAGGCTCTCTTGGGGGTGACTCTTAGGCCTAAATTTTAAGTAGACTTGACCTATCCTTTGTGGGGTTAAGTTTCATATGAACAAACCCCAAGACTGGGGGCTCAGCCTATAGCTTTGGTTGTCCACACTGCTTGTGAGAATATCAAGAATTCAACTTGGGGAAGTTGAATTTCTCTCCACTCTCACCATTTCCCGAAGGGGGCTTGGAAATACTTTTCCAGTCGTTGATCAAATCACTCTGGGATTCATCGGGGCATCACTCTGGACAAACCAACAAAATCTCCCTCACATGCCTTTTTATGAGCTCAGAGACTAACGTGGGAGGGAATTTGTCACGTAAAGCAACACACCAGCCCCTGCTAAGAGAAGACTCAGAGAAGAAAGGCACGTTGGGCCCACGGCTTGCTCTTACCTAGCCCAAATAATTTAAATTCTGAAATATAAATATAAACAAGCCATAAATTTCAAAGTGAATTGTAACAAGTAGTTATAGAACAGATTTCAGACTTTGGCGTGGGTTACAGCGCCACAATTTCAGGTTTTCCCTTCAGCTGGCCCAGCACGCTGAAGATTAAAACATCAATATAATGGTTTAGCACTCGTACTCATTTATTAAATCCTGTCTTCTCTGTTATAGCCCCCTTCTTCTCTGATCCTCCCAATCTTTAGGGACATTTGGCTCTACCCTTTTTAACTTTTTCTTGTAGTAAAGGAGTGTCAATGATGTGGGATAGGGAATGTAACTAGCAGATCTCCTCAACAGGCTGGCCCCGCTCGGTTTCAAGGCTTACCTGGCCTAGGAACCTATCTGCAGGCTGTAGGTTTCTGGAAAGTAATCATAGTGCATGGAACCTTTGTAGAATCTCATATAATGCTCTAGGTGTTCTTTAGGGTTGGCAGGAATGGTTCTGGTTGGGTTTTGGCAAACTGTTGTAAATAGCAAGGTCTAACTGAAGCTGGCATGAGAGCAACCTCCAGAGTAGCCTTTCGACTCCATTTGAACTCTCTCTGCCACTGATATCTAACTAATTATACTTCTTTTCCCCCTTTTGATCAGGATGGAATTGTTGATCCCACGGTGCCAGGTCTGGACTCATCCCTGGGAGTCCTCTCCCATGTCATCAGGGAGACTTTCACCCCTGGATGCCATGTCCCATGTAGGGGGGAGAGCAATGATTTCACTTGCAGAGTTTTGCTTAGAGAGACTGAGGCCACATCTGAGCAGCAACAGAGGTCCTCCAGAAGTAACTCTTAGGTATGCCTGTAGGGAGTCTAAGCTTCTCCGCTACCTATGTCAGTGTCACAACAGTAAGCCTCAAGATCAAGGGCTTGGCCTATTGACTTGGGTACCAACTAAAGTTTGACATGTTATCAGGGGTTTCCCCACTGGTAAAGTTTAATAGTTCCATATTTTTTCTCCCTTGCCCCAAGGGACTTTGTCAGTACTTTTTGATTATCTGCTTAATATACTCTGGAATGTATCCAGACATTACATTAATCTATACAGGATCAAAATACCTCATTCTTTTTTTTTCTTTTAATTTTTTTATTAATTTTAGATTAAAAAAATATGACAACAAAGAAACACAAACATTCCTAACATATAATCATTCCGCTCTACATATATAATCATTAATTCACGATATCATCACATGGTTGCATATTCATCATCATGATCATTTCTTAGAACATTTGCATCAATTCAGAAAAAGGAATAAAACAAAAACAGAAGAAAAAAATTTATACATATCATATCCCTTACCCCTCCCTTTCATTGATTGCTAGCATTTCAAACTAAATTTATTTTAACATTTGTTCCCCCATTATTTATTTATTTATTATTTTTTTACTTTTAAAAAAACAGCTTTATTGAGATATAATTTATGCATCATAAAATTCACTCATTTAAGTGTATAGTTCAATAGTTTTTAGTATATTTACAGAGTTGTAAAAGCATCACTATAATCTAATTTTAGAACATTTTTACCACTCTCAAAGAGACTTGATATTCATTAGCAGTCAGTTCATATGTGTTGTGCTCCCCTCTCTACTGCCCCACCCAGTTCCAGGCAATCACTAGTTGATTTTCTGTCCTTATAGGTTTGACTATGATGGATATTTCATATGAATGGAATCAAGCAATGTTTGTTATTTTGTGTGACTGACTTTGTTCACTTAGCACAATGTTTTCACGGTTCATCCATATTGTAGAATTGCTTCAGAACTTTTTCCTTATTATTACAGAACAATATTCTATTTTATGGATATAGCATATATTGTTCATCCATTCATTAGCTGATAAACATTGGGATTATTTTCACTTTTTGGCTTTTATGAATATTGCTGCTATGAAGATTCTTGTGAAAGCTTTTGCGTGGTCCTTTTTGTTGTGGACATGTATTTCCATTTCTTTGGGGGATATATCAGATAGTGGATCTCTGGATCATTTAGTAATTTCTAAGGTTAACATTTCATAGTTAATGCCAAGTGAGTTTCCAAAGTGGTTGCATCATTTTATATTACCAGCAGCAACGTATGAGGTGGCATTTTCCCCCATTCTTGTTAACGCTTGTTATGGCCTGATGTTTTGAGCTTAGCCTTGCCAGTGGATGTGAAGCAGTAACTCATTGTGGTTTTGATTTGCGTTTTCCTAATGACTGATGATTTGGGGTACCTTTTCATGTGTTTAGTGGCCATTCATATATTTTCTTCAGGGAAATGTCTATTCAAATCCTTTTCCCATTTTTTAAATGGGGTTGCCTTTTTTAATTATTGAGTTGTAAGAGTTCTTAAATATATTTTAGAGACAAGTCTCTTAATAGATAAATGTTTTGCAAATATTTTCTCCCATTCTGGGGATTGTATTTTCACTTACTCAATGGTGACATTTGAAGAATTAAACGGTTTTTATTTTAATAAAGTCCAATTTATCATTTTCTCTTTTATCAATAATGCTGTTTTTTCCTTTTTGAAAACCTTTTTATTTATTTATTTTGTTTTATTTTTTTAAATACCAAAAAACACAAAGCAAATGCAAACATTCCTATTTTGATCATTCCGTTGTACATATATAATCAGTAATTCACAATATCATCACATAGTTGCTTATTCATCATCATAATAATTTCTTGGAACATTTGCAGAAAAATAAATAAAACGAAAACAGAAAAAAAATTTATACATACCACACCCCTTAGCCTTCCCTTTCATTGATCACTAGCATTTCAAACTAAATTTATTTTAGCATTTGTTCCCTCTATTATTTATTTTTCTTCCATATGTTCTACTCATCTGTTGACAAGGCGGATAAAAGGAGCATCGGACACAAGGATTTCACAGTCACACAGAAGGCCCTCATTCTTACTCTGGGCTCCCTGTGTCTGGGTTGCTTAAATGACCCATCCAGACAGGTTGAGTTAGAGTGTGCGCTACAGAAAATTTACTTTTTGGACAAAGTAAACCTTTGACCTCATGGAGTAGGTGCGGTTCTGAAATACAGACACTGCCTTCCTCACCGCTGGATCCTGAATGACCTTGACCCTGGCCTGACCTGCTTCAGTATTTCTGATTTATTCTGCCTCATGTCGTGTCTCTCAGGCTCATTCTCTTCACTGCACGCCTCACGACTTCATGCCTTTCTGTAGACACGCAGTGTCCCAGCAGACTCTGCCCCACGGCTGACCACTCTACATCTCAGTCAGTGCATCCTGCAGCCACCTCCACCCACGTCCAAAGCCGACAGTCCATATGTCACAGTTTCCTCCTCGCTCAGCAGTGCAATCATCAACACTCTCGATTTTAGACCATTTTCATTGTTCCCAAGAGAAAAATAACTTTAAACACCCCTCACCAAATAGAAAGCCCAGCCCTCCCCGATTGCTTGTCCTTCCATGCAATCATTTACCCCTGGTGTTGCCGCGGCACTGCTCATGGCTTCCTGTCAAGCATAGCCCACACCATGCAATAGTCGCTCCCCCTGTACCCCAATATCATTTACTCTTGTACTGGATTCATAGCCTTGAAGTGGTTCATGCGAGAACTTGTTTACAAAAACATAAAAGAAAAGAATTTATTTATATTTGTAGTGGTAACTGGCGGGCACATGAGCCTATTCAACCCTTCCAATCATGTTCACCTTCAGTATGGGCTGTTACTTATAACCCCACTAATTAGTTGTCATCCTGTCTGTCCGTTCCCCTGTATTTAAGTTCAACCTCATTAGCTAACCGTTCACCCATCTCAAGTGTCTGTGTATGCTCTGTCCAAATAATATTTTTTATCATCACTTTTTTCCTTTTTTGTGTGAAAAATAACATAGATATATATGCAATAAATTTCAAAGCACAGCACAACAATTCGTTTTAGAACAGATTTCAGAGTTTGGTATGGGTTACAATTGCAAAATTTTAGATTTTTACTTCTAGCTGCTTTAACATACTGGAGACTAAAAGAAATATCAACATAATGATTCAGCAGTCATACTCGTTAAAACTTACCTCCTATGTTTAACTCCACCATCACCTTTGATCTTTCTCCCACTCTTTAGGAGTATTTGGGCTATGCGCATTCTAACTTTTTCACGTTGTAAGGGGCTGTCAGTAATATGGGGTAGGGAGATGGATGTTTGTGTTAGTTGTTGTTCTGGAGAGGCTGGCCCTCTGCATTTCAGGACTAATCTGGTCCAGGGATCCATCTGGAGGTTATAGGTTTCTGGAAAATTACCCTTGTGCATGGAAGCTTTTAGAATCTTATATATTGCCCTAGGTGTTCTTTAGGATTGGCTGGAATGGTCCTGGTTGGGGTTTGGCAAGTTATGATAGGTGCAAAGTCTAACTGAAGCTTGCATAAGAGGGACCTCCAGAGTTAGCCTCTCGACTCTGTTTAAACTCTCTCAGCCACTACCTACATAAGCTTCACAAGAGCAAGCCTTAGGATCAAGGGCTTGGCCTATTGATTTGGGGGTCCTTATTGTTTGACACAATAACAGGGGCTTCCCCGGTGGTATCAAATAGTTGGGGTTTTTTTCTGGGTGTTTTTTTTTTTTTAAATATAACAACAAACAAACACAAACATTCTTAACATATGATCATTCCGTTCTACATATATAATTAGTAATTCACAATATCATCACATAGTTGCATATCATCATCATGATCATTTCTTAGAACATTTGCATCAATTCAGAAAAAGAAATAAAGAGAAAACAGGAAAAAAATTCATACATACCATACCCCTTACCCCTCTCTTTCATTGATCACTTGCATTTCAATCTACTCAATTTATGAAATAGTATTTTAAAAATATTTTTATTGACAGAGCATAACAACATACAAATGTGAACATCCTTCACATATGAATGTTCCATTCTTGGTGTACAATCAGTGATTCACAATATCATCACATAGTTGTGTATTCATCGCCATGATCATTTCGTAGAGCACTTGCATCACTCCAGAAAAAGAAATAAAAAGAAAAACTCACACATACCATACCCCTTACCCCTCCCTCTCATTGACAAACTGATATTTCCATCTACTCAACAGATTTTAACCTTTATTCCCTTTTTTTTTTCTATACCCCTTACCATTCCTTTTCATAGGTCACTAGTATTTTAATCTATTCAATTTATTTTAACATTTGTTCCCCTTATTATTTATTTTTAATACATATTTTTTACTCATCTGTCAATATCGTAGATAAAAGGAGCATCAGACACAAGGTTTTCACAATCACACAGTCACACTGTGAAAGCTTTATCATTATACAGTCATCTTCAAGAAACATGGCTACTGGAACACAGCTCTACAGTTTCTGGCACTTCTTTCTAGCCTCTCTAATACAGTTTAAACTAAAAAAGGAATATCTGTTTAGTGTGTAAGAATAACCTCCAGGATGATCTCTCGACTCTGTTTGGAATCTCTCAGCCACTGACACTATTTTGTCTCATTTCTCTTTTCCCCCTTTTGGTTGAGAAGGTTTTCTCAATCCCTTGATGCTGAGTCTCAGCTCATCCTAGGATTTCTGTCCCACGTTGCCAGGAAGGTCCACACCCCTAGGTCATGTCCCACGTAGACGGGGGAGGGCAGTGAGTTTGCTTGCATGTTGGCTGAGAGAAAGAGGCCACATCTGAGCAAAAAAAGAGGTTCTCTGGGGGTGACTCTCAGGCCTAATTTTAAGTAGGCTTAGCCTATCCTTTGCGAGGATAAGTTTCATAGGAACAAACCCCAAGATTGAGGGCTCAGCCTATTGATTTGGTTGTCCCCACTGCTTGCAAGAATATCAGGGATCCAAATGGGGAAGTTGAATTTTCCCCCTTTCTTGCCATTCCCCCAAGGAAAATTTGCAAATACATTTTATTCACTGTTCAAATCACTCTGGTATTTATCGGGGCATCATTCTGGACAAACCCACAAAATTTTTACCCTATTCAAGTTTCCATGTACTTAGGGTGTTCAATTAAACTGTCCATATAAGTTATATTAGGAAATGCACTAGTCGAAATATAAATTTTGTACCAAATAAATATTTTTTTTTAGTCTCACACTTAAGTTAAAGTTTTAAAATATGAATTACCTTCTATTTTCAATACCCTGCAATATTGGCATTCCTTTTTTCTTCCTCATGCAAAAGCATTTTTAAATTTGTATATTTAGTCACTATCATTGTACACTCTAGGCATTCCTGGATTATACCATCTTAGTCTTATCGTACATCTTTCCTTCTGGTTTCATTTGTGCCCCCAGCCCTCCTCCTTCTATCATTCTCACATTCTGCTTCATTCAGTGTACTAACATTATTGTGCTACAATCAGGTAGTACTGTGCTATCTATTTCTGAATTTTTACAATGAGTCCTGTTGCACAGTCTGTATCCGTTCAGCTCCAATTACCCAATAGCTACCTTATTTCTGTCTCCTGATGACCTCTGTCCTTAACGTCAACTCTCCAAGTTCACTCATTAATGTTAGTTTGTATCAGTGAGACCATACAGTATTTGTCTTTTTGTTTCTGGCTAATCTCACTCAGCATAATGTCCTCAAGGTCCATCTATGTTGTTACATGCTTCATGACTTTATTCTGTCTTACAGCTGTATAATATTCCATTGTATGTATATACCACAGCTTGTTTAGCCACTCATCTGTGGATGGACTTTTGGGCTGTTTCCATCTCTTGGCAATTGTAAATAATACTGCTATAAACATTGGTGTGCAAATGTCTGTTTGTGTCCTTACCCTCATGTCCTCTGAGTAGATACCTAACAATGGTATTGCTGGGTCATATAAAAATTCTATATTTAACTTTTTGAGGAACCACCAAACTGCCTTCCACAACAGTTGTACCATTTGACATTCCCACCAACCGTAGATAAGTGTGCCTCTTTCTCCACATCCTCTCCAGCGCTTATTGTTTTTTGTTTTATTGATAATGACCATTCTGGTGGGTGTGAGATGATGTCTCATTGTGGTTTTGATTTGCATTTCCCTAATAGCCAGGATAGTTGAGCCTCTTTTCATGTGTCTTTATGCCATTTGTATTCCCTCTTCTGAGAAGTGTCTGTTCATGTCTTTTGCCCATTTTGTAATTGGGTTGTTTGTCTTTCTGTTGTTGAGTTGAACAATCTCTTTATATATTCTGGATACTAGATCTTTATCTGATATATTGTTTCCAAATGTTGTCTCCCATTGTGTAGGCTGTCTTTTTATTTTTCTGCCAAAGTTCTTAGGTGCACAGAAGTATTTAATTTTGAGGAGTTCCCATTTATCTATTTCTTTCTTCAGTGCTCATGCTTTGGGTGTAAAATCTAGGAAATCACCTCCTATTATAAGATTTATAAGATATTTCCCTACATTTTCTTTTAAAAGTTTTATGGTGTTAGCTCTAATGTTTCGGTCTTTGATTCATTTTGAGTTAACTTTTGTATAGGGTGTGAGATATGGGTCCTCTTTCATCCTTTTGCATATGGATATCCAGTTCTCCAGGCACCATTTATTGAAGAGACTGTTTTGTCCTAGGTGAGTTGGCTTGACTGCCTTATCAAAGAGCAATTGTCCATAGATGAGAGGGTCTATATGTGAACACTCTATTCGATTCCATTGGTCAGTATATCTGTCTTTATGCCAATACCATGCTGTTTTGACCACTGTAGTTTCATAACATGCCTTAAAGTCAGGTGTACTAACATTATTGTGCTAATGTTGGAGTATGAGACCTCCGACTTCAGTTTTCTTTCTCGGTATATTTTTAGTATTCTGGGCACCCTGCCTTTCCAGATAAATTTGGTTATTGGTTTTTCTATTTCTGAAAAATAAGGTTTTGGGATTTTAATTGGTATTGCATTGAATCTATAAATCAATTTAGGTAGACTTGACATCTTAACGATATTTAGTCTTCCAATCCATGAACACAGTATTCCCTTCCATTTATTTAGGTCTTCTGTGATTTATTTTACCAATTTCTTATATTTTCTTTGTATAGGTCTTTTGTGTCCTTAGTTAAATTTATTCCTAAATATTTTATTCTTTTGCTTGCAGTTATAAATGAAAATTTTTTTCTTGATTTCCTCCTCAAATTGCTCATTACTAGTGTATAGAAAGACTGCAGATTTTTGAGTGTTGATCTTGTAACCTGCCACTTTACTGTACTCATTTATTAGCTCAAGTAGTTTTGCTGTGGATTTTTCAGGGTTTTCAACATATAGTATATCATCTGCAAATAGTGAGAGTTTTACTTCTTTCCAATTTTGGTGCCTTGTATTTCTTTTTCTTGTCTAATTGCTCTGGCTAGAACTTCTAACACAATGTTGAATAACAATGGTGACAGTGGACATCATTGTCTTGTTTCTGATCTTAAGGGAAAGTTTTCAGTTTTTCCCCATTGACTATGATGTTAGCTGTGGGTTTTTCTTATATTCCCTTTATCATGTTGAGGAAGTTCCTTTTCTCAACATTGTTTTCAACAAGAAACAATGTTGAATTTTGTCAAATGCCTTTTCTGCACCAATCAAGATGATCATGTGGGTTTTCTGCTTTGATTTGTTGGTATGGTGTATTCCATTAATTGATTTTCTTTTGTTGAATCATCCTTGCATACCTGGTATGAATCCCCCTTGGTCAAGGTGCATAACTCTTTTAATGTGCTGGTGGATACAATTTGCAAGAATTTTGTTGAGGATTTTTACATCTATATTCATTAGAGAGATTGCTCTGTAATTTTCTTTTCTTGTAGTATCCTTGTCTGGCTTTGGTATGAGGGTGATGTTGGCTTCATAGAATGAGTTAGGTAGCTTTCCCTCCTCTTGACTTTTTTTGAAGAGTTTGAGCAGGATTGGTATGAATTCTTTCTTACGTGTTTGGTAGAATTTACATGTGAAGCCATCTGGTCCTGGACTTTCCTTTTTTGGGAACTTCTCAATGACTAATTCAATTTCTTTACTTGTGTTTGGTTTGTTGAGATCGTCTGTTTCTTCTCGAGTCAATGTTGGGGGTTCATGCCTTTCTAGCAATTTGTCCATTTCATGTACATTGTCTAGTTAATTAGCATAAACTGGTGCTGGTTTGAAAGGATGTATGTACCCTTGAAAAGCCATGTTTTCATCAAAACCCATTTTGTAAAGGCAGAATAATCAGTATTCAATATGTATGTAATTAGATCATCTCCCTGGATATGTAACTCAGTCAAAAGTGATTGTGAAGATAGATTAGGGGAGGCCCAGATCCACCCATTTGGGTGGGTCTTGCTTAGTTTCTGAAGTCCTATAAAAGAGAAAACAATTTGGAGAATGAGAGAGATTCGGAGAGAGCAGAGAATGCTGCAGCCGCAAAAAATGAGAGAGTCCATGAACCAACGACCTTTGGAGATGAAGAAGGAAAATGCCTCCCGGTGAGCTTCATGAAACCAGAAGCCAGGAGAGAAAGCTAGCAGATAATGCCAGTGTTTGCCATGTGCCCTTCCAGCTGAGAAGAAGCCCTGACTGTGTTTGCCATGTGCCTTTTCATTTGAGAGAGAAACCCTGAACTTCATCAGCCTTCTTGAACCAAGGCATCTTTCCCTGGATGCCTTTGATTGGACATTTCTATAGACTTGTTTCCTCGGCCTTAGAACTGTAAGCTAGCAACTTATTAAAAGCCTTTCTGTTTCTGGTATATTGCATTCCAGCAGCTAGCAAACTAGAAAATATCCTCTCATTACCTCTTTTATTTCTGTGGGGGTCAGTGGTTATCTCTCCTCTTCCATTTTTTATTTTATTAATTTGCATCCTCTCTCTTTTTCTTTTTCTTTTTTTTATTAATTAAAGAAAAAAAAGAAATTAACCCAACATTTAGAAATCATTCCATTCTACATATGCAATCAGTAATTCTTAATATCATCACATAGATGCATGATCATCATTTCTTAGTACATTTGCATCGATTTAGAAGAAGAACTAGCAAAACAACAGAGAAAGATATAGAATGTTAATATAGAGAAAAAAATAAAAATAATAATAATAGTACAAAAAAAGACAAACAAACAGACAGACAAAAAAAAAAGCTATAGCTCAGATGCAGCTTCATTCAGTGTTTTAACATGATTACTTTACAATTAGGTATTATTGTGCTGTCCATTTTTGAGTTTTTGTATCTAGTCCTGTTGCACAGTCTGTATCCCTTCAGCTCCAATCACCCATTATCTTACCCTGTTTCTAACTCCTGCTGGACTCTGTTACCAATGACATATTCCAAGTTTATTCTTGAATGTTGGTTCACATCAGTGGGACCACACAGTATTTGTCCTTTAGTTTTTGGCTAGTCTCACTCAGCATAATGTTCTCTAGGTCCATCCATGTTATTACATGCTTCATAAGTTTATTCTGTCTTAAAGCTGCATAATATTCCATCGTATGTATATACCACAGTTTGTTTAGCCACTCGTCTGTTGATGGACATTTTGGCTGTTTCCATCTCTTTGCAATTGTAAATAACGCTGCTATAAACATTGGTGTGCAAATGTCCGTTTGTGTCTTTGCCTTTAAGTCCTTTGAGTAGATACCCAGCAATGGTATTGCTGGGCCGTATGGCAATTCTATATTCAGCTTTTTGAGGAACCGCCAAACTGCCTTCCACAGTGGTTGCACCATTTGACATTCCCACCAACAGTGGATAAGTGTGCCTCTTTCTCCGCATCCTCTCCAGCACTTGTCATTTTCTGTTTTGTTGATAATGGCCATTCTGGTGGGTGTGAGATGATATCTCATTGTGCTTTTGATTTGCATTTCTCTAATGGCCAGGGACATTGAGCATCTCTTCATGTGCCTTTTGGCCATTTGTATTTCCTCTTCTGAGAGGTGTCTGTTCAAGTCTTTTTCCCATTTTGTAATTGGGTTGGCTGTCTTTTTGTTGTTGAGTTGGACAATTTCTTTATAAATTCTGGATACTAGGCCTTTATCTGATATGTCATTTCCAAATATTGTCTCCCATTGTGTAGGCTGTCTTTCTACTTTCTTGATGAAGTTCTTTGATGCACAGAAGTGTTTAATTTTGAGGAGCTCCCATTTATTTATTTCCTTCTTCAGTGCTCTTGCTTTAGGTTTAAGGTCCATAAAACTGCCTCCAATTGTAAGTTTCATAAGATATCTCCCTACATTTTCCTCTAACTGTTTTATGGTCTTAGACCTAATGTTTAGATCTTTGATCCATTTTGAGTTAACTTTCTTTTTCTTTTTGTCAACCTTGCTAAGGGTCCATCAATCTTATTGATTTTCGCATAGAGTCACCTTCCAGTTTTGTTGATTTTCTAGATCGTTTTCATGTTCTCAATTTCATTTATTTCTGCTCTAATCTTTGTTATTTCTTTCCTTTTGCTTGCTTTGGGGTTAGTTTGCTGTTCTTTCTCTAGTTCTTCCAAGTGGACAGTTAATTCCTCAATTTTTGTTTTCTCCTTTTTTGATATAGACATTTAGGGCAATAAATTTCCTTCTTAGCACTGCCTTTGCTTTATCCCATAGACTTTTGTATGTTGTGTTTTCATTTTCATTTGCCTCAAGATATTTACTGATTTCTCTTGTAATTTCTTCCTTGACCCACTGGTTGTTTAGAGTGTGTTCTTGATGAAATAATCACCCTCACAGGGGTGAAAGTCTCCCTAGCAGCATGGGTGATGACTCCCAGGGATGAGCTTGACCTAGCACCATGGGATCAACAATGCTTCATGACCAAAAGGGAGAAAAGTATTAAAAGTAAGGTGTCGGTGGCTGAGAGAGTTCAAATAGAGTCAACAGGCTACTCTGGATGTCATTATTATGTAAGCTTCAATTAGACATTGCTTCCTATCATAACTTGCCAAACCCCAATCAAAACCATTCCTGTCAATCCTAAAGAACACCTAGGGCAATTTATAAGATTCTACAAAGGTTTCATGCAGTAAGGTAACTTTCCAGAAACCTACAACCTCTACATGGGTACCTGGACGAGATAAGTACTGAAATGCAGAGGCCCCAGCCTCTCCAGAACAGCAGCTAGTTCCATCTTCCTATCCCATGTTATTGACCCCGCCTTTCAAAAAGTTAGAATGAGCATAGCCCAAACGCCCCTAAAGAGTGGGAGAAAGATCAAAGGTGATATTGGAATTATACAGAGAAGGTAGGGTTTAACAAATGAGTATGATTGCTGAATCATTATATTGACATTTCCTTTAGTCTCCAGTATCTTAGAGCAGCTAGAAGTAAAAGCCTAAAATTGTGGAATTGAAACCCGTACCAAATTCTGAAATCTGTTCTACAACTAATTTGTTGCGATGTGCTTTGAAATTTATTGCTTTTTTGTATATATGTTATTTTTCACAAAAGAGAACTGAAAAGTCAATTGTGATGATAAATGCAGAGCTATATGAAGATATTGTGAACTGTTGATTGTATACTTTGGATGATTACATGGTATGTGAATATATAATATATATCAATAAAAAAGCAAATAAGTAACTTCAAAAAAAAAAAGTGTGTTGTTGAGCCTCCATATATTTGTGAATTTTCTGGCCCTATGCCTATTATTGATTTCCAACTTCATTCCTTTATGATCTGAGAAAGTGTTTCGTATGACTTCAGTCTTTTTAAATATATCGAGACTTGCTTTGTGACCCAGCATATGGTCTATCCTTGAGAATGATCCATGAGCACTTGAGAAAAAGGTGTATCCTGCTGTAGTGGGGTGTAATGGTCTATAAATGTCTGCTAAGTCTAGTCTAAGTTTATTGCATTATTCATATTCTCTGTTTCTTTATTGATCCTCTGTCTAGATGTTCTGTCCATTGATGAGAGTGGGGAATTGAAGTCTCCAACTATTATGGTAGATGTGTCTGTTTCTCTTTTCAGTGTTTTCAGTGTTTGCTTCATGCGGTTTGGAGTACTCTGGCTTGATGCATAAATATTTATGATTTTTATGTCTTCTTGTTGAATTGTTCTTTTTATTAATACATAATGTCCTTCTTTGACTCTTTTAATTATTTTACATTTGAAGTCTAATTTTTACATTGAAGCTATATTAGCATAGCTACTCTTGCTCTTTTCTGGTTGTTGTTTGCATGAAGTATCTTTTCCAAACCTTTCACTTTCAACCTATATTTAGCCTTGGGTCTAAGATGCATCTCCTGTAGACAGCATATAGATGGGTTCTGTTTTGTTTTTTTTTTTATCCATTCTGCCAGTCAGTGTCTTTTGATTGGGGAGTTTAATCTATTACCATTTAGTGTTATTACTGTAAGGGCAATACTTTCTTCTACCATTTTGCCTTTTGGATTTTATATGTCATATCTAATTTTTCTTCTTTTTGCCTTTACGGATAATCTTCATTTCTACACTCTTCTCCACACCTCTCTCTGCTATCTTTTCTTATCTGTCTCTAGTTCTCCCTTTAGTATTTCTTGCAGAACCTGTTTATTGGTCACAAATTCTCTCAGTGATTTTTTTTGTCTGAAAGTGCTTTAATTTCCCCCTCATTTTTGAAGGACAATTTTGCTGCATATAGAATTCTTGGTTGGCAGCTTTCTCTTTTGGTATCTTAAATATATCATATCACTGTCTTCTCACCTCCATGGTTTCTGCTGAGAAATCTTCGCATTGTCTTATTGGGCTTCCCTTATATGTAATGGATTACCTTCCTCTGGTTGCTTTCAAAATTCTCTCTTTCTCTTTGACATCTGACATTCTGATTTGTAAGTGTCTTGGAGTACGTCTATTTGGATCTATTCTGTTTGGGGTATGCTGCACTTCTTGGATCTGTGATTTTAAGTTTCTCATAAGAGTTGGGAAATTTTCAGTGATAATTTCCTCCATTAGTTTTTCTCCTCCTTTTCCCTTCTTTCCTCCTTCTGGGACACCCACAACACGTTTATTCATGTGCTTCATGTTGTCATTCAATTCATGAATCCCTACTCATATTTTTCCATTCTTTTCCCTATATTTTCTTTTTCTTGTTGGATTTCAGATGTCTTGTCCTCCAGTTCACTAATCTTATCTTCTGCTTCTTGAAATCTAACATTGTAGGTTTCCATTGTTTTTTTCATCTCTTCTACTGTGCCTTTCATTACCATAAGTTCTGTGATGTGTTTTTTCCGACTTTCAGTTTCTTCTCTTTGTTCATCCCTTGCCTTCTTTATATCCTCCCTCAATTCAGTGATTTGATTTTTGATGAGATTTTCCATGTCTGTTCGAACATCCTGAATTAATTGTTTCAACTCTTGTATATCATTTGAATTGTTGGTTTGTTCCTTTTTGACTGGGTCATTTATTCAATTTTCCTAGTATGATTCATTATGGCTAGCATCTAGACATTTAATTTCCTTAATTAGTTTATTCTGGAGATTGTTTTTACTTTTTTACCTTAGATTTTCTTGCTGGATGCCTTTGTTATCCATCTGTTCTTTGATATTCACTTCAGCACTTCAGTTTATTCTAGATCTCTAGCTTCAGTTTTGTTTAACAGAGCATAATTTTTTCAGTTCTTGTTTTCTTGTTTCTTGTCCTGCCTGTATGGTGTTCCCCCCACCCCACCCAACTTAGGAGGGTCTACTTAGGTATTATAGACCCCAATCAGATTTTCCCAGACCAAACTGGCCTCCTATCAGGAGGAAAGAATCACCTGCATTGGTTTTCCCTAAAGGTGAGACCTAGCAGGTTGACAGACTTTCCTGTGAGGTCTCTGGGCTCTGTTTTTCTTATCCTGCCCAATATGTGGTGCTTGTCTGCCTGCAGTTCCCACCAGCATAAGATAATGGGGTGCCTTTAACTTCAGCAGACTCTCCCTGCTGGGGCCTGGTTGCGACAGTGGAGAGGTTTTAGGCTGCCTTTAATCCTTCAGTTTTCCAGTCCCTGGGGTCTGAATTCCTTGAGGGAGGGAATCCACCTGAACTGGACCCCACCCCTCTCCTGGGGAAGGCACAGCCTCCAGGGAATTACCTCCTTTCACCTAACCAGCCTCTTTGTCTCTCAAACAAGCTTAATTTCACCCTTGCCTGAGGCAGTTGGAGCCTGAGAAGTTTATCCAAAGAGCAATCAAGCCATAGAACATAGCCACAAAAAAGAAGAGAAAAAAAATCCTTTTCAGAGCAGGTCCCCTGTTCCTCAGGTTTGCCAATTAAGAGCTTAAGTTGATACGTTGCTCTGTGTATCTCTAGGTCCTATGTTCCCCCTCCTTTCCTTCAGGGCCCAGACCCTTTCAAGTATTTTGTGCTGTCTGATCCAAAAAACCTCTGAGTTTTTTTTCTTTTTTTCTTTTTCCATCAACCCTGCCCCCTCTGCGCTGGGACAATAACCAGCAACCTCAGTTATTACTCAAGGTTCAGTTGCTCTGGGGGCCTATTTTTAGTATTCAGAATTTGTGAATTAATTCCACAATTGGAGCTTGGTTGTGCTCAGCCCCTGCTGCTGGTAAAGTCCCTTTCCTTTCCCCTCTGGGAAGCAGCCTGTGGGGGAGGGGTGTTGGCCGCTGGTCTGGGGGACTCACGGTTCTGGGGCTCGCAACCGGTCCGGCTGGTCCAGACTGGGCTACACTGTGTGTCTGGTCACTGACATGGCCCCAACAGTTGTTCTGTTCTGTTCCTCGCTATTTAGTAGCTGCTCTGGAGGATGAACTAAATCCCACCTCACTACATTGCCTTCTTGGACCTTCTCTTCCTTCAATCTCCCAAATAGAATTTTCAGTTGCGTTTCCATGGAGTGATGTAAATGTGTCATTTTGTCATGTAGTGAAGTTGTCTGCCTGGACCAGTCACATACATTCTGTCCTTTGGCCATCCCCAAGCTTGGTTGTTCAGGGAAAACTCAAGGTGCAAAACGGTCATTCTTGCCAGAGACTCTGGAAACAGCCCAGTGTCTGCCCAGACCACTCACACTCACACTCACACTCATTCACACATGCCCTGAGCCAAGGCCTTCCCATGTGCTCAACATGGCAGCCCCAGTGGACGGGGGCAGAAGGGTGTGTGTGAGTGTGAGCACAGTATGTAAGTGTGAGCACAGTGTAGGGGAGGCATGTGTGTGCATGACTGTGAGGATGTGTAAGTAAGCGTGAGTGTGACTGTGCATGTGTGTGTAGTTGTGGGGTGAGTGCATCGGTGTGTGTGGGTGTGGGTATGAACATGAGCTTGTGGGTGTGTGTAACTACAGATGTGTGAGTGTGAATGAGTGGGTGTGCATGTGAGCATGTGGGTGTGGTTTTAGTGTGAGTGTGAGTATGGTGTGTGTGCATTAGCTCTGCACCCTCATGTACCATCACACTCACATGCATACAGTTTCACACGGTGACACACTCCTCCTCGCACACTCGGTGCACATGCACCCTGGCAACTGAGCGCCATTGGGCAGATGTTTGCTGAGTGCCTTCGGCCCTGGCTCAGGTGCTGTGCTAAGTACTGAAAGCGTGACAGAGGCAAGACATGCTGGCATCCCCGAAAGTTCATTCTAGAAACATCCGCCCGAGGAGGGCAGACCCTGGAGCCCAGGAAGCTGCTGTAGAGTGTGCGGGGGCGGCCCCCACATGGCTGGTGGCAGATGCGGGGCGGGCGGGTCTCAGCTCTGCGGCCGTGGCCTCCGGGGGCGGGAGTGGTGGGAACCCAGTGTCCTCCTTAGCAGCAGCGGGATAAGGTTTCCGGTGGCCCTTGGGCCCCAGTTCTGCATCACAATCATGTAAATCGGGTTTAATTTTGCAGGCTTAGGGACATGGGAAAGGTTTGTCCCAGCACCTGGAATGGTAGTGACTGCGTCTGACTAACTTAGAGCCCTAACAGCTCCATCCACCCGGGCCCCCTGCCTGACACAGGGACAAGAGACGTGCATGGAGCCCGTGGTCACTCCCACGGCCACACCAAGGGAACAACGGGCCCCAGCTGTGGAAGCCCTGACCATGGCAGCGTGCCATGCTGCTTCGTGCCAGGGGCTGCTGAAGTGCCAGCATGCACAGCGCACAGCCCCGTCCTGGCCTCTTGGGAATGAAGAGCTCCGAGTGCCAGCACAGCCCCGCGTGGCCGTCCCCACGCCCCGGCCCGCACCTGTCACCCCCACACCCGGCTCCCAAGCCCCCACCCCGGACCAACCGCTCGTCTTCTGTCTGTAGGCGTTGACTGTTCTAGGTTTTTCCTCTCAGTGAGCTCTTTCAGCTTTCGTCCTTGTGTCTGGCTGATTTCACTGCCCGTGGAGTTTGGGGCCCTCCATGCTGTCCCCTGCCTCCTCACTGTCTCCTGCCTCCTCGCTGGCTCCTGCCTCCTTGCTGTCCCCACCTCCATGCTGTCCCCCGCGTCCATGCTGCCCCCTGCCTCCTCGCTGTTCCCTGCCTCTGTGCTGTCCTCTGCGTCTATGCTGTCCCCTGCCTCCACACTGTCCCCCGCCTCCACGCTGTCTCCTGCCACTGGCACAGGCGATGCTGTTCTCCCCGCCTTCGGATCGTCCTGGTGCTGCCCAGTGGTCCCACTCCCACAGCGCGGCCCCTTTCTCCATGCCCTGCTCGGCGCCTGGCGTCTGTCCCTCTGCTCCGGCTGCCCCGGGGCTGGGGGTCTCTCCTGTGCTTCTCACTGGCCTTTCCTGGTGCCTGGGCAGTGGAGCATCGTCTCCTGTGCTCCAGGCTGGGTGAGTCTTCCTTGGAGAGATGCAGTCCAGGACCTTCGCCCATGGTGAAGTGGGGCCGTTGTCGTTCAGACGTTGGGTCCTTGGAGCTCTTCACAGATTCTGGACCCAGAACCCTCGTCTGGTGTGTCATTTCCAAATCCTTTGTCCTATCTGCAGGCTCTTTTCACTTTCTTAAGTGCCCGCCATGTGCACAAGCTGTACTTGTGATGAAGTCTGGCTTACCTCCTTCTCCTGGGCTTGCTCCAGGAGGGGCCCCGGCTCCTGGCTGTGACCCGCTGGAGCTGGACGCACTCCCCCCGCTGCGGCCACTGCCCTCCTGCGGGCAGCTTTCCGCTTGGGGCTTCCCGGTCCCTGCTGGCGGCGGTGGCCACGGGTGCCCTCGAGCGTCCCGTGCTGTCCCCGAGGGACGGTGTGTGTGCCGCTCGCCACGCTGGGCCTTCTCGGCCGGAGGGTCAGCACGGGACACTGCAGTGGGCGTGAACACAGATCCAGGACCGCCTGGCCGGGTCCTCAATTGGCAACTTCAAAATTTGCTTGGAAGCTGACCCAATGTCTGTGCTTTTTCTTAACTTTACTTTAAAAAAAAAAAAATTGTGACAGTTCTTCACACACACTCAGTTCGTACACACTGTGCGGTCAGTGGCTCACAGTGTTGTCACAGCGTTGCATGTTCTTCACACAATTGTTCTTAGAACAGCTGCATCGCTCCGGAGAAAGAAATAAAAAGAGAAGAAAAAACCGTCCATCCCATACCGCTCACCCCTCCCTCTCACTGGCCACTAGATTTCCATCTGCCCGATTTATTTTACCCTTTCTCTCCCCATCATTTATTTATTTTCCAGTTTTTTACTCTTCTGTCCATTTCCTGGATAAAAGGAGCATCGGACACAAGGTTCTCACAATCGCACGGTCACATTGCAAACGTGTGTCTTTACACAAGCTTCCTTTCCCTCGTTCCCTTAAGAAGAGAGAGGGCAGTGCGTCTGATCACAGCGTCTCCGTGGTGACCCCCCGCCTCCCTGTCTACTTCCCGTGAGCAGCCACCGGCCACCAGCTCGTAGGCTAACCCGGGCCCTGCCCCCTGTACGGGACTCTCTTGCGGCAAACACTGCAGCCTTAATTTCTGTTTTCCCAGGCAAATGAGTTAAAATAAGTCTTTTAAATAAGCGGTGACTGCTGTTGGGATGCGCCTTCATCACACGTGCCCCTCCGTTCACAGCTCACAACCGAGCCCAGGCCAATCTGCCTCAACTCGGTTGGTCCTTCTTAAAAGATAATTTCTCAGGTCAAAAATATTGAATGTAAAGAATCTGCTGAGTAAAAAGAGAAAGGAGTGTTTAGGGACATGGCAGGGCCAGCTGAGGCGCTCTCAGGCTGCACCCACTTTAGAGGGGCCCCAGGGCTGCTGGGACACACACTGGGTTGCCTTAAACGCTGGGCATTCCCTGTCGCACGGTTTTGAAGGATGGACGTGCGACCAGAGGTCGGCAAGGCCCGGCCCCCAGGGGTGACCCGCAGTCCCTGCCTGCGTCTGCTCTCCCAGCCCCTCCCCTGGCCCTTGCGTCCCCCTCTGCAGAGGCTCCAGCCCTAGGGTGTCTGCCCGTCCTGAGTTAGTGTGACCCGACTCTCAGCCCCCAGGCCTCTGCACGAGGGGACATGATGAGGGCAAGCGCCCGCCGTTGTGGGCACACGGGCCCATCCTCAGCACACCCGGAAACAAGAAAAGCGGAGTCTGGGCTTCCGGCGGGGTTGGGGCCGTGGAGGTGTGGGTAGGGAGTAAGGGCCACCCCTAGTTCCGCCCCCGCCAGCGTCTTCACAAAACGAAGGCAAAATAAGTGTCCTGAAAAGGTGGCCCGCAGAGAGTCCGCTGGCCGGCAAGCCCGCGCCCAGTCTGTGCCCCCGGCAAGCCCGCGCCCAGTCTGTGCCCAGAAGAGCAGAGGTATGCCGGGCGTCGCCCGCAGCGGGGTGGGGGTGGGTCCCAGTGAGACGGGGGGCGGTCCCAGCGGGGCGATGGCCCCCAGCCGTGGGAGGAGAGAAGCTGTACGAGGACTCAGCGTGGACTGGAATGAGCCCGGCTGGAAGGACAAGGACGGCCTGAGGTCACTGAGCCGAAGTGCCCAGGAGGGCAACTGCACAGACGCGGAAAGGGTGGAGGTTACGGGGGGCGGCGGGAGGGGGCCGGGAGCTCAGGCCTGGTGGGTGCAGAGCTTTGTCTGGACGCCGGGGATGGGGCAGGCGCTGTGACTGCCACCAACATCATTGGTTTACATGCAAAAATGGTCAAATTGGCAAATTTTACAACAACCTCGGAAGCCCTGGGGCAGGCCTCCTGGAGCAGGCCGTGTGTTGGGGCAGCCGCAGGGCACCTTATCATCCTGTGTGATAACAGTGCATAGAGGCCCGAGGGGCAGGCACGCGTAACGCCCAATCTCCCTGCATGTCGGCAGCCGCGGCTGTTTAGTTTCAGCTCCTGGGAAGTGGTTTATTTCTGGCTGCACACACACGCTCCAGCTCCCGGAGGCACCGCAGAGCACGTGTGAGACCCGGCCTCCTTCCCAGGCCTGTCCCTCCAGAGGGCCTGTGTGCGCGTGCATGTGTGTATGTCTGTGTGCCTGGCTGCAGTTGTAAGTCTACATGCATGTGTGTGCCTGGGTGTACACGTGTGTGCCAGGGTGTGCATGTGTGTGCCTGGGTGTACACGTGTGAGGTCTGTGTGCTTCGGTGCAGGTGTGCCTGTGTGCATGTGTGCTTCAGTGCAGGTGTAGGTGTGCCTGTGCACACGTGTGCCTGGTGCAGGTGTAGCCAGCAGACTTCCTCTAACACTTCCAAAGCCGTGAGCCACCATGGTCCCACGAAACACAGATGTGGTGGACTCCGCCCAGGGCGCCGTCACTGGGGCCCCAGGCACAGGGAGCCCGAAGAAGGAATGTGAAACGAACAAGGGCCGCCGGGCCTGGGGTGACCAGTCTCGCTGCCCCAAGGCCCACTGAGGTCTGGCCACCAGGCTAGGGCTGAGGGGTGGAACCAGCTGGACATCTCGGGTGACTGCCCCTCTGGTCCCGCCTGCTGCCCCTTCTCGCTCAACCTCTCTGGGCCCCATAAAGGGGGTCATGGGCACATGTGCGGAGAACCCCCTTTTATTTTTCCATCACTCGAAGTTGCACCTGGAAAGGGCCTGAAGCCCTGCCTGACCCTTGGATGTTGGGGTACCCATCCTTGCAAGGGACTTGGGGCCCCGGAAGCCAGTGGTCCATGGGGGCTCTGACATCACCTGCCTTGGCACTGGCCTCCGGGTACATCCCCTGGGCTGGTCGGGGCTGGCTGCGCCAGCCAAGAAGCGCCCTTTGTCAGGGGAGGCTTGGCGTGGCCGAGTGTGGCGGTGCTGGGATGCATGGGGACCCACGGTGCGGCCCCCTCCCTGTGCCAGGCCGAGGGGTGATTTGGGGAGTGCTGTCAGGAGGAGCAGTGGGTGGGCAGGGTTGGCATGGTGGCTCCCTCACAAAGTGAAGGCTGCGCGTGTGGGGCCCGGCCGAGGGCAGTGTGTGTGTCAGGCCCACGGAGTGGGATGCGGGGTAAGGGGAGCCCCAGAGCTGGGCTGCGGGAGGCTGACGCAGACGCGGGGGCTGCCCCGCCTGCGGCCCACCCGACCCAGAGCGGGGAGGGTGGGGGGGCATCACCCGCTCCCCTGCCTTCCAGGTGCCCACCAGGGCAGAGCCGTCCGCAAGGGCCCTGAGCTGCCTCTGGGTGTTGCCTCATGTCCAGAAGGACCTTTCTGAGGAATCCTGTCATCCTTTCAGGCCCTGTGCCTACCCATGGGCAGGCGCCCTTCTGAGGGACGAGGACTGCAGCTCCCCTCCCTCCCAGAACCTTCTGTTTCCAGAACATTCTGCCACCCCGAAGGGCGAGCAGTCTCTGCGAGCCGGCTCAGGGCTACTCCTGGACGCCTTTCACTACTGTTATTTTCAAAGTTGGTACTTGTGGCCACGGCCGGGTCGGGGAAGTGGACCTGGGTCCCGCCACCCTACCCTCAGTTTTCCTCTTTGTGCCCGACTGGAGCTGTGCCCCAAGGTCCGCGTCCTTTTCTCGCCCGAGGCTGCTGGAGCCCCAGCCCCAGGGGACTTGCAGTCATAATGCATGTTGGTCCCCTGTACAGCTGCCCGGTGCCCGGTGCCCCCTGACCCTCAGGGCCGGCAACCTTCACTGAGCGGGCATCCATCAGTGAGGGGAAGGAGGGTGGCCGTGTGAGCCGCGTGGGACCTGGAGGCAGGTGGAGTCCACCCTCAGGGGCTCCCTCTGCTCGTGCTGCAGCTCTTCCTGCCTGGGCTCGGCGTCCTTGGTGCGTTTCTGTCTGTTCTGTCCAACAAGGACACTGGCGAGCACCGCCCACGGCTTGGCAGGCCACAGAGCATGGGTGTGGCCTGTCCCACAGAGCAGGCTGTGGCTGCCCCTGAGTAGGTAAGAAGCCCGGGTAGGTGAGGGACCTCAGGCAAGTGAGGGTTGGGCAGGTGAGGAGTCAGGCAGGTGAGAGGCCTGGGAAGGTGAGGGGTTCCCAGGCAGGTGAGGGGTCCCCAGGTACGTGAGGGGTCCCTGGCAGGTGAGGAGTCAGGCAGGTGAGAGGCCTGGGTAGGTGAGGGGCACCGGCAGGTAAGGAGTTGGGCAGGTGATGGGCCCTGGCAGGTAAGGAGTCAGGCAGGTGAGGATCTCCAGGCAGGTGAGGGGTCCCAGGTAGGTGAGGAATTCGGCAGGTGAGGAGTCCCAGGCAAGTAAGGGTCCCTGGGCAGGTGAGGGTCCCCAGGTAGGTGAGTGGTCCCGGGCAGGTGAGAGTCCGCAGGCAGGTAAGGGCCCCCTATGGAGCTGAGGAGCCTCAGATCAGACCCCAGGTGGTGGAGGGCCTCCAGACAGGTGAGAGGCCTCAGAGCAGGTGAGGGATCCTGCCAACCAGGAGCCTAGGGAGGCAGAACTCCACGAGGGGTCAGGCCAGAGAGCGCCTCTTGTCCTTTCTGCACCCCACCCCTTTCTGAGCTGCTCCAGGAGGCGGCCCTGACTACAGGCGGTCTCTGGAGGACTCTCCCAGAGCTCCACCAGGGCAGTCAGAGGTGCCCAGTGTTCAGGCCAAGGGGGCCTGGGTGACGGGGCCTCCCTGCCTCTCCCCTCCCCACTCCCCCCCTTTCCTTTCCCCTCCCCTCCTCTTCTCCCTCTGCGGTCCCCTTCCTCTCTTCCCCCTGCCCTTCCCTCCTTCCTCCCCCCTCACACCTCCCCTTCCTTTAGCGGCCAGGCCCCCATGCCCACAGTTCACCCCCAGTGGCCCCCAAACTGCAATCCACGGACCTGAAGATGCGGCCTGCACCTGACTCTGTGCAACTAAGGTGCGCCCTAGCCAGACACGGCCCCCAGGCTCCTGCAGCCCCCAGGCCTGGGCACCTGCCCGCAATGCCCATCAAAATCGGGGCTTCTCTGCCCAATGCCTCCGGGGACCCCAGTGTTTCAAAGAGAGGAATAGTTTAGTGCTGGGCACAAAGCAGGAGGTCAGACGGGCATTGACCTAAAAAAATAGGCTGAACTGCAGTAACCCTGATGGCTTTATAAAATTAAAGACGGGCAGGCTGCAGGACAGCAAGCAAATGGCCCCAGGTGCTGTGATCAGAGGGGCTCTGGCTATTGAGCATGCACATGGACACACGCTCAGCCACAGCACGCGTGTAAGACAATGGCGGCCCTTGCGTGGTGGGCTGCCTTTCCCTGTTGTAATGAGGTCGGGGTGGGGGTTAAAGTCTCAGCCACCGCGTATGTGTCCGTTGCGCCCACTTTGGTTAGCTCCACCTTCGCTTCCCACAATAGCGTTGGACTTGGGGCTAATAAACTCAGGGGCTGTCTTTAGTGATCTCAGGTCTCAAGAGTTGAAAACAGGACAAGTGGGGGGATGAGTGGAGATCAGGCTCCAGGTTCTTACAATGACAGCAACACAACATAAAGGCTCTATCATTATACAGTCATTATCAGGGATCAAGGCAGCTGGGTACCGTTCAGACACCACTCTGATACATCAGGGATGTAAGGAAAGGGATCTCTAAATAATGATTCAGTCCTCGTAATCGCGTGTTAAGTCCTAGCTTCTCAGTTACACAGGCAACAGGAAACCCAACCAGCAGACCCGCCCTGTCAAATGGCCACGGTCCAGTGTGTGGACCCCGTGGAGAGAGGACAGGATGCCGCTGTGCCAGGGGCAGCTGCAGGTCCCAGGGGCATCTGTGCATTGGTTGGAGAGCTACGCAGCGGCCCCGCCCTTCGCCACAGCGCTGGCGAGCCCCTACATGGCAGCCATGGGCTCCTGAGTTGTAGAGGGGAGCCGGGCTGGGGAGACTCTGCCTGCAGGGCGGCAGCCATGGCCCCAGCTGTGGGACGCTCCCCAGGGTCGCCTGCCGTGTCCTTCTCCATGGCCAGGCGGCCATCAGAGTCACATGAACAGAGTGCTGGGCTCACCATGAGGAGGCGTCCAGGGGCCAAGCCAGAGCAGTGTCCGCTGCCCAGCAGGGTAATGGAACCCACCTCATGGGCAATTCTGAAATCTTAAGAGCCTCTGGAGGATGCTCTGTCATGCTGAAAACTGGTAGATCCAGCAAGCGTTTGCTTGCCTCTCCTCTAGAGCTGGAAGCCAGAAAGCCACAGGCTGACAAGAGGAAGCCTCTCCTCAGAAAAGAACCCCATGGGCTCAGTGACACCCACACGAGGGGTTGGAAACACTAATGAACCTCTACCTCGATACTGAGCCCCAACAGCTAACACCCTAAAAGACCGGCGGCTGGCCAGTGTGTGCCCCAGGTGCCCTCAGTGCCCGGCCAGCAGCCTGCAACCCCCGCTCCAGTGGTCTCTGCAGGAAATGAGGGCCACGGGGGAAGAATGCCACCGACAGAAAGGGGGAACGCAAACACGGACAGAGGGGAAACGCCAGCAGCAGTTGAACTGACTGCACAGAGAAAACCCATAAGGAAAGAGCAGGACATGGGCCTGGGGCCCAGGGCCCGGGGCAGGTCCTGCAGCTGGGGGTGGGCACTGGCCTGGCCCGGCAGGCCACAGTCAAGGCTCCCCTGGGGCGGTGGCTCTGGGACACGGACCCTGTAAGTGTCCACCAAACAAAACAGAGAAGAGGACAGAAAAGAAAAGCAGGGGACTAACGAGTGAAGGGAAAGGAAGAGGGGACTTGGGTAAGGGGAGGGGAGGTGAGAGTGGGGGCACAGACCAGGTACAATCCCAGACACTCTGGTGGTCCCAGAAGACTGGCGCTGGGGGCCAGGGATTCTGGGAGGGGTCGAGGCTCCCGCGTCCACGCGAAGCTGGCCCTTTAGACCCGGCCTGTGTGCATGGACACCCGCCTGCCCTGGCTTCCACTTGTGGCTGGGACTGTGCCAGGTGCTGGAAGTCACCTGGCCAGGAAGTCTCCACCAGATGCACTGTGGATTCCTCGGCACCGCGCCTCGGCCTGCAAGTCTGGACACCCCCACGCCCACCCGGGTGTCCTGCCCCCCTACCCCTCAGAGCCAGGGAACCCGAGCTCCGGTTCCTGTCTGCACTCCCTCTGAGTTTCCTCTCACCTTTTGAAGTTTGAAATCCCTGCCAAGGCCGGACCCAGCAGCCCCCCCCCACGCAGGCCAGTTCCTGAGCCCACCTGCCCCGAGCCGGCCCCCGGGAGGACAGCCCTCCAATCAGCAGGAGGCAGGCGGACTTCCTTTAGGTCTGTACAAATCGTTTCCATCCCTGGGACTCCATAGCGACGTCCGCTCCCACTGGGAGCTGGCTCCCTTTGCTGTAGCAAAACGTTGGGGTCCTGAAGAAAGTGCTGTAGAGCTGCAGTCTGCATCGCGACTCCAGAAAGCTTCCGGGAGCGTCCCGGGACCCTGGGGCTCCCCCCAAGGGAAACCAGGCTAGATAGGGCAGCGAGGTCCCGCGGGGAAGCTCCCTGCGCAGGTAGGCGCGGGGAAGCTCCATGCGCAAGTACTTGGGCGCGGGGAACGCCGCTTCGGCTCTGTGCTGGGTGCTGCCTGCGCGGCACCGAGCTCCAGAGCCCCGCCCCAGGAGAACCCCGTTCCCTTCGCCGGAACTCCCCGGGTCCGGACAACAGAACAGGGACGGAAGCTGGAGCCCCACGCCGCAGGAGACCCCAGCCACCCCGGGACCAGAAAAGAGCTGTGTGGTGCGGGTGGGGGGGCTGCTCCGCGGGGCGTGGCCTGTGAATGCAGAAAGTGGGGCGCCGCGCCGGAAAGGGAGGGGGACCTGGCCTGTAGGGGCGGGACTGGCGCGCGGGGGCGCCCGGGGACACCTGCGAGCGCGGGAGCGCGCGGCGGGCGGGACAGTCACGTGGCTGGGGGCGGGGCCGAGGGGCGGGGTCATCGAGCCCCGCCCCCACCTCGGACCGGCCTGGCGTAGCCGAGCGGCCGCTGCGCGGGTCCCGCGGGCCGAGGCGACGGCGGCGCCATGCCCACCAGCTTCACCGTGGTGCCCGTGGAGGCGCGCTGCGCTGCGCAGGACGGCGGGGACCCGGCGGCCGACAGCCCCGGGGGCGGCGCGGGGCCCGAGGGCGAGCGCGCGGGCTCTGGTGAGCACAGGGCGGGCCCCCTGCGAGACAAAGCTGGCGCGGGACGGGGCGGGCCCCCTGCGGGACAAAGCTGGCGCGGGACGGGGCGGGACACGTCAAGGTCTGCGGCCGCTTCCCTTCCTTCGCCCCCTCCGCCGCGGGGCCCTCACTCCGCACAGGTCCTCCTCCCTCCTGTCCCCCTCTCTTCCCTCTGCCGGCACCCTCCCTCCCCGCAGGACACGGGGTCCGTCCCGGGCTTCGCCGGCGCCTTGAGGCGCCCCTATGTTCCCCGCCCGGGGGCAGACCCCACAGGTGCCCGGGAAGCACACTCGCTGTTGTGACTCAAGTGGGACGGGGTGAGACGCAAGCGTAAGTGCGCTGAGGAAGTCCGGGGGGGCTCAGAATCCCGGACCCCGTGGGCAGCCGCGAATCCCTCGGCGCCTTCCTGCTTCCTCCCCCGCGCCCCGCCCGGCTTCCCTCTCCCCCGTCGGGCAAAGGGCCCGGGAGCCAGATAAGCTGCCAGGCCTGACCTTGGACAAACAGACCCTCCGGGTCTTCCCGGCCGGGAGAGGGGCGGCTCCGGGACAGGGCCGGGCTGGGGAGGGGCTGCTCCTTCCTGCTGCCTCCGGCGCTGCTCCAGCCTGCGGGCGGCGGGGCCGGGCCCCCAGGTCCTGCCCCGGGAGCACGCAGACGAACCCCCGAGGCTCCGCTGTCTTGGGTGACCTGGGGTCCTCACAGACCTCCCCGGCCGGGTCAGAGAGGTCAAAGGGAGCCTCGGGCACACGCCTGCTGCGCCCCGAGCCAGCTACCAAGCGAACGCAGGGCCGGTCCCCGGTTCCCGTCGCCGTGTCATGCCCCAGTCCCCGGCCTGGCCCGGGAACGTCCTGGGCGCCGTGGCCTTCCCTGGCCAGTGCGTCACCCGCGCCCAGATACTGGACTCCAGTGCTCCTCCATCCCTCCCTGGCCCGGGCATCTGCCCGGACGCACTCCGCTGCCCTCCGTGCTCAGGCGCGATTTGCGCCTCAGCCATGCTCGTTTCTCGTATTCGTGTTCCAGTCCCTTCTGTTTCCAGTAGCGCCCGGCTCTCTCTGCACGATCAGCTCGGCCTGGCTGACGGTGGGTAGGGGCCGCCCGCGGCTCAGGCCACACATGCTGCACAGCCCCGACGGCTCCTGGTCCCGGGCTGTGTGGGCCTCACACGTTAGTCTCGGCTGAACCCCACGCCGGCCCTGGGAATCGGGAGATCGCGCTGCGTATTTCCTTTGAAGGCGCGGGCAGGGTCCCGCATGACCTCCGCGGAGGCCTGCTGCCCTTTGCTTTCAGAACCCCTGTCTGGCGGCGTCCTGTAGACGCCAAGGCCCGTGCAGTGCCATGGCACCAGTGTCTGGGGGTGGGGCTGGGCTGGGAAGCAGCTGTGGGTGTTGGGTTTTGGTGGGAAAGTGCTCAGATGCCCTGGAGCCAGGGTAACACCCCTTCCGGAGTTCAGCTGAGCGTCAGGGGCCTGCCCAAGGTCAGTCTCCAGCTCACAGAGCTGCTGACCTGGTTGTGGATCTGCTCCACCCTCCAGGGAGGCAGGACCCGTGCACCTGGGTCCCTATGGGCGCCTGACGACCTGAGCACCCAGGTATCTGGGTATCTGGGCAGACTTCCCGGCTAGTATACATGCTGAAGCAAGTTTGGGGTATCCAAGCTGAGGTGTCCCTGCAGAGTACCTGGGAAGCGGTGGCGTGCGCCCTCCTGGGCAAGGGGCCAGGATGGGCCTGGTTTTCCAGAGTGTATGGGGTGACGGGGTCAAGGAGAGGGCGGGTGCTCAGCAAGCCCACCCTCAGGTCTGCCTGCCCTGGTGGCGGCTGAGGGACCCTCTAGCCTGTGACCCTAGAGCTGGGCTGACCATCACTCTGCACTCCCCCCATCCCCTCCGGCCTTCCTGGCTTCAGGTCAGCAGCATGGCGTCAGACGTTTTGGGCCAGTGGAGGCCTCAGGTGCTGTGGTCATTGGTAGCATGGCCCGTGATGAGGCTGAGCACTGACCTTGAGCCATCCCTCTGCTGTGAGCCTGGCCTGGCTGCAGGGCCTGTGGCTGTGCCCTGTGGAGCACCCCCTCTCCCCAGAGAGTGGAGATCGATGGGGCAGGGTGGGGGGCAGGCCCAGCCCCCATTGAGTGGTGCACACTGGGGTGAGTTGGGGGTACCCCAGCCTGCCCCTGGGCCCTCCCCAGCTGGGTGGTGTGTTCTGGTGCCAGGAAGGCCCCACAGACGTGTCCTCCCTATCTCTGCTTCACAGCAGTGGGTGGGCGCCCCAAGAGACTTTTCATTTTGCTACTTAGTTCCTGTCTCCAGGTGAAGAAGTTCACACCCGTTCCTTCCCCGCTTTCTCCTCACGGGAAGCAGCCTTTCTTTTATGATTTTTGGTTACAGGTGTGCTTTCAGGTGACCTGGGCAGAGCCGTACCTCGCTGCACCCTTGGCCGCATCTCCTGTCCTCCCCAGGCCAGACGGGGCTACCCCAGGGGGCTCCAAGGCTGGGGCGAGACCCCACACTGGCTGGTGCCCCCTGCCCTGGACCCTGATGATGTGGCCGGCAGGCCTGTGGCCCCGCTGCCCAGGAAGAGGGCCTTGTCAGCGGCACCCAGACCCCCTGGCTTTCGCTGGGTCAGCATGAGGCCCTTGGAGGTGGGCGCTGCTGTCCCTGCGACCAGGCAGCTTTGTGTCCTGGCCACTGCGCCTTGGGGCTGCCCTCCTGCGGAACTTTCCACCGCCTCTTTGTTCAGCCTCCTTGTCACGTGCTCCTCCTCGTTTCCGTTTCTTTCTCAACTGTTTAGATTCCTTTTCCCTGACCTGGGGCTCTGCTGCTCGGCTTGTGTGGGTGGCCCCGGGAGCTTTGTCCACGCCTCTCTTTTACAGAGGTGGCCCCTGGCCGGAGCAAGGGGCTCCTGGGAGTGTGGCCTCTGTTCTCGTTGGGGTGTGTGGGGGCAGACTGGGCAGCAGGCGGGGGCTGAAACTGTGAGCAGCCAGCAGGCAGGGCCGGTGGGTGGGGTAGGCAGAGGCAATGGATGGGGGCTGGGGCAGGGGCCATGGGCAGTGCCGTGAAAGGCTGTCATAGCCCAGCTCCAGTGTGACAGGGTTGGTGGGCCCAGGGGCCAGTGGGGGCCTTACCTCCAGGCCACAGATATTTTCTGCTGGGTGGCCGTGGCCGCTGTACTCTTGGGGCTGACACTGCTGCATGGGCAGCCTGGCCCTGTCCTTCGGGGCCAGCCTGCTGGGACATTGGCATCTCAGGGGCACTGGGGTTAGTGCAGAGCCAAGTCTCCTCCCCCGGTGAAGGGCCTGAAGGGCAGCAGCCAGGCCCAGCTCCTGGGGAGGACTTGGGGGCCAGGACCCACAAAGGGGAATCGCCAGCAAAAGGGGAGGACTTGGGGGCAGGACCCACAAGGGGGAATCGCCAGCAAAGGGGTTCGGTGTCATGGGGTGGCTCATGGTGTCACATGTGTTGGGGCTCACAGAACTTCACCCATGCCAAATTCAGCTTACAGAGGCAAAGGGGGCGAAGTGGGGACACACCCCAAACTGTGAGACATGGCCACAGGGCCTCTGATAAGAAACCAGGTGGGGCAGGCCCTGTGTGTGTACAGGTTTGTGCAAGTATGCATGTGTGCGTGTGTGTGAGTGCACGTGTCGGTATGCACATGTGCGGGTGTGCAGGTATGCGCATTTGTGCATGTGTAAGTGTGCATACATGTGCATATGTACAGAATGCAGTGTGCATGCATGCACAGGTGTGTTTCGGTATGCATGTGTGTGTGCAAGCATGTGTGTGTGTGAGGTACATGTGCACATATGTGTAAGAGCACATGCATGTGTGGACATGCATGTGTGCGGGTGCATGTGTGTGCACGTGTGGCCAGTCCCCTGTGGCTGTGGAGGAGGGCAAGTTGTGCCGAGAGCCTGCTCCTGCACCTGCCCCTGCTCCTGGCTGCGTGGGGTGCTGGTGGCCTCTGGCCTACGGTCTGTGACCCCCCTTCTGGGGAAGCCCCAGTGCAGCCTTCAGGGAAAGCCTCTTGTTCTCGTGTCCGAGCTGTGAGCCTGGATGTGTGCCCGGCGGCAGCTGCCCCTGGGAGCTCAGATGAGGTACAGCCATGCTCTGGGCCTGAGGCCTGCACCCCCTGAGGGCTGGCAGCACAGGCAGCGCCCAGAGGCGTGAGGCACGCTCTAGGGTACGGGCTACGGCATTCTCCACTCCTTCCACAGGGATTCGAGGGGTGTCTGCCGGGGCCCCCCCATCTCTGGCTCTAGGGCTGCAGTGGACAAGGGCCTCTGCCCTCGAGTGTGCTTAGGAATGGGGAGGTTGGGGGTTCCCCAGGAGGTGGTGAGCAGGCCCTTGGGCTGCACCCCAGCGGGGAGAGCCGCAGAGCCAAATGGGGGCAGAGGGCCCTTTTGGCGGGTTTGGGGAGTGGCAAAGAGGTTGGACGGCAGCTTGGGGTTCACAGCCCTGAGAGGGTCCAGTAGGGAGAGGCCAGGACCTGCTGAGCTGGGGAGGGGACATGGGGCTGCCTGGAGGCTGAAGGGGCTTGGCCTCGCCCGGGAGCCCTGCTGGGCCGTGGCATGTGGTGGGCCATGGGCACGCTGGCCCTTTCCGGGCACCAGGCACCGCAGAGCCTGTATTAGAGGCCCACCCCGTCCAGGGAGAAACGCTGCGGGCTGAGAGCGAGTGTCTCAGGGCCGTGGGCCAGGCCGAGGGGCAGAGAGGTGGCCAGAGGGCCCAGGGGTAATTTCTTGGACTGGGTGAGGTGGGGGGGAATGTTTGGGATGGGCAAGTTGGGGGTGCTGTCTGGGGTGGGCAGTTGGGGGGCCTTTCCTGGAGTGGCCAATGTGGGGGCTAAAGCCCGGGTGGCGGGCAAGGTGGCAGTGTGCAGTTTGGCGTGCCTGGGCACGCAGCCAACCTCTTTGTGCTCAGGGTGGGTCCCTGTCGGACCCATGTGCCTCAGTGGTGCAGTCGGTGTTTGGTACGTGTGGGTGGCGTGCCAGTTGGGGTGTGGGTGTGGCTGCCATCACATAGGGCCGGTGACCGCAGGACCACTGTGTGGCAAGCGGTGGCACCTGGATGCTGAGCGTGTGCTGACATTCATGCAGGTGTCCGCACACCTGCACTACCACCTGTACTCTCACCTGCACGGCCACCTCACACACCTGTGCTCACCTGCTCTCCTTCCTCACACACCTGTGTTCACACCTGCCCTCCCACCTTACTCGTACACCTGCACTCACACCCGCTGCCTTCCAGGTCCAGGCCTCTCTGGGGGTGGGTCTCGCCCTGGGGCTCAGGAGCTGGGGTCCTTTCTGCCCTTCTGGGGCATGGCCCAGCTGGATTCTGGCCTGGTACCTGTCCAAGAGTCAGTCAGCAGGTAACCCTGGAGGAGGTGGGCAGGGTTCTGTGGGACCTGCTGGGAAAAGGGGCGACAGGAGTGAGGGGTTTCCTGATCTGGGGCACCGGGGGTGGGGTGGGGTCCCAGCCGGCCACAGTGCGTGTGTGTCCTCAGACCATGCCGGAGGCAGGGGCGTGGCCGGAGCCTGGGGGACGAGGTGTCCTGCGGTCCCGAGACCTCAGGTTTCCTGGCCAGGCCTGCCTTCTGCACTGGGGGCCTGTGACGAGGGTACAGGGCAGGCGGGCTGGCACATCCAGCTGTCCCCGAGCTCGGGGATGAGTCTTGCAGGTGCTGCCTATTGCCGAAGGCCTGGCTGCTGTGCCCGCACCGTGCCAGCGCAGGCTGCCTCCCGTTCCCATGGGCTTGGCGTGCCTGAGGGTTGTGGTTGAGGCTGCAGAGCCCGTGGGTGGTAACAGGTCCACTCTGGAGATCAGGATGCCGGGACCTTGAGGGAAGACCCTCCGTCCCCAGCTCATGGGGTCTGCTCAGGCCACAGGGCACCCAAGGACTGCATGGCCTCGGCGCGGGCACCCCTGGGCAGTGGGCAGCGGGGCTCAAGTGGGGGCAAGCGGCTGGTTTTGTGCAGGTGTCAGGGGCTGCTGCGGGGGCTGGGGGCACCCGGTTGGCCGCGTGGGCAGAGTAGAGCAGAAAGAGTTAACACCTCTCCTCTGTGAGCAGGAGAGACGCTGCCCGCCCCCTCGTCTGGGCTGTACAGATAAGCTCAGAGCAGCACAAGGGACCCAGCCATGCGGCCACCCTCGGCCAGCCGCACCCCCGGACCCTGTGCTGGGGCCTCAGCCGGCACTGCAAGGGGTCTTCACCCAGGTGTGCTGGTAAGCAGGCCTGGAGCCCAGGCCCTGTGTGGGGGTGACCCGGAGCCCGGGCCTGTGTGGGGGTGACCCGGAGCCCGGGCCCTGTGGGGGGGTGACCCGGAGCCCAGGCTTGTGGGGGGGTGACCCGGAGCCCGGGCCCTGTGGGGAGGTGACTCAGAGCCTGGGCCTGTGGGGGGGTGGCCCAGTGCCCGGGCCCTGTGGGGGGGTGACCCGGTGCCCGGGCCCTGTGGGGGGGTGACCCGGCGCCCGGACCCTGTGGGGGGGTGACCCGGAGCCCGGGCCTTGTGGGGAGGTGACTTAGAGCCTGGGCCTGTAGGGGGGTGACCTGGCGCCCGGGCCCTGTGGGGGGGTCACCCGGAGCCCGGGCCTGTGGGGTGGGGGGTGGCAGGAGGGCCATGTCCCTGGCGGGCAGGTGTGTGTCATGGATCATGGTCTCTGGGTGCCTACAGGGTATCCAACCCCGCCCAGCCCTGGACAGGCCCTGTGTCCCCCATGCCACCTGTGCCCCTCTCCCAGGCAGTGGCAGGGATTGTTTCCTGAGCTTGGTCATCCTCCAGGAGGACACAGACCTTGCTGCCAGCGACTCCGCAGTGAAGGACCAAGGAGTCTGAGGGTCTGGGGAGGGTGGCAGCCACGGGTCCCGGTTATGGGAGCCTCTCCCTTGCGCCAGGCGCAATACGGACAGCGTGTGGCCCCCGGGCGTCCGTGGCCCCCGGGCGTCCCCTGCACAGGATCTGAGACCCGACCACCTGCCTGGGGGCTGCCAAAGGTCGCCCCGGAGGCTTGGGGAGTGCTGCCTGGCCAGGCCCTGTCCCTCCTCCAGTATTTCCTTTGAGGGCTGCCCGCTGGGGTCACCAAGTCCTGCACAGAGGCCGCTGTCACCCCTAAAAAGATGGGCCACGTCCTGTCCCTCCGGCAGGGTCACCGGTGGTCTTGAGGCTCCAAGGGGACCCAGGTCCAGGGCGCACTGCGGGTCTCCAGGCAGAGACGGGGCTTGGGGGTCAGGGGTGAGCGCGGCAGGCGGGTGAGGGGTCTGAGGGGCTCCTCTACCCGTATTGGCCCCCACTCGGCTGCTGAGGAGGGTAGGGTGGTCAGGCCCTCCTTTCGGCACAGCCTGGGGCCCTGGACTGGGCAGCAGTGAGGTCGGGGGCGACTGGAGAGCCAAGGGGGTGGGTGGTACTGCCCATGGAGGCCATGTCTGCCCCTGGAAAAGCGGCGGACCTGAGGTCTAGTGACTCTGGAGGGTGGCCTCGAGCCACGGAGGGCCACCTGTGGGGGCCACTCCATGGGGCGCCTTGGGGGCTGGCGGAAGCGAGGCCAGGATGGCAGACGCTGGGCAGGGCACCGTGGGCACAATCTCCTCCCCGAGCTCGGAGCAATAGCAGGGCACTGCTTTGTCCTCTCTCCTCTACTCCCAGAGTAGAGGCAGTACCCTCCTGAGCCCTGGCTGCACCTGCACCCCTTCCCTTCATGAGTGGAACCCCGAGCCCTGTGCACCCTGAAAAGTCCGATTTCTGTGTGTTGCCCCAGGAGGGGTGTGAAGTGGGGTGGGCCGTGGGAGACAGGCACACTGTGAGGTGGTGCAGGCCATGGGAGAGGGACATACTGTGGAGTGCGGCAGGCCGTGGAAGAGGGACACACTGTGGAATGGGGCAGACCGTGGGAGAGGGACACTGTGGAGTGCAGTGGGCCGTGGGAGACAGAGGCACACTGTGGAATGGGGCGGGCCATAGGAGAGGGACACACTATGCAGTGCAGCAGGCCGTGGGAGAGGGACACACTGTGGAGTGCAGCGGGCCGTGGAAGAAGGGCACACTGAAGTGGGGTGGGCAAGAGCGCCATGGGGACTCATCGACAGGTGCATGTGGCCACCTCCGTGTGGCCTTTGGGCCCTTGAGTCTCAGCCGCAGGCCGCAGTGTCCCCTGCCCGGCCGAAGCACCCCGTTCAGCAGAGCGTCACCCCCAGGCCCCTGGGACCCCGCGGTCTGCAGCTTGTGCCCTGCGCTTGCTCACGCGCTGAGGTTTGCTCTGGCTGTGGGCCCCGCACTCTGGGCTCTTCCTGGGACTGCACCACACTCCCCGGAGCCTGGATCTCTGGAACTTTCTGCCCCCTCCAAAAGTCTCATGAGTCAGAGGCTGGCCTGGGGACAGGGGGCCCCTGTCCCGGTCCCAGTCCCGGGGGTCCCCACAGCATGTGGCGCGGGTGGGAGCGAGCAGAAGGGCTAAAGATCGTGGGTGGGATGGGGGGCTCTGGAATGCGTCCCTCATCACACCCCCCAGAATAAGTGATTTTAAGAAACAAACTCCTACTGAGAAGAAGCATTGCTGCCCAGAACTGCCCCCCAGAGGCGGCTGCTGCTGCATCTTGGTCTGCTCCGGCCAGTGAATCGCAGCTTTAAAGGCCGCAGAGCCATGGGCTGGGGCGTGGAGGGCGGTCACTGCTGGGCACGACTGGTCCCCACAGCCCCTTCAGGCTGTGTCCTGTTGAGTGCGTCGGCAGCTGTCCGTGGGCCCCAGCTTGCGGTGACTTCCTTTTGGCAGACAGTTTGGCTGTTGGGCATTTTCTTACCATTTTAAGAAATTCAGTATTTTTCATTCTGCAAATGCTGACTTGAGGAAGGAGTCACAACTTGGTGGCTCAGAGACCGCCAACCAGGTGGCCAGCTGTGTCTGGCAAGGGGCATTGGCGCCCTGGTTAGGCGGTGCCCGCCCCCTCCTGAACCGGCCTCGCCCTGCTGCTGTTTGTGGGGACCCCCAGCAGCTCTCACGGGGGATGGCACAGCCTGAAACCCCCCATCCGAGTTCTCCTGGGGTCCCCGTGACCGGGAGACCCCAGGTTCTGTGAAGGCCTGGCCGAGGCTGGTGGGGCTGGTGCTGGGCGAGGGTTTGCAGGTGTCTCCAGCGGGGCCGGGGGCGCTTTCCCTCCATGCGCACGTCTGGGTGGTTGGCCTGTGCTTCGCGGGGTGGGGGCCCTGGGGTCGGGGCTGCCCTGCACCCGGGAGCGCTGGCCCAGGCGCAGCCTCCGCTACGGGGCCCCGCCCAAACCCGACATCTCCGTGGTTTCTTCCTGTTTCATGCTGAAGCTGACACCAGGTCGTCTCCCCCCGCCCCCCCAGGAGATGGCGCCCCGAGGGAAAGCAGCCCCTTCATCCACAGCGGTGAGGCAGACGGCACCGACTGCGGCGAGGGGAAGAACATGGCCCTTTTCGAGGTGACGCGCGGGGGTCAGGGCAGGCTCGGCCCGGCTGCAGGGGACGCGGCACCCTGCCCCAGTCCGCCGGCCGGCCCTGCCCCACGTCCGCCTGGAGCTTCGGCGCCCCAGCCTCTGGGTCACCCACGGAGGAGGCTGCCGTGCGAGGCGAGGGTCCAGGCGCTGCGGCGTTGCCGGGGGTGCGGGCACTGACCCCTGACCCCTTTGCGGCCCCCAGGAGGAGATGGACAGCACCCCCATGGTGTCGTCGCTGCTGAACAAGCTGGCCAACTACAGCTCGCTGAGCCAGGGCGTGGTGGAGCACGAGCAGGACGAGGAGGGCCTCCGGCGGGGCGCCAGGGTGGGCCAGGGTCTGCGGGGCGGGCGTCTGTGCCGGCGCGGGACCTAGGAGACCCTCCTCTTTTTGCTTCTTTATTTTTATCTTTTTCTTTTCTCGAGATCCTCCTCTTTTTAAATGTTGCTTTGTGGTAGCAGAGACGTGCCTTGATGCCCAGTGCCACCTCAGTGTTCTCCCCATGCAGGAGCCCCACCCTGCCCCACCCCCTCAGGCAGGCCCCGCCCTGTTAAGTACTGCCCGCCCCAGGCCCGGCCAACCCCAACACCGGCCCCAGGCCTCCAGGCCATACTTCTGGCCCTGTTCTAGATGGTTCTGTCACTGAGACCAGCGACGGGGCCTGCTGTGTGGCTCCTCCACGGCACGGGACTCATGGCAAGGACACTTGGCGGGTGACACACGAAGCCACGCTCCCCTGGGCGCGAGCCGGGCCGGCTTAGGGTGGGCGGCCTCAGGCCATCCCCGAGAACCAGGGCCCAGCCCCCGTTTCTGCGATTCTGTCCTGGGGCCCCTCCCGGGTGTGCGGCCCCTGAGCCCCGAGGGTGCAGCCCCTTCCCCCGCTGCCACCGCGTATGGTCCGAGCTCTCTGTCCGCCCCTCGCCTGGGTGAGTCCCTGGGGCCGAGACTCCCGAGCCTGTCCTGTGGCACCGGCCGAGCTCGGCACTGAACCGCACGGGCGGCCGCTGTCTTGCAGGGCCCGCGCATGGGCACCTTCGTGGGCGTCTACCTGCCCTGCCTGCAGAACATCCTGGGCGTCATCCTCTTCCTGCGCCTCACCTGGATCGTGGGCGCCGCCGGTGTGCTCGAGGCGCTGCTCATCGTGTCCCTGTGCTGCGCCTGCGTGAGTGCGGGGACCGCGGGGCTGCGGGGGGCCTTCACGGGAGACCTGCCGGCTGGAAGGAGCAAAACAGTGCGGGAAAACCACAGCC
Source organism: Tamandua tetradactyla (assembly GCF_023851605.1). Taxonomy (NCBI): domain Eukaryota; kingdom Metazoa; phylum Chordata; class Mammalia; order Pilosa; family Myrmecophagidae; genus Tamandua; species Tamandua tetradactyla. The sequence continues at coordinate 49,308,008 of NC_135335.1, read as the reverse complement.
CCTCTGGCCATCCTCCAGGCCACGCCCCCTGCCCCCACCAGGCCACTGAGGACCATTACGCTTGAAGGTCATAGGGACACGGGGTCCCTGGGAGGCCGTGCCCGCAGCCTCTCCCTTCTGGTCCTTAGGCATGAACTAAGCTGCAGCAGGGTGGGGTCACATCCCCAAGCAGGTAACACAGCTGAGGGTCGTGGCCCTGAGCTGGGTGGCCTTGGTGTCACTTGCAGGAGTGCACCTTTAGGGTTCAGGCGGGTAAGGGAGGGTCAGTCGGGCGTCCTCGGCCTCACGTCCCAGTCCCTGCAGCTGCCCTGGGCTGTGGCTGGTGGCCCCCGTGCCCCTCCTGAAACACCATCCTTTTCAGACGATGCTGACCGCCATCTCCATGAGTGCCATTGCCACCAACGGTGTGGTCCCAGGTGAGCGCTGATCCTGGCCGGCCCTCTCGCAGTGCAGGTGGCCTCTGGCCTCCCTCGAGGTGTGGATGTGCTGGGGACTCGGCCACCTGCGGCCCCTCTGCACCCCCCAGGGGCCACGCCGTCGCCTCGCCCCGCACTTGAGGTTCCCGTGGGGACAGGCAGGGTGGGGCCTCGCTGTGGGGCCCCTAAGACCGTGTCCGGAGTGTCAGCAAGCTGGGGGCGGCACCCAAACTCAAGGGCACTGCCCCGAGCGGCCTCTGGAGGGGCCCTTGAAGTTGGTGCCTGAGGAGTAGAGGCAGCCGCCCCAAGTTTCCCCAGCCTGGGCCACGCTGCGCTTTGTGGGCTCAGCCTGCGGGTGGGCTGGGCAGTGGCGGCCACTCCCTTCGCACTCTCCTGCCGTCTGTGCTGACCTCAGTAGCCACGGGTACTCGCCAAGCCCCACTGTCCACAGGAGTACCAGCACGTGGGTGGCCGGGGGCCCCTATCAGGCCGCGCCCATGTGAGCTGCCCTCGGGTACTGCAGGGTCAGGCCTGGGGCTGACGGGGTCCCCCATGTGGCCCCCACAGCTGGAGGCTCCTACTACATGATCTCGCGGGCTCTGGGGCCTGAGTTTGGGGGTGCTGTCGGTCTCTGCTTCTACCTGGGCACAACTTTTGCGGGTGCCATGTACATTTTGGGGACCATTGAGATCTTCCTGGTAAGTTGGGGTGGTGGGGCCCCTCCTGGCCTCCCCCAGCCCTGGGAAGAGGGTCCTGGGGTCCCCTCCTGGTGGCTTACACCTCTGGGCCATGCCCTACAGTGTCGGGGGGGCCCTGTGGCACTTGGGGAGCCCTACAGCATTTGGGGGGCCTTGTGGCCTCAGGGAGCCCTGTGGCCTTGGGGTGCTTTGTAGTATGGCCGCGCTGCCCCGAGTGGCCTCTGGAGGGGCCCTTGAAGTCGGTGCCTGAGGAGCAGAGGCTGCACCCCAAGTTTCCCCGGCCTGGGCCACAGGCCTCAGGGAGCCCTGCAACCTTGAGGGTCCCTGCAATGCCGGGGGCCCTGTGGCACTGGGGGTTTGTGGCATTGGGGGCTCTGTGGCCTTGGGGGGTCCTGTGGCATTGGAGTGGTCAGAAGTGTGGAGGGCCCTGTGGCCTCGGGAGCCCTGCGGCCTTGGAGATCCCTGCAGTGTCAGGGGCCCTGTGACATTGGGGGGCCCTGCAGCACTGGGGGGCCCTGCGGCACTGGGGGGCCAGGTCCCGCAGGTGCCCTGCAGCGTGTCCACCCGCAGACCTACATCTCACCGAGCGCGGCCCTCTTCATGGCGCCCGGGGCGGACGGGGAGGCCGCGGCACTGCTCAACAACATGCGCGTCTACGGCTCCTGTGCGCTGGCCCTCATGGCCGCCGTGGTCTTCGTGGGCGTCAAGTATGTCAACAAGCTGGCGCTTGTCTTTCTTGCCTGCGTGCTGCTCTCCATCCTGGCCGTCTACGCCGGCGCTGTCAAGACCGCTTTCGCCCCGCCCCATGTCCCGTGAGCACCACCGCCCCTCATTTCACCTCTGACCCCTTGTCCCCACCTTCACCCTGATCCCTCGCCCCTGACCCCTCTCTCCTCCCCTCCCCCAGGGTCTGCCTCCTCGGGAACCGCACGCTGTCCAAGCGCGGCTTCGACACCTGCGCCAAGCTGCAGGAGGTGAACAACGGGACGATGCCCACGGCGCTCTGGCGACTCTTCTGCAACGGCTCGGCGCCCGGCGCCCTGTGCGACGACTACTTCACCCACAACAACGTCACCGAGGTCTCGGGCATCCCCGGCGTGGCCAGTGGTGTCATCCTGGGTGAGCACGGGTGGTGGAGTGTGGGGGTTGGGGCGGTGGCGGAGCAGGGGCGGGGCGTGGGGCGTGGCGGGGCGGTGGCAGAACGGGGGTGGGGAGTGGAGTGTGGGGCTGGGAAGTGGCGGAGCACGGGGCGTGGGGGGGGGCGGGGCGCGGGCGGCGCGGGTGTTCACCTGATGGTCCATGGCTGAACCCTGCCCTGTGGGTGCCGAGATGCCCCGGGGTGCAAGATGGGGGCATGGGGGGGGAGGCTGCACTTGGCCTTGAGGCCGCACCAGCACCTGAGACATGCCCGCCACGCGTCACGCCCCCCACACCCTGCTGTGCCCTGGCACGCCACATCACACCCACATCACACCCCATGATGCCTCTTTACACTGTCATGACGCCCTGCAACACCCCACCTCGCCATATGACACCTATCACATGACACTCATCACACCACATCCTATTGCCGTATGACACCCCACCACACCATGCCCTGTCACGCCATGCTCCATCACCTCACACCCACCACACCACGCTCCATTGTGTCCCATCACACCCTGTCATTTTTCTGCCATGTCACGCCATGTCCTGTCATACCGCATGACAGCCGGTCACGTCACATCATGCTATGTCACGCTCCATCTCAACCTCTCAAGCCATGTCACATCTGATCACTTTCACACCATCTCACATCTGGTCACTTGGTCATGACCCCGTGTCTGTTGACCTCAGCTTCTGGGTGGCCCTGCCCTGCTCTAGGGAGCCTACAGAAGGTTCTGGAATCCATGGGGTGTCTGTGGTTCTACCCTCTGCACAGAGAACCTGTGGAGCACGTACACGGACAAAGGTGCGTTTGTAGAGAAGAAGGGCCTGCCGTCGGTGCCCGTGCCAGACGAGAACCGGGCCAGCGGACAGCCGTATGTCCTCACCGACATCATGACCTACTTCACCATGCTCCTGGGCATCTACTTCCCGTCGGTGACCGGTGAGCCCCGTCCTGGCCCCTCGTCCTTCCCTTCTGGGGCCATTGGTGCTGATGCGGGGTTCAGTAAACACCTGGTTTAGAGTTCTGTCCCTGCTCTGCTGAGCATGTGCATAGCAGGCCCCGGGTCACCAAGACATGCCCCACTGCTGGTGTGCATACGTGTCTGTGTGTGCATGTGTGCACACCCGTGTGCTGTGCATATGTATGAAGGTGTATCTGTGTGCAGTTGTGTGCACATGTGTACATCCACATGCATGTGTATATTGCTGTGCATGTGTGTATGTGTACGCTTGTGTGTGTACCTCCATGTACAAGTGTGCATGTGTTCACTTCCATGTGTACATGTGTGCGCATGTGTACTTCCATATGTGCACTTATGTGTACATCCACGTGCATGTATGCATACGTGTGCATGTGTGTATCTTCACCTACACATGTACGTATGTGTACACTGGTGAGTGTGTGCATCTACATGTGTATGCGTGCATGTGGACTTGTGTGTACATCCTCACGCATGTGTGCGTGTGTGTGTACTGGTGTGTGTACCTCCACCTGCACATGTGCATATGTGTACACTGGTGAGTTTGTGCATTCACACATGTACACGTGCATGTGGACTTCTGTGTACACACACCTGTATGTGTGCATAAATGTACGCGCGTGTGTGTATCTCCATGTGCACGTGTGCATACGAGTGCACTTGTGTGTGTGTGTATGTTTGTGCGTCTCTGGACCCAGCGGCACTCTGTGATGAATTGGCCCTCAGCCCTCTTCTTCCTTCCTGGGGATCCTCCCTGGCCGGGGGAGCAGGTGTCTGGGGGTCAGTGCACACGGCGTCCCGGGGGGTGGCTGGTCCTGCTGCCTTGAGGATCTGGGATCCCCTTGGTCCTGCGGCTTGCCCATCTTCTTGGGGCACTCGGGGTGCCTCCACCAGTGCCGTCCTCAGCAGCCCTGCAGTGTGGACGTATGGGATCAAGACGCGTGGCGTGTGCAGCCCCAGAGCCTTCCGGCACTGCCTTGTGGAGCTCTGTGCTTGGTTTCTGCGGTACTGTGTCCACATCTGTGCAGGTGGCATTTTCAGGACGCGTGGCTCACCCTGTCGTCCTGTAGGCATCATGGCGGGCTCGAACCGTTCTGGCGACCTCAGGGATGCCCAGAAGTCCATCCCCACGGGTACCATCCTGGCCATCGCCACCACGTCCTTCATCTGTATCCTTGGAAGTGCCATGGGGGCTGCGGGCTGGACACTGTCCACTGCCCGGGGGAGGACAGCTGTCCTGGGCCCTGGGCCCGGGGCCCCCTGAGAGAGCCTTCTGACAGGTGTGTTCCAGTCTTAAAGTGCCGGGCACGGGGGTCAACTCCCTGGACTCTGAGCCAGGTGTGGGGTCAGCTTGCTATACTCTGAGCTGGGTGTGGGCATTGGCCCTCTGGACTCTAAGCTGGGTGTGGGGGTCAGCCCGCTGGACTCTGTGCTGGGTGTCCCAGAACTGGGCATGGCTGTGCTGGGCTGTGTTGTTTCTGCTCCCATCCTACTGGGCCGCTGTTCTTCCTTGACGGGGACCCCAGACCTGTCCTGCATTGTCCTGTTCGGTGCCTGCATCGAGGGCGTGGTCCTGCGGGACAAGTACGTTGTTCCATCCCCAGCCTGCAGAGACAGGCACTGTCAGGCTCCTGTCTTGAGTCCTGTGCACAGCTCCCTGCCCTGTGGCCGCTCTGAGCTGTCCATCTAGGGGCACGTGGCTGCCTGGTGAGCAAGGGCCTTCCTTGTGCCCAGCCCACACGCAGTGCCCCTGGCCAGGCCTCAGTAGGCAGCTCCCAGCCCTGACGCCGAGGGGTGGTCCATGGCCTGGCCACAAGCAGCTGGCAGTGAGACCCCTTCCCCATGGGTCCTGGATGTGCCAGTGGCCAAGGGTCCCCTGTGCTGCGGGCACAGATTTCCTTTCCTGCCCGTTGGGGCTGCCCCAAGGCTGGCATGCCCTGGGGCTGGCAGGGCCCCACTCCTTCCCCGACACGTGGCCTCGCTGAGGGGGCCGGAGTCAGCAGTGGCCCGAGGGGTCAAGGGTCAGGGGCTGCTATGGATCGGTCCTCAGCCCCACACCCTCCCTAGTGACCGTTCCCTTGTGTCCAAGGTGAGCTCTTGCTGTGGCTGTTGAAGGGTTTGGGATAGAAACAGCGGGGGCACAGGGAGGGTCCCAAGTCGAGCCCTAGGCACCTGCAGGTGGAAGAAGGCCCAGTGGGTCAGGGCAGAGGTCTGGGCTGGGATGGGGGTCCTTGAAGGTGCCGGGAGGGACCCCGTGCCGGGGCTGGGCCAGCTCAGCAGACACCGGCACAAGGTTGCAGTCAGGGTGGCCGTTCCTGCGTCCCGGCCCTACGTCTCTCTGCAGCCCCCCTTGGGGCTCTCAGGGCATCCTGCTGCACGCCGGGGCCTGCAGCTGGCTGAGCCGCCGGTCTGCTTGCAGGTTCGGGGAGGCCCTGCAGGGCAGGCTGGTCATCGGTGCACTGGCCTGGCCCTCGCCCTGGGTCATCGTCATCGGCTCCTTCTTCTCCACCTGTGGCGCCGGCCTGCAGAGTCTCACAGGGGCCCCCCGCCTGCTGCAGGCCATTGCGCGTGATGGGCTCGTGCCCTTCCTGCAGGTGAACTGAGTGGGAGGGGGTACCTGGGGGGTGTCTCTGGGAGTGGGGCCTGGGGGCCCTCCTCTAGGCCAGAGTCAGTCCCAAGTGCCCATGTTTCCCCTCGGGTGTCCGCGGCGCCCTGTGCTCGGCTGGGTGAGTGGCGTCCCGCGCCTCACACCCACCTGTCCCCGCAGGTGTTCGGCCACGGCAAGGCCAATGGGGAGCCCACCTGGGCCCTGCTGCTCACGGCCCTCATCTGTGAGAGTGGCATCCTCATCGCGTCCCTGGACAGCGTGGCACCCATCCTGTCCATGTGCGGGGGGGCAGGGGCCGGGGGGGTGGCCAGGTGGGCTGCAGACCCTGTGACAGTGGCGAGTGGGGGCCGGGCCAGCCACGCCACGATGTGACCCTCAACGTGGTCTCCAGTGGGACTCCCTGATGTGCCCCGACCCCCTGGCGTGCCCCCCGATCCTCCGATGTGCCCCAACCCCCCGACGTGCCCCCATCCGTGTGCCTAGGTTTTTCCTCATGTGTTACCTGTTCGTGAACCTGGCCTGTGCTGTGCAGACCCTCCTGCGCACGCCCAACTGGCGCCCGCGCTTTCGCTTCTACCACTGGTGAGGGTGGGGTCCCTGCTGGAGGCTCCGCAGACGCAGTGCCCGGCTGTTCCCTGCACTGGATGCTGGCTCGGGGCTGAGGGGTGGGTGGGAGGTGCTGTGGGGGTCCGGGTGTGTGTGGGCGGGGGCGGGGGCGGGGCCGGCTCCCCGCAAGCATTCCTGTCTCGCAGGACGCTGTCTTTCCTGGGCATGAGCCTGTGCCTGGCGCTGATGTTCGTCTGCTCCTGGCACTACGCGCTGGCTGCCATGCTGGTCGCTGGCTGCATCTACAAGTACATCGAGTTCCGCGGGTGGGTGTCGCGCCCTGGGCCCGGGAAGGCACCTGGGGACCCACCCTCGGCCGGGTGGGCATGGGGGGCATGAGGGCCGAGCCCGCCCTCCCTCCCCGCGTGCCCTCCCCATGTGCCCTCTCTCCCTGCATGCCCTCTGGGGAGCCCCCTCCTGCGTACGGGCGCGGCCTGGCAGGGTCCCGCCACCTGCCCAAGAAGCTCTCTGAGTGTGCCTGCTTCCCAGGGCAGAGAAGGAGTGGGGCGATGGCATCCGCGGCCTGTCGCTCAACGCTGCCCGCTACGCCCTGCTGCGCGTCGAGCACGGCCCCCCCCACACCAAGAACTGGAGGTGAGCGGCCAGGTGGGGGTTGTGGCGGCCTCTGCCCACCTGGGCGCCGGGCACATGGCCAGGGTCCTGGACGTGGGGGCCGTCTGCTGAGGTGCCGCCGTCCCACGCAGGCCACAGGTGCTGGTGATGCTGAACCTGGACGCGGAGCAGGCCGTGAAGCACCCGCGCCTGCTGTCCCTCACCAGCCAGCTCAAGGCCGGCAGGGGCCTGACCATCGTGGGCGCCGTGCTGGAGGGCACCTACCTGGACCGGCATGCCGAGGCGCAGCGCGCAGAGGAGGTGGGCAGGACCGGGGGGAGGGGCTCCAGGGAAGTGGATGGGGGCCAGGGAAGCCCAGAGGGCCGGACCCAACAGGTCTCAGCGCCCGGAAAGTGTCTCCCGCCTGGCCCAGAGGGAGCCCGGGTCAGCTGTGGGGCCGAGGGGCAGGGTGGCCAGAGGTGTTGGGCCCACGAGCGCACTCTGGGAGCCACACAGTGGATGCATGCCCTGGGCAGGGGCAGGGGGGGCACACGGCCGGGTCTGCTCTGGAGCCGCGAGGGCAGTGCCCATGCTCAGGAGGGTGCCTGGCGTGCCCTTCTGAGGGTCTCTGCGCAGGGTGGGCATCTCTGCTGAGCACGGGAGCCACTGTCCAGGCCCGGCTGGGCCCAGGGTCAGGGCTGCTGGCCGCACCCTGACCCTTCCCGCCTGCAGAACATCCGCGCACTGATGGGCGTCGAGAAGACCAAAGGCTTCTGCCAGCTGGTGGTGTCGTCCAGCCTACGGGACGGCGTGTCCCACCTGGTCCAGTCAGCCGGCCTGGGCGGCATGAAGCACAACACCGTGCTGGTGGGCTGGCCCGCCCGCTGGCGCCACGCCGACAACCCCTCCTCCTGGCGCAACTTCGTGGGTGCGTGCCAGGCCCTGCCCCCCACCCCTGGCTGACCTGCCCCCAGCTGACCTTGTCCTGCTCTGTCCTGCTCCCAGGATCTGTGCCCATGACTGTTCCCGCCTCAGCTGCCCCTGCCCTACCTCGTCTGACTCTGCGCTCTTGATTAACCCCACCCTCCCCAATTGATCCCACCCCCGGCTGACCCCACCCCCTGGCTGACCCCACAGACACAGTCCGGGACACCACAGCCGCCCACCAGGCCCTGCTGGTGGCCAAGAACGTGGACCTGTTTCCCCCCAACCAGGAACGGCTGGGCGGGGGCCACATCGACGTGTGGTGGGTGGTGCACGACGGGGGCCTCCTCATGCTGCTGCCCTTCCTGCTGCGCCAGCACAAGGTGGGCGGGCGGGTGGGGGCAGGGCGGGGGCGTGGGAAGGGGAGGGTGGGTGGATGCCGGCTCCAGGGTGGAGACAGATGCAGGCCGGGGGCCCGGGACGGGTGGGCGGACGCAGGCCGGGGGTCCGGGGCGGATGGATGGCAGCCCTGGAGTTGTGGGCCCCGCGGCCCGTGCTGGACACTGCGCCCACCCTCACCCCCGCAGGTGTGGCGGAAGTGCCGGATGCGCATCTTCACGGTAGCACAGGTGGATGACAACAGCATCCAGATGAAGAAGGACCTGCAGGTGTTTCTGTACCACCTGCGCATCAACGCCGAGGTGGAGGTGGTAGAGATGGTGAGCAAGTTCCTGGGCTGGGCCCAGATGGAGGGGGGAGCTGGGGGTGGAGGTGGTGGAGGTGGTGAGCGGGTGCCCAGGCTGTGCCCATGATGGGAGGAGTGGCTGAGGATGGAGGTGGTGGAGGTGGTGAGCGGGTGCCCGGGCTGTGCCCATGATGCGGGGGGGAGCTGAGGGTGGCGGTGGTGGAGGTGGTGAGCGGGTATCCGGCTGTGTCCATGATGTGGGGGCGGGTGCTGAGGGTGGAGGTGGGGGAGATGGTGAGCGGGTGCCCGGGCTATGCCTATGATGGGGGGGGGCACTGAGAGTGGAGGTGGGGGAGGCAGCACGGGAAGGTGGGACCCTGCGGTGCTGCCTGAGGCCAGGCGCTGTGCCCCACCGAGCAGCCTTCTGGGCTGCATATTGGCCATACGTTTGCACGTGGGCTCGTTCCCCAGGTCGGAACGCTGCTCCTCCTTCCCCGAGTTCCCTGGGGGGTTCTCCGTGGTCCTGCCGCGGATATGGGGCACAGACCCCAGAGGCCAGCCGCCCTCCCCACTCACATCTTGCAGGAGGGGGTTGCATCGCCGTGCTCACAGCAGAAGGGCATCTGTCCTGCCTCCATATGGAAGCCGCAGTTTCTTGTTCCCTTTTCTAGTCCTGGGCAGCGGGTCCCTCGAGCTGGGGTGGGGTGGGCTGGCGGAGCCCCTCTGGTAGGGGAGCGTTTTACAGGCGCAGCTCGCGCCTCCCCCGGCATGTCCCCGTCAGTGCACACTGGGGCCGCTGCCACGCTGTGCTCCCGGTTGCTCTCATGGAGACAGGTTAGCGTGCTGGGGTGACGGTCGGGGGACCTTGGGGTCCTGGTTCAGAACCATCCAGACAGGCACCACCAAATCCTGGGGCTGCGAGGAGCAGGCTGAGGTCCCCACCAGCCCCCAGGTCGCTGCCCTTGTAGGCACAGCACCCAGCCCTTTGCGCCCCTACCCACACCCACTCTGCCTCTTCTGTGGGTTCAGCCCCGGGCGCCTGCCCGAGCTGGTGCCTGTGGCAAGGTCTGCGTGTGGGTGTGCGTGCGGCGCACGCTCACTGGAAAGCCTTGGGCAGATGAGAAGCGTGTGGGGGCCAGGCACATGGGGTCTGCGCACCTCAGTCAGCCCCCCGGGCATCCTGGCAGCTGCTTACCATCCTGGGTTTTGTAGAGCAAGCGGGGAGATGGGCGGGGCTTCTGGCTTGCAGCTGGGTTCCCAGGGGCTCCCTGGCTGGCATCGTGGCAGGCGAGTTCGGTTTCTTCTTTCCGGGTGTTTGTACGAGGCTGTGTGCACGGCTATGAACGCCTGCGTGTGCTGCAGGGTTAACTCCCGTTTCTGGGCATTTGCACAGGGCTGCGTGCACGGCTATGCATGCTTGGGTGTGCCACAGGGTTAACTTCCGTTTCCGGGCGTTTGCACGGGGCTGCGTGCATGGCTTTGCATGCCTGGGTGTGCCGCAGGGTTAGCTCCCAGGACTGGAGATGCCAGGAGGCTCCGGAGTGGGGTGCACGGTGCACATTGTTCCCCTGTAGGTACCCACCTGCGGCAGTGGCGTGGTGGGCTGCCCTGACCGGGGGCCAGGACCCCCCCCCCAGCTGGTGTGTCTTTAGCCACAGCGAGGGAGGTGGCCCTCACAGAGTGCTGGCGCCCTCACTGTGTCGCAGCCGTCCCGCTGCCTCCTGCCGTGGGGGCATTTGTGGGGTCCAGGCCATCTGCCCTGGACCGAGCCAGTCCCCGGGGCCCCGGCTGTGGGTGTCCCATTGCGGAGAGGACCCAACTGCTCTCTACGTGCTCACGCACATTCACACGTGCTTACACCACAGCCCCACACTCGTATACATCTTCCCACACTTATTCACACACACTCCATTCTCCTAGTCTTGCCCACGTTCACAGCTCACGCCTATTCATGCTCACACGTGCCTTACGCAAGTATTGTGCACCATATCCACACCACACATCCACAGTCGCACACTCACCCACGCTCACGATCACTCACCAGCTAATGTGGGCCTCGCCCTCGCCTCCTTGGGAGCTGGCAGTTGCTGCGTCCCTGAACCCCGAGGAGCAGCTCCAGAAACGGGGTGAGGGAGGGGTGGCACGAGCCATGCCGGTCTTGGGGACCCCGTGTCTGGCCGTCCTCAGGCCGAGGGTACCGTGGGCGGTGCTGCAGCTGCCTGGTGGGCCGTGCTCATGCCCACACACTGGGACGTTCTAGGTTGAAAACGACATCTCGGCTTTCACTTACGAGAAGACGCTGATGATGGAGCAGAGATCCCAGATGCTGAAGCAGATGCACCTCTCCAAGACCGAGCGTGCACGGGAGGTGCGGGGACACAGGCGCCCACGGGGTCCGGGAGGGCAGGGCGGGGGCAGCAGGAGCAGGAAGCGTCCCTCCACCTCCCCTCCCTCTCCTGTCCCATCTACCCCTCACAGCCCTCTCCTCTCCTACTTCCTCCAGCTCCTCCCACCAACAAGACCTGCCCCTCTACCATCCCCTAGCTCCCTACCCCCCCCCAGGTCCCCGGCCCCCCCAGCTCCTGGGCCCCCCAGCTCCCCGCTCCCCACCCCAGCTCAGCTGCCTGCCCTGTCCCTCCCGGGCAGCTGTGAGAGTGTCGGCGTGTCTAGCCCCAGGGAGCTGAGGCACAGGGCACCCCCCATGCCTGCTTCTTCTGCAGGCTCAGCTGATCCATGACAGGAACACGGCGTCCCGCTCTGCGCTGATGGCCAGCACGCAGGCACCATCCACGGCAGACAGGGCGCAGATGACCTGGACCAAGGAGAAGCTGACCGCCGAGAAGCAGCGGGTCAGGGACACCACCATGCCCGGCTTCAAGGACATCTTCAGCCTGAAGCCGTGAGTGTCGGCCGAGGTCCCGTTCCTCCAGTGGCTGGTGGGGGCTCACCTGCCCCCCCACAGTCCAGCCCCGGCCACCATGTGCCGGCCGGCTGAGCAGGGGGCCGTCAGGGGACCCCATTCCGTCTCAGTCTCACGGCCTCCCCGGGTCTCAAGCACGTCAGCCTGTGAGGGGGTGACTGCCCAGCTGGGGCCTTTAATGGGGGAGCTGAACTGGCTTTTTGGGGTCCCTCCTGGGAGGGGCCACCCCACAGGTTAGAGTGGGGCTGACTGTGCCCCAGGCCATGTGTGCTGGAGTGGGGGGGGGGCTGGCTCCTGCTATCATGCTCCCCATCTCTCCCTCTGCCACAGAAAGTGGGGCAGTCTGAGCTCACGTGGCCGGGTGACTTCCCAGTGTCCCGGCCCGTATCTGACTTCCTGCCCCTTTCCCTTCTTTCATGGTCCCCAGCCGTCCCCTGGGACTTTCTGGATTGTTCCCCATCCCTGGGGTCAAGGCTGCCTAGAACCACATTAGCTCAGGCAGGGGGCTCTGGCTGAGGGTCACTTTGTTTCGTTTTTTACCCCTAAACCTGAGCTTATCCACCCCTGGAGAAAGCGAAGATGCTCGGTCCCCTGGGGGAGCTCAAAACAGATGCAGGGGTGGAGGTCTCCCTAAAACACTCTACTACACCACTGTCTGTTGGAGCCCACACATGTACACACACACGAGGCACGTGGGTACGGACACAAAGATCACACCGTGCATATGCATGCTTTCACACAGGAGTACTCCAGTGCACACATCACTCACGCTAGCACACGTGGCCCCACCCGGCCTCACACTTGGGCACCGTGCCCACACAGCACTTGGGAAAGGAAGCCAGCCTCTCCCCTCCCTGCCGGGGATGCTGCCATCCTGGTGCCCAGGAAACACGAGAAAGCACGAGGGCCTGCTGGACCAACCTCAGGTTTCAAACCCCTGCGGTTTCTCCACCTCCCGGCCCTTTACTGTCACATGCGCATTCCTGGCGAGGCTGCTTGGGGGCTGTGGCCCACCTGGGCCGTAGCTTGGCACCTTTAATGGCTGCCCTCGAAGCTGTGGGCGGAGGCCCTGGACAGAGGCCCTGGCTGTGTTCGCCAGGTCACTGGTGGCTGGGGGCGGATTTACCTGCCTACAAGTCGAGCCTTAGTGGGCCTCCCCCAGCGCCACGGCAGGGCCTCTGTCCATCTGCTTGTGTCCAGTGACCAACCTCCGTGTGGGATCTCGGCTCTCGCAGTCAGTGTGGAGTCCGTGGGGTCACGTGGTCATTGGTGAACGCGCTGGCGTGTTCTGGTGTTGGGGGAGACATGGGCAGAGGTGGCAGGCCCTGGGCCCATGGTTTTACAGCACAACATGTGAACTCTGTGGTTGCTGACCAGTTCTGCCCCGTGCAGGGTACCGGGGGTAGACGGAGGCAAGTCCTGCCCGGTGCTGGGGGCCGGGTGTAGACGGGGGCGGTGCCAGCGCTGCTGGGCACTGAGCATGGAGACGCACGTGGACTGTGGACCTCAGTAGTGGGGCTGTGGGGCATCGGGAACAGCTGCGGGTGGTCAGGGGCGCTGGGGCATCTGGGGCAGCCGGAGCGTGGGGGCGGCAACCCGTGCTTCTTCTGCGCCAGGATGAGTGGGAAGGGGAGCGCCCCCCCCCCGGGGTAGCCCGAGGGTTTGTCCGGGCCGCGCGCGTGCAGACCTGCCGCTGTTCTATTCCTCGCCCTTGCCTCCCTGCATTTGGCACCTGCTCTCCTGGGCGGGTCATCTTTGGCCAGCGTGGGAAATGGCTTCTGCCAAAACGCCGAGGCCTCGGTGGTACGCCGCAGAGCCGCTTCTCCCCGCGTGCCCCGGCCGCATGTTTGTGCCCCTTGCTGCCCGGCCACCCTCACCCAGCTGGGTCAGGGGCAGCCCGTTCCTGTTCCTGTGGGGCCCGCTACCCCCTTGGTGCCTCTGCGACATGGCCAGGGGACTGTTTGAACCTCGGCTGTTTTCACCCAGATCCCTCTTTCCAGCGTCCCCTCGCCACGGCATGGGCTTTACGTCCCTTCTGAAGCTGCAGGCACCTTTGCTGGGGGGACGTTATGCCTCGGGACTGGCCTTGGGTGTCTCCACGCTGCGGGCCAGCAGCTCTGACATGTGGCATCACCCGGAAGCCCACGCACCCTCGGCTGACCCCTGCCGTCCCCATGTGCTGCACTAGCTGGCCAGGGGCACGGGGGACGGGCTGCGCAGTGACCCCTGTCCCCCGCAGGGACCAGTCCAATGTCAGGAGGATGCACACGGCCGTCAGGCTCAACGGCGCCGTGCTCAGCAGGTCCCAGGACGCCCAGCTCGTGCTGCTCAACATGCCGGGGCCCCCCAGGAACCGGCAAGGGGATGAGAACTGTATCCTTTCCTGGTCCGCCCCCTGGGCCTGGGACATGGGGCCTGGGGCGTTGCGGGCAGCTGGGGTGGACGTGGGGAGACATTGGGCTGCTGGGGACGGGGTTGGAGGGATGGGGTGAGGGTCAGGGGGGACGGGGTCGGGGGCGGGGTGGGGGTCGAGGGTACGGGGCGAGGGTCAGGGGGACGGGGTCGGGAGACAGGGTCGGGGGATGGGGTAGGGGGTGGAGTCAGGGTCAGGGGGACGGGGTGAGGGTTGGGGGGACGGGGTCGGGGCCAGGGGGACGGGGTGAGGGTCGGGGGGACGGGGTCGGGGCCAGGGGGACGGGGTGAGGGTCGGGGGGACGGGGTCTGGGGCGGGGGCGGGGTGGGGGGGCAGGGGCAGGGTCGGGAAGTGGCACTGGCCTGCAGGGGCTGGTGAGTTCAGGGCCGCAGCGAGCTCCTCTGTGCCTACTCCCCTGCTGTCCGGGGCTGCACGGACGAATAAGGCCAGCGGGAAGTGGGGGTGGGGGAGCAGCCCCCAGCCACACTGTCCGTCTGGCCCACCCGAGTCCACTGCGCGGGCTCCTGTGTCAGCTGCGGCCGGTCCCCAACACGCCGAGCAGAAGCAGCTGCCCTGGCCACAGGGGTCCCCGAACCTGTGTCCGTGGGGTTCTCGGGGCCTCGGGGCTCTCAATGCCCAGCCTCTGCTCCACTGGGTTCTGGTGTGGGGTCAGGGCCGAAGGGCACCCGTGGTGGACACCTGGGTGTGGGGAAGGAGCTGCCTGCTGGACCCTGCCATCCCCATTGTCAAGAGTCCTGGCCCCGAGCGCAGAGGCTGGGCCCCCCGAGGACTCAGAGGCAGAGGGTTCCGGAGCTGGCCAGGAGGGGCTTGGCAGGGAGGGCGGGGCACCAGCCGTCCACTCTGTCTGCTCTCAGTACCCTGGTCAGAGGCGATGCCGGGTCCCCACCCCCTGAGTGAGTTCCTGCTCGCTGAGCTCTTGCTTCTGTGGGGTTCCAGGGGCCTTGGAGTGTCGGGTCTGTGCACAGCCCCTCTCTTCTCTCTGCCGGCCGGGCACCTGGCCCATGCACCCCGCGCTCCCCTGGACACCCCCTGTCCCCTCTGCCGGCCCCCTTGTGCCCTCACCAACCCCCCTGGATACCCCGTCCCCGGCCAACCCCCTTGGACGCTGCCTGCCCCCCCGCCCCCGCTGGCCACCACAGGTGCCCCTCCCCCCCAGATGCCCCCTGCTCCCTATCGGCCCCCATGGATACCCCCTGCCCACCTGCCGGCTGCCCTAGATGCCCCCTGCTCTCCTGCTGGCCTCCCAGATGCCCCCTGCCCCCCACTGGCTTCCCTGGACTCCCCCTGCCCCTGGCCGGCCCCCCCCGCCCCACTCCTCCAGGCAGACGCTCAGCCGGTGGCTGTGTGGGTTGTCCCCACCCGTGAAAAGTGCTGTAGCCTTAACTCTGCGCCCAGACATGGAGTTCCTCGAGGTCCTGACCGAGGGCCTGGCCAGGGTCCTGCTGGTCAGGGGCAGTGGCCGGGAGGTGGTCACCATCTACTCCTAGCGCTGCGGGAACCCAGGCAGCATGCTAGACACTCCGCCTGGCCACGGCCCCAGGTCGCGGCGGGAGCTGCAGGAGCGGCAGAGGCGCCACGGTGGCCAGCACTGGACACCCGTGGCCTCAGCCTCTGGGGCCCCGGGGCCTTGTCAGCCAGCGGCGAGACACCGCGGCCAAGCCCTGGGCCTTTAGAGTTTTAGAACCTTTCTCACCTGTGGCGGCTGCGGGAGAAGAGGCTGTGCCTAGGTGCCCGGCCCCGCTTCTGATGCCACATCCTTCCACGGGCAGTGGCGGCGCTACCTGGGGGCACCGAGGGAGGGAGAGCCCGGATGCCACGCGCAACCCGAGCCCTGTCAGTGCCCCCCGCTCCCCCGCACGCAGGCCACGTGTCCCCAGCCCCCAGTGACGGCGCAGGCGCGGACACATCTTGTGGCCTGACCCCTTCGGCTGCCCATGTGGCCGGCTGGTTCCATCTCTGGACACCGGGAGCCCCCTTTTTGCGGTCACTGTTCTGTTTTAACGGTCTGGGGAGTTTCCTCGTTGCTCAGTGTGTCCTGTCGGTGCAGCCCTGGGCGAAGTGGTGACACGAGCCCCGTTTGCACCCGCGTCCCAGGTTTGGGCAGGGTCGGTGATGCCTGCAATCGTGGACAGGGGCCCAGGGTGTGAGCGAGGCCCTGCGTGAGCTGCCTGTGGGCCTGGCGTCACTTCCGCGGTACCGGCTAGGCGTGTACCTGAGACCCCACACGGGCACATGAGGCCCCCGGGCCCTGCACTGACACCAGGAGACGCCTGGACCCTGCACTGATGCGAGGAGACCCCTGGACCCTTCCCTGGTGGGAGGAGACCCCCAGGCTCTCCCTGCTTGAACTCACAGGCCCTGCACTGACCGAGGACACCCCAGGCCCTCTGCACTGTAGACCCCCAGCCTCTCGCAGCTCTCACAGTTGATCTCTCATTTCCCTGTCAGCCCCACGCCTTTGAGTGACTGTTAGTAGGAGAATAAAGTTGTGTGCAGCCCCAGCACACTGGGGACATGGTGTCTCGTTCAATGTGGAGTTCAGCGGTTGGTGCAACCGGCTCTCACCCCCTTGAGGTTCTTCCAGGTGTGGCCAGCTAAGGACCAGAGTCTAGGGAGGCTCCCGGGAACCGGAGGGGACGTGTGGGACAGGCAGATGGCGCTCACCTGGGTGGCCAGGCCGCTGCCAACACCCCCAACCTCACACACCCCTGTGGCCAAGGGGAAGCACAGTGACTCCCCAGCCTGCAGGGTCTCTCCCCCAGGTCCCCACCCCCAGCCTGCAGAGTCACTCTCCCAGGACCCCACCCCCAACCTGCAGGGTCATTCCCCCAGGACCCTGCCCCCAGCCTGCAGGGTCACTCCCAGGCCTGCAAGGCTGGGACCCTGCCCCTACCCCAGCCTCTCGGGCCCCTGAGAAGTGGTGGCAGCAGAAGTGGAGCCAGGAGAGCCCAGCCTCCCCAGGCCCTGTCTTGCCTGCTCTGTGGCACCTGGCAGGTGGGGGGGAGCCCAGATGGCAAAGCTGCAGTTGAGATGCGGGGGCGGCGGTGGCTTCAGTGTGTGCAAAGCCCTGAAGGGGTGGGGAGGGGAGGGCCGGAGTGGCAGGTGCGGGGGCTCCTTGCGTCCTGGGTCTGCAGGCCAGAGAGAGGGGGCGGCCGGCTGGAGGCAGCTGCAGGGCCAGGAGAGGGGGCTGGCTGGGATGCGGAGGGGAGGTCGGCAGGCCTGGGGGGGCTGCCCCGTGAAGGACAGATGCCACCCGGCCTTGGACATGAGGAGTTGATGTGGGCTCTAGGCCTGGGGGCCAGGCGCCAGGCCCTGCTGCTGGAAGGTGCTGAAACCTGCGTCCCCAGAACTGCTGGGGGTGGGGACACGGCTGCTCCCCTCCCGGGCCTGGGTCCCCCCACGGGTGCGAAGGCTCCACCGGCCCCTTGGTGCAGTGGGTGGGATGAGTCGGGGGTCCTGGGAAGGCGGGTGCCCACAGGGATAGCCCGGGGAGGGGATGTGCAAGGCCGCAAATGTCTGAACTTGAAGCTAGAGTGGCTGGTGCGGCAGCAGGGGCTCTTGGAGCGCCCCAACGGCCCTGACCCTGCAGTGCCAAGCTCACCTGCGCCCTCATACCCAGGCGCCGGGCAGGCAGGGCCTCCTGCACCCGCTTTGAGCCGACTCCGCCTGCTAAACAGACTCCTCTGGTCTCTAAAGCCACTCGAGAGTCACACACACTTGATCTGGGAGAAAAGCATGTCTGAGGGGCTTCCGGCCCCCAACTTCTGGAACTGAGTCTGCAGGGCCCCCTGCCTGACCCGGGTCGGTCTGTGTCCAGGGCTCAGCTGGACACACAGACAGCCCTGCAGGTAGGTGCCAGGTCCCGAGGGAGCAGCATGCACGTATCCCTCGTTCACTCAGCCTTCGCACGTTTATTCACACATCACTTGTTCACTCATCATTCACCCACACGCCCACTTTTTCAGTCACTCATTCACTCATTCATCCATCTACTAATTCACTCATTGGTTTGTTTACTCATTTATTCACCCAGTAACCAATTCACTTATGCACTCTTCTCTTCACTCGTTCATTCGTTCATTCCCTCGGTCATTCAGCAAGTCCTTTCTGTGCACTTCCTGGGAACTGAGGCCACAGGGAGCACGAGCCATGGGAGCCCTGGAGCTCGTGAGCTGGGGGTGAGGAGGGGACGGAGGCAGGGGCTGGGCCCAGGTTAAGTGTCAGTGGCCCCTGGGGCGGGGCGCCCCCTCCGCTGCCTATACCATGTCGCGAGGACAGGGCACCCTTGGGAGGACCCCTTCTCCTGCCGTGCCGAGGCCAGGGTCACGCCCGCCACCTGCGCTGACCCCTGGGGGACACGTGGTACCCGCAGAAGAGTCAGAGACGGGAGCTGGGCGGCCCGGGAGAGCAGTGACCCCAGCCCGCTCCCTGGGGCGGGTGCTGCTCTCACCTGCCCAGGAGCCAGACGCCCTCGCCAAGGGGGCCCTGGCTGGAGTCACGCAGACCCGCCCGCGTGAACCCAGGCACATGCAGCGGCTCAGTGACAAAGGGTGTTGGAAAGCGCCTGGGCTCCTTCAAGGTGGCGTTGACTGAAATGTTCCAGAAGCCTTCAGACGTTTCCCTATCCCGTGAAAGCCACTCTGGGCACCAGCATCCACTGTCCGAGGCAGGGTCCTGTGCTCGCAGCTGGGGGGCTTGTAGTCAGATGATGCGCACCTGGGGCCAAGTGTGAGCGCCCTACCTACGGGGCCTGGGGCGGGCAGCAGGAACACACACGTCTCCAAACCCCATGCAGCGTGGGGCGGTGGCGCGATGCCAGGACGTCCTGGACACGCTTTGTCCCCAGTGCACGAGCCTCGGAGACAAAGCTGGGGGGGTTGGGGGGTGGCTGCACAGGAGGGACCGGAGGGGGTAGCAGCTGGGGGAGGACAGTGGGGGAGCCACTGGGCATGGCCCTCCATGGCCACTGCTTCCCCAGGTCCTGCTCCAGCCCCTCCTTCCCTCCAGCCTGCATGGAGATGTCTGTCTTGTGTGCATCTGTCTGTCCCACCAGCCACCAATACGGGGTCCCTGGGGCCTTCCCCCTTCCCTCTTCTTGTGGCACACGGGGTACGTGGGGAGGTCAGTGCCCCCAGGCCCCAGGGACGTCCATCTGCAGTGGACAGGGCAGCCCGAGAAGTGTCAGTCGGCCCACAGGGGCCCTCTCGGGAGTGGGGCTCTCCTGGTGGGTAGTGTGACGGCAGAGTGGGGCACCCTGACCGTGCACGTGGCCTTGGGGAGGAGCTCCGGGCCCTGCGCCCAGACCCCCAGGAGAAGGAGCCCCGGGCCCTGCCCTACGCCCTGGGCTGTGCCCCACTCTGCAGCTTCGACACATGTGGGTGACATCCCCCCACCACTGTGTCACACAGGATGTGCCCTGGAAGTGCCCCCGGCGATCCCGCCCCACCCTGCCCCTCGGATCGCATCGTGGTCTCGAGAGTTGTACCTTTTCTAGAACATCCATGGGGTGGAAATCACACAGGGCGGAACTGAGCCTGCCCCGCCACGGGCTGGGAACACTGTCCGGGCCGCCAGCCTCCTCACTGCTTACGGCGGGGTCACCGGCTCCTGCTGGCCTCTGCTGCCCGGGGCGTGGGGCTGGCTGGGCCGTGGCTCTGCGAGGAAGTGAACCTCCGTATGCCCACCCAAGGGTGGCAGCCCTCCCGGACTCCAGCCTTGGCTGCGCTGACCGGTCTGCAGGCGGCCGGGAACATGCACGGCCAGACAGGTTCCCTGCCGGTGACGCCCTTGCCCCTATGCTCCAGCGGTGCCAGCGCACACGCATTCTGCACGCCAGCGCATGCTCTGCCCTGCCGGGAAGCCCCCTGGCCCCTCTCTGCTCCTCGGCCTCCTCCAGCTGCCTGGTGGGTGCTCAGGCACGGGGGCATGGCAGGGTCTCGGGTGGGGTGTTGGGTGGGGGGCGGGGGGGCGGCGGGCCCCCCACAGGCCCCCGTGTGCAGGAACTGCCCGTGCAGCACCCCTCGGCTCCACTCAAGGCAGCCCCCGCAGGCTTTGTCGTAGCGTGACAGTGGGTGGCCCAGGCGGGAGCAGCGGAGATGTTCAGGGGCTCGATGCGCAGGGCATGGGGCAGGTAGCGGGCACACCCCCCGCCTGGCGGAACGCACCATCCCATGGGTCCCTGCTGCAGCCTCAGCCACGGGGGTCCACGGGTGTCCATGGGTGTCCACAGGGGTCCAAGGGTGTCCACGGGGGGTCCACAGGGGTCCACGGGTGTCCACGGTGCCTGTGCGGGGCCTGGTCAGGGCCACCCTGTCCCTCGGGCCCTGCAGGAGCCTGGGGTGCTGGGGTCCCAAGGGGTGGAGGCACTGCAGGGTCGCAGGCCAAAGGCATGGATGCGGGGAGAAGCGAGGAGCTGGGGGAGTCGATGTGCCCACAGTTGGGGCAGACAGGTGTGCGGGGAGGGGCGTCACAGAGGGTGCGAGCTGGCCGGGCCCTCACGGGGACAGGGGGCAGGGGGCAGTGCTGCTCCAGCTTCCGCCTCCGGGGTCTCCCCCCAGTCCCCATGCCCCCTGTTGCCCTCCCCTGCTCCCCACCCCACCTCTCCTCCCTCTCCCCACCCCTTCTCCACCCCTCTCTTGCTTTCTCTCCCCCAGGATCCCTAAGCTTTTGTTACAACACCCACACCCGAGTAAGAATGAATCCCGCTGCTGGAAACGGGCCCACACTGCATGTTTTTCCTAAAAGGAGACCGTGCATCGCTTGGGCAGGACTGAGGCGGGGCTAGGGGGCGGCTCAGGACGGTATCCCCAACCGGGGGTCTCGCCCCCTACACGGCAACACGCCGGAGCCCACAGGGCAGAGGGAGTGCCCACTTACTTCTGTCCAAGCTGGAGATGGTGACAGGGGCCCGCGGGAGGCCCATGGGGCGCAGCTGCCCGGGCCCGGGCCTGGACGTCCTTCCCGAACGACCCCTGCTGCCCACGGCAGGTAAGGCAGAGGGCGCAGGGCCGCCCCTGGCCAGAACCAACAGTGGCCCAAGCCATGCAGGGCCCAGCAGGTTCGTGGGATCTGTGGGATTTGTCCGCGTCGGTGGAAACAGGCGTCGTGCCTTTGAGCTGCCGTGTCCTCTTCAGCCATGTAGCTCTATCAATCGTGTTTCCAGGCTTTGTAGTCTTTTTTTTTTAACATTATTTATTATGAACTATAACATATACAAAAAGCAATACATTTCAAAGTACATTGTAACAGGTGGTTATAGAACAGATTTCAGAGTTTGGCGTGGGTTACAGCTCCACAATTGTAGGTTTTTCCTTCTAGCTGCTCCAAGACACTGGAGACTAAAATATCGATATAATGGTTCAGCCATCATACTCATTTGTTAAATCCTGTCTTCTCTGTTGAATTCCTTCTTCTCCTTTGATCCTTCTCCCAATCTTTAGGGACATTTGGGCTCTGCCCTTTTTAACTTTTTCAAGTTGTAAAGAGCTTGTCAATGATGTGGGATAGGGGGATGGAACTAGCAGACGTCCTGGAGAGGCTGGCCCCGCTGGGTTTCAGGCCTTACCTGGCCTAGGAACCCATCTGGAAGTTGTAGGTTTCTGGAAAGTAATCATAGGGTGTGAAAGTTTGTAGTATCTCAGACAGAGCCCTAGGTATTCTTTAGGGTTGGCAGGAATGGTTTTGGTTGGGGTTTGGCAAACTGGGGTAAATAGCAAGGTTTAAGTGAAGCTTGTGTAAGAGCAACCTCCAGAATAGCCTCTCAACTCTATTTGAACTCTCTCTGCCACTGATACTTTATTGATTACACTTCTTTTCCCCTTTTTGGTCAGGATGGAATTGTTGATCCCACCATGCCAGGTCTGGATTCGTCCCTGGGAGTCATCTCCTACGTAGTCAGGGAGACCTTTACCTCTGGACGTCATGTCCCACGTAGGGGGAGGGCAATGTTTTCACTTGCAGAATTGGGCTTAGAGAGACTGAGGCCAAATCTGAGCAACAACAGAGATCCTCCAGAAGTCACTCTGAGGCTGAGCTTCTCTAGATACATACAGCACAACCTTTCAAAATCTAGAAATAACAGTTACAGCTCCGGACTAAATGTGACTTCTGTAAGAGCTTACAATCTAGGCCCCAATTTTCTCACAGTATTTTCTAAAAGAGACCATACAATATTTGTCCTTTTGTTTCTAGCTTATTTTGTATCATGTTTGTCCCCCAGGTTCATTCACCTCGTTGCATGCCTCACGGCTTCATTCCTTTCTGTAGCAGACACCATCCCATTGCATTCCCCAGCACAGCTGACCACCACGCTGCATCCCAGTCAGCACGTCCTGCAGCCACCTCCACCCACTGGCATCATGTGTTGTTGCCCAAAGCCGACAGTCCATGTGTCCAGTGTCCTCACTCAGCTGTACCATCATCAACACTCAATTTTAGACCATTTTCATTGGCCCAAAGGAAAACCAACTGATAAACACCAAATACAAAATCCAAACTTCTCCTTATCTCTTGTCCTTCTCCCCATCATTTCCCCCTGATTTTGCTTTGGCACTGCTGATGTCTTCCTGTTGAATACAGACCAGAGCATGCAATGGCAGTTTTCACCCCAAAACCCAATATTATTTACTCTCATACCTTTGCAGCAGTTCACGCAGGAACTTATTTATATTTGTAGCGTTAATCAGCGGGACACATGGCTCTATACAACCCCCTTGCAATTGTGGTCACCCTCAGTATGGCGCTGTTTACTCAGAGAACCAGGAATGAACCGCCTTCACTTCACTTCAGCAGTGCCCCAGTCTCTCCACACCCTCTCCAACATTAGTAGTTTCCTGTTTGTTTACGAGCAGCCAGTCTCATGGGTGGGAAGTGATACCTTGTCATCGTCGTGAACTGCGTTTCCCTTGTAGCCACGAGAAATGAGCAGCTCTTCGTGTGCTTCCGAGCCATCTGTGTTTGCTCTTTGGAAAGCTATTCCTATCCTCTGCCTGTTTGATAATTGGGTTGTTCGTTCTTTTATTGTTAAATTGTATGATTTCTTTATGTACACGGGATAACAAACCTTTATCCAATACACGATTTCCAAATATTTTCTCCCACTGAGTTGGCTGTCTCTTCACCTTTTTGACAAAGTCCTTTGAGGCACAGAAGCATTTGATTTTGCAGAGTATTGGATAAAGTACCCCAATAAAAGTAAGGGCAGGGCGAACATAAATGCTGCATTATTGTATTCTTGTGGTATGCCTCTACTTTTTATATATTATATGATCTAAAATACAAATGCAAAAAAAAACAATTTTGTGTTACTGGACACACAAAACATAAAAGTGTACTTTTTTATAAGAACAATATAAAGAGAGAGGGCAGAAGTTTGCAGGAGCAGAGATTGCACACGCTGCTGAAGTTGGCATCAATTCAAACTAGAGCGTTACAGATTTGAGATGCTAAATGTAAACCGTGCAGCAACCACAAGAGAACGTGAAATGAGAAGAGGACCAAACTGTTTCACTACAAAAGAAGAACTATACGTAAAGAAAGCAGCAAGGGAGAAAAGGAGGGACAAAAAAGGTATAAGATCTACAAAAACAGCAAAAGAACTAAATAGGTTTTTGGTAATTACTTTGAATGTAAGCCGAATAAACTCTCCAATCAGAAAACAGAAAAAAATTTTTAAAGCAACTACATGTTGTTCACAAGAGATTCACCTTAGACCTAAAGACATACAGATTGAAACTGAAAGGATGGAAAAAATAACATGTTCCTTGGAAACAAACAAAAGCTTGAGTGGCTATCTTAGTATCAGACAAAATAGACTGTAAGTCAAAATCTGTAATGACACAAAAAGGGACACCATGTATTAAAAGGGGGCAATTCATACAGAAGATAAACAATCACAAATATCTATGCACCTGAGTACAGCGTCTCAAAATACATAAGCAACACTGACGGAACTGAAGGGGAAATCGTTCTGCACTGATAGCTGGAGATTCCCACATGCCACCTGCAGTGATAGAGAGAAGGTCTCCGCAGAGTCACTGGGAAACAGGCACGTGGGCAACCAGACCTACCAGACACCCACACCACCACCACCAAAACACACATTCTTCTCAAGCGTACGTGGATAGTTACGCAGCACAGACTATATGCTAAGTCACAAAACAAATCTCTATACATTAAAAAGGTTGCAGTAATACCAAGCATCTTCTCCAGTCACAATGGAATGGAGCTAGAAATCTGTAACAGAAGGAAAATTGAAAAATTCACAATATATGGAAATCAAACATATAGATTAAAAATCCTCAATGAAATATTAGCAAATCAAATTCAACAGCATTTTAAAAGGATGATACACTATAGCCAACAGAGATTTATTCCAGAAATGCAAGAGTGGTTCAGTATTAGAAAAATCAACCAATGTAATAAACCATATTCATATAATAAAGGAAAAAAAACCTACTTCTCAATTGATGCAGAAAAGGCATTTGACAAAATCAAACTCTTTCATAAGAACACTCCGAAAACCAGGAATAGAAGGGAACTCCTCAGCATGATAAAGGCATTTATGAAAAACCCACAGCTAACATTGTATTCAAGGATGGAAGACTAAAAGCATCTCCTTTGAGATCAAGAATAAGGCAAGGAAATCTACTATCCCTAGTGCTATCCAACAAAGCCCTGCAGGTGCTAGCCAGAGCAATGAGGCAATAAAAAAGAGATAAAAAGCATCCAAATCAGAAAGGTAAAACTATCTATATTCACAGATGACATGATCTCATATATACAGAAAATCCCAAAGAATCCACAAGAAAACTAGTAGAGTTACTGCATGAATTCAGCAAGGTTGCAGGATACAAGATTAATACACAAAAATCAGTTGTGTTTATTACAGCAGCAAAGAAAAATCCAAAGTGGAAATTAAGAAAACAATTTTGATAGCATAATAAAATACATAAGAATAAATTTAACCAAGGAGGTAAAAGACTTGTACACTGAAAACAATGAGACACCTCTGAGAAATTAATAAAGACTCAAATAAATGGCAAGATATCCCATGTTCACAGGTAGGAAGACAATATCATTAAGATATCAATATTACCCAAACTATTTTAGTTTCCTGGCTGCTCAAGCAAATACCCTGCAGTGGGTTGGCTTAAACAATGGGAATTCCTTTGTTGAAGGTTTTGAGGCTAGTTAAAAGTCTCAATCAAGGTGTCATCAAGGCGATGCTTTCTTCCTGAAGACTGGTGTTCTGGGGCTGGCTGCTGGTGACCCTCTGTCATATGGAAATGCACATGGCGGTCTCTCCCTTCTCTCTTGGGTTCCACTGACCTTCAACTTCTCGCTTCTCAGGGCTCTCTCCCTCTCTGTCTGAATTTCATTCTCTTATAAAGGACTCCAACAAAAGGATTAAGACCCATCTTGATTGAATTGTGTCATACTTTAATGAAAGTAGCCTCATCAAAAAGTCCTACTTATAATGGGTTTATACCCACAGGAATGGATTAAATTTAAGAACATGTTTTTCTTCTGGAGTAGATATTTCTAAACCACTATACAAACTGGTCTAGAGAGTCAATTTAATCTCCATAAAATTCCAGAAGGTTTTTTTTTTTTTTTTTGCAGAAACGGAGAAGCTGATTCTCAAATTCCTATGGAATTATAAGTAGTACCTAATAGCCAAATGAGTATTGCAAAGGAAGAGCAAAGTTGGAGGTCTTGTACTTCAGTAATCAAAACAGGGTGGCACTGGTGTAAAGATAGATATAAAGACAAATGGAGTAGAATTAAGAGAGTCCTGAAATGAAAGCAGGTATCAGTGATCAGTTAATTTTCAAGGGCGTCAAGTACATCCAATGGGGGAAAGAAGAGCCCCTTCAACAAAAAGTGCTGGGAAAACTGGATTTCCACATGTAAAAGAAAGAAGTTAGACTCCCTACCTCACACCATATGCAAAAATTATCTTAAAATGGATCAAGGACATAAACAGAAGAGCTAAAATCATACTTCTTCAGGAGAAAACATAGGAAAAACCTTCATGACCACAGATTTGGCAGTGGTTTCTATGATGCAAAAGCATACACAACAAAAGAAAAAATAAAGTGGACTATCAAGATTAAAAACTTTTGCAAGTCAAAGAATATTATCAAGAAAGTGAAAAGACAACCTACAGAATTGGAGAAAATAGTTGCAAATCTCTTCTCTAATAAGAGTTAATATCCAGCATATATAAAGAATGCATATCAACAAAAACAAAAAGACAACCCCGTTCAAAAATGGGCAAAGGGGAGAGCGGCTGCAGCCGGAGCCCGGGCGGCCGAGACAAAGGCGACAGTAGACAAAAGGAGCATCAGACACAAGGCTGTCACAACCGCACAGTCACTCTGCGACAGCCATATCATCGTACAACTTTCTTCAAGAAGCATGGCTACTGGAACACAGCTCCACATTTTCGGGCAGTTCCCTCCAGTCTCTCCATTACACCTTAACGAAACAGATAGCACCAGGTATGAGTATGTGGCTTTTTGAGTGAAACCTCCAATCCAAATGAAAAGAAACCTTCAAGGAACAATTTCTACAACAGTGAGTGTGCAGAGTCATCTGTATGCATAATATGGAACGTTCTCAACCCAGAGTTAGCTGAATGGTTGCTGTGTTGACAAAGAGTGACTACCATTTGTAGGCCCTGGGTTGAGATGACAGTTTCTGTGCGGCGCATTCCTGGTGGCTAAGAAGCAAGCCTCTGTAGGACCGAAGCAAAGAAAGGAAGCAGTCAGACTTTTTCTTTATTAAATTGGCTGCATAAGTTACTTGACTTTCAGGAACAAAAACATAGTAAAATTAAATTATCATTTGGCATCGTTGGACGTACATCATATCGAGGAGTGTGCTTTGGGAAGCTTCCAGAGTTGAGATTTGGAACCTTCATTGGTGCTCATTTATACCTTGAACTATAAGCATGAGTGAATTCTGGCTGTGTTTCAACTGCTGTATTGCAGAACAGCCTCAGTCCAAAAGGCGACGGCGGATTGACCGAACTATGATTGGAGAGCCTACAAACTTTGTACACACGGCTCACGTAGGATCAGGAGACCTGTTCAGTGGGATGAATTCAGTTAGTTCTATCCAGAACCAAATGCAGTCCAAGGGAGGCTATGGCGGCGGCGGGATGGCTGCCAACATGCAGATGCAGTTGGTGGACACCAAGGCGGGATAGCCTGGGCTTCTCCAAAAAAAGAAGTGTGATGGCATCTTAGTCATCCTCTTGTGATTACTCCAGTGAGACATTACCGTTCTGCTCTGAAGACGCTATTGTCAGATGAATATTGTATTTTCTTCAGCTGGCATGCATGCATTTGGACTTACAGACAGAATTCTTTGGATTGTGGCTTAATTTTCAGTTTTTGAGTCAATATGGATCTGATCTTCGCATGACCTTTTATGTGAATGCTAGCACCATTTGAAATATAGCTATTTTTTCATTTTAAACATTTCTTTCCACCTCCCACCCTTTGCCTTATGGTTTTATTGGTAAGCAGGGGTCTATTATTATCTGTTAACTTGTCACTGTATATGTATATTTTGGAAGGTATGAGACCCACAAGCACAATGATCATTTTTATTCATTTGAAACTTCAGCAGAGTAGATATCTGCATGCTTTATGAAGTTACTTTGTATGGGAGCGTACAGGGGCTAGAAATTAAAATTTCTTTGCTGCCAGGGGCTGATGATACTGCTGCTATTAGAGAAAGTTGAGCTGTGGTACCACATCACATCAGTTTCACAGGAAAAGATAACTAGTTTAATTATTTTAGAAGTATGAATTTTGGTCTGTTTGATTAGAATTGCAATAAAAGAAAAGCTTGCATTCATAAGGCATTCATTCTGTTGTAAATGTTCCTTATATTTATTTTGAGAGGAAGGAGCTGTGATTGTAGCCAGGTGTGGTTATGTTTTTGCGTGTTGTAGTAATTAATATCTTCTCATCCAGTCTGATTCTGAGTAGCATCATCTTATTAGCTAATCTTTGTGTACTCATTCTTTGTATTTTTACTTGTTTTCATTATCATTTGCTATTATGGCATCCAGTTGTTTGCAGTGGCAGTTTGTTGGCCATCAGGCCTATTCTCTACTGTAAGACACCCAGAAGCACTGGCCTTCCTGCATCCTACATATTTTGGGGGCCATGGAAGTTGCCCAGAACAACACACTGACCTGGCTGACTCACACTGCCAGGGAAAACAACCAGGATGGTCACTTGTCACGGTGTCATCAGAAGCCCTTGCTCAGGTTCCAGAATATGTTCATCCTTTCACAAATTGTGAACAGCGTATTTTAATATTATACCAGTTCAAATATTTCTGTAAATGTCCCTCCTTCCCTATAAGGGTTGTGTTAAATGAGAGCTAGTGGTGCATGTTCTCACTGAAATGCTTAAATCATATGCCTAATTCAGCCAAATCTTAACTACTTTTGAAAGAATTAACATTTCATGCAGCAAAGTGGGCTTAGTTAAGAACTTATTTAGAGAGCTCTAAGGAATTAGGTAATAAATAAATAAACAGCAGCCATTTTCTCTTCTGCTTTCTTTTATCCCATTCCCCTCACCTTAGTCCTAGGATACTGTGAAAAAGGTAACTGAACAAATGTTAGGTTTTATGTAGGCAAAACCTGAAAGCATCTCTCCCCCAGTTCTTTTGCAGCTAACTTACCTAGTACAGCATTCTCCAGATGACCCCTTCAGAGGTGTCAGAACCAAGTGCACAGAGAATCAGTCTAGGAAAAGCATTTGAATCGTAAGAGTCACATACTTAGTAATCAAAAGAGGTATTTTGTAGTTTGTTCAATAACTTCTAAACTTTTATTCATTTGCTATCAGTAATTCACTGTGTGGACACTGTACTCTGGGATTCGCGTGAGTACTCTTGTCATTCTGCCCAACCAGAATCAATTTCCTGCCAGTGACAGTGTAAGCTCTGTAAGGGAGTCGCATTTAATTGGCATTGTCGGTGTGGATGCTTTTTAGTTTAGTTTTTTTTTTTTTAACTTTTAAAATTAGTGCAATTTTTTGAAATTATCCTATAACTCCTGGAACAATGATGAAGGGGCTATGGTCTCTTTCCCAACTCATGGTTTTATTTTTTTTATTTCCATTCTGCTACCTTTTCTGCTTCTCCAAGGACCAAATACTCCCTTAGCACTGGAGTGTTATCTCCATGCTCAGCCAAAGGCTGGTCTCTCCAGCCTATAACTGTTCTTCATTTGCCACTAACTTTGCAGGCACAGCAGCCACACTGTATAAAAGCACCTGCTAAGGGCTCCTGGGAAGGTGCCAATCAGCGCAAGAAAAAAGAAAATGACCACAAAAGAGAGAGAGAGCATCTTACTTGGACACGCATTTTTAGGGAGGATTGAGTGTGAAAGAGTGGGGGGATAGCTTTCCCCCGTTCATAAATTGGATTGTAAATCTTGGGAGGTCATTTTTCCCCATAGCAATGTATCTTGTTTTTAAATGAAAGCTAATTATAAAAAAAGGATTGTCCTACTCAACATTCATTAGGCTGTTAATACTTATATGGTAACTGTTAAGACAGAAAAACTGAAGATTTAACTAATCACATGGATTCTGTTAACAGTGATCTGCATTCTACAAAAGAGGTACTTTTCCATTTGCAAGTGTGAAGCGGTGCCAATGAGCATAAAGCGGAAGTGTAACTAGTGATTTGACTTCAGCATTTCCAATGCAGCATTATCAATGGGCTTTTTTTTTTTTTTTTTTTATTAACGGAAAGAAAAAAAAAGAAATTAACACAACATTTAGACATCATACCATTCTACATATGCACTCAGTAATTCTTAACATCATCACATAGATGCATGATCATTGTTTCTTAGTACATTTGCATCGGTTTAGAGGAACTAGCAACACAACAGAAAAAGATATAAAATGTTAATATAAAGAAAAGAAATAAAAGTAGTAGTAATAGTAAAAAACAACAACAACAAACAAACCAACAAGCAAACAAAAACAAAAAAACCCTATAGCTCAGATGCAGCTTCATTCAGTGTTTTAACATGATTACTTTACAATTAGGTATTATTGTGCTGTCCATTTTTGAGTTTTTGTATCTAGTCCTGTTGCACAGTCTGTATCCCTTCAGCTTCAATTACCCATTGTCTTACCCTGTTTCTAACTCCTGCTGAACTCTGTTACCAATGACATATTTCAAGTTTATTCTCGAATGTCCGTTCACATCAGTGGGACCATACAGTATTTGTCCTTTAGTTTTTGGCTGGATTCACTCAGCATAATATTCTCTAGGTCCATCCATGTTATTACATGGTTCATAAGTTTATCTTGTCTTAAAGCTGCAAAATATTCCATCGTATGTATATACCACAGTTTGTTTAGCCACTCTTCTGTTGATGGAGATTTTGGCTGTTTCCATCTCTTTGCAATTGTAAATAACGCTGCTATAAACATTGGTGTGCAAATGTCCGTTTGTGTCTTTGCCCTTAAGTCCTTTGAGTAGATACCTAGCAATGGTATTTCTGGGTCGTATGGCAATTCTATATTCAGCTTTTTGAGGAACTGCCAAACTGCCTTCCACAGTGGTTGCACCCTTTGACATTCCCACCAACAGTGGATAAGTGTGCCTCTTTCTCCGCATCCTCTCCAGCACTTGTCATTTTCTGTTTTGTTGATAATGGCCATTCTGGTGGGTGTGAGATGATATCTCATTGTGGTTTTGATTTGCATTTCTCTAATGGCCAGGGACATTGAGCATCTCTTCATGTGCCTCTTGGCCATCCGTATTTCTTCTTCTGGTAGGTGTCTGTTTAAGTCTTTTTCCCATTTTGTAATTGGGTTGGCTGTCTTTTTGTTGTTGAGTTGAATAATCTCTTTATAAATTCTGGATACTAGACCTTTATCTGATATGTCATTTCCAAATATTGTCTCCCATTGTGTAGGCTGTCTTTCTACTTTCTTGATGAAGTTCTCTGATGCACAAAAGTGTTTAATTTTGAGGAGCTCCCATTTATTTATTTCCTTCTTCAGTGTTCTTGCTTTAGGTTTAAGGTCCATAAAACCACCTCCAGTTGTAAGATCCATAAGATATCTCCCAACATTTTCCTCTAACTGTTTTATGGTCTTAGACCTAATGTTTAGATCTTTGATCCATTTTGAGTTAACTTTTGTATAGGGTGTGAGAGATGGGTCTTCTTTCATTCTTTTGCATATGGATATCCAGTTCTCTAGGCACCATTTATTGAAGAGACTGTTCTGTCCCAGGTGAGTTGGCTTGACTGCCTTATCAAAGATCAAATGTCCATAGATGAGAGGGTCTATATCTGAGCACTCTATTCGATTCCATTGGTCGATATATCTATCTTTATGCCAATACCATGCTGTTTTGACCACTGTGGCTTCATAATATGCCTTAAAGTCAGGCAGCGCGAGACCTCCAGCTTCGTTTTTTTTCCTCAAGATGTTTTTAGCAATTCGGGGTACCGTGCCCTTCCAGATAAATTTGCTTATTGGTTTTTCTATTTCTGAAAAATAAGTTGTTGGGATTTTGATTGGTATTGCACTGAATCTGTAAATCAATTTAGGTAGGATTGACATCTTAACTATATTTAGTCTTCCAATCCATGAACATGGTATGCCCTTCCATCTATTTAGGTCTTCTGTGATTTCTTTTAACAGTTTTTTGTAGTTTTCTTTATATAGGTTTTTTGTCTCTTTGGTTAAATTTATTCCTAGGTATTTTATTCTTTTAGTTGCGATTGTAAATGGGATTCGTTTCTTGATTTCCCCCTCAGCTTGTTCATTACTAGTGTATAGAAAAGCTACAGATTTTTGAATGTTGATCTTGTAGCCTGCTACTTTGCTGTACTCATTTATTAGCTCTAGTAATTTTGTTGTGGATTTTTCTGGGTTTTCTACATATAGTATCATATCGTCTGCAAACAGTGATAGTTTTACTTCTTCCTTTCCAATTTTGATGCCTTGTATTTCTTTTTCTTGCCTAATTGCTCTGGCTAGAACTTCCAACACAATGTTGAATAATAGTGGTGATAGTGGACATCCTTGTCTTGTTCCTGATCTTAGGGGGAAAGTTTTCAATTTTTCCCCATTGAGGATGATATTAGCTGTGGGTTTTTCATATATTCCCTCTATCATTTTAAGGAAGTTCCCTTGTATTCCTATCTTTTGAAGTGTTTTCAACAGGAAAGGATGTTGAATCTTGTCAAATGCCTTCTCTGCATCAATTGAGATGATCATGTGATTTTTCTTCTTTGATTTGTTGATATGGTGTATTACATTAATTGATTTTCTTATGTTGAACCATCCTTGCATACCTGGGATGAATCCTACTTGGTCATGATGTATAATTCTTTTAATGTGTTGTTGGATACGATTTGCTAGAATTTTATTGAGGATTTTTGCATCTGTATTCATTAGAGAGATTGGTCTGTAGTTTTCTTTTTTTGTAATATCTTTGCCTGGTTTTGGTATGAGGGTGATGTTGGCTTCATAGAATGAATTAGGTAGTTTTCCCTCCACTTCGATTATGTTGAAGAGTTTGAGGAGAGTAGGTACTAATTCTTTCTGGAATGTTTGATAGAATTCACATGTGAAGCCGTCTGGTCCTGGACTTTTCTTTTTAGGGAGCTTTTGAATAACTAATTCAATCTCTTTACTTGTGATTGGTTTGTTGAGGTCGTCTATTTCTTCTTGAGTCAAAGTTGGTTGTTCATGTCTTTCCAGGAACCTGTCCATTTCTTCTAAATTGTTGTATTTATTAGCGTAAAGTTGTTCATAGTATCCTGTTATTACCTCCTTTATTTCTGTGAGGTCAGTAGTTATGTCTCCTCTTTCATTTCTAATCTTATTTATTTGCATCCTCTCTCTTCTTCTTTTTGTCAATCTTGCTAAGGGCCCATCAATCTTGTTGATTTTCTCATAGAACCAACTTCTGGTCTTATTGATTTTCTCTATTGTTTTCATGTTTTCAATTTCATTTATTTCTGCTCTAATCTTTGTTATTTCTTTCCTTTTGCTTGCTTTGGGATTAGTTTGCTGTTCTTTCTCCAGTTCTTCCAAGTGGACAGTTAATTCCTGCATTTTTGCCTTTTCTTCTTTTCTGATAAAGGCATTTAGGGCAATAAATTTCCCTCTTAGCACTGCCTTTGCTGCGTCCCATAAGTTTTGATATGTTGTGTCTTCATTTTCATTTGCCTCTAGGTATTTACTAATTTCTCTTGCAATTTCTTCTTTGACCCACTTGTTGTTTAAGAGTGTGTTGTTGAGCCTCCATGTATTTATGAATTTTCTGGCACTCCGCCTATTATTGATTTCCAACTTCATTCCTTTATGATCCAAGAAAGTGTTGTGTATGATTTCAATATTTTTAAATTTGTTAAGACTTGCTTTGTGACCCAGCATATGGTCTATCTTTGAGAATGATCCATGAGCACTTGAAAAAAAGGTGTATCCTGCTGTTGTGGGATGTAATGTCCTGTAGATGTCTGTTAAGTCAAGTTCATTTATAGTAATATTCAGGTTCTCTATTTCTTTATTGATCCTCTGTGTAGATGTTCTGTCCATTGATGAGAGTGGTGAATTGAAGTCTCCAACTATTATGGTATATGTGTCTATTTCCCTCTTCAGTGTTTGCAGTGTATTCCTAACGTATTTTGGGGCATTCTGGTTCGGTGCGTAAATATTTATGATTGTTATGTCTTCTTGCTTAATTGTTCCTTTTAATAGTATATAGTGTCCTTCTTTGTCTCTTTTAACTGTTTTACATTTGAAGTCTAATTTGTTGGATATTAGTATAGCCACTCCTGCTCTTTTCTGGTTGTTGTTTGCATGAAATATCTTTTCCCAACCTTTCACTTTCAACCTATATTTATCTTTGGGTCTAAGATGTGTTTCCTGTATACAGCATATAGAAGGATCCTGTTTTTTAATCCATTCTGCCAGTCTATGTCTTTTAATTGGGGAATTCAGTCCATTGACATTTAGAGTTATTACTGTTTGGATAATATTTTCCTCTACCATTTTGCCTTTTGTATTATATATATCATATCTGACTTTCCTTCTTTCTACACTTTTCTCCATGTCTCTCTCTTCTTTTTGTATCTGACTCTAGTGCTTCCTTTAGTATTTCTTGCAGAGCTGGTCTCTTGGTCACAAATTCTCTTAGTGACTTTTTGTCTGAGAATGTTTTAATTTCTCCCTCATTTTTGAAGGACAATTTTGCTGGATATAGGAGTCTTGGCTGGCAGTTTTTCTCTTTTAGTAACTTAAATATATCATCCCACTGTCTTCTAGCTTCCATGGTTTCTGCTGAGAAATCTACACATAGTCTTATTGGGTTTCCCTTGTATGTGACGGATTGTTTTTCTCTCGCTGCCTTCAAGATCCTCTCTTTCTCTTTGACCTCTGACATTCTAACT
This sequence comes from Tamandua tetradactyla, assembly GCF_023851605.1. Classification (NCBI taxonomy): domain Eukaryota; kingdom Metazoa; phylum Chordata; class Mammalia; order Pilosa; family Myrmecophagidae; genus Tamandua; species Tamandua tetradactyla. The sequence goes on along the minus strand of NC_135335.1, from coordinate 49,273,572 downwards.
AGTAAGTGTCTTGGGGAACGCCTATTTGTGTCTAATCTCTTTGGGGTGCGCTGCACTTCTTGGATCTGTAATTTTAGGTCTTTCATAAGAGTTGGGAAATTTTCAGTGATAATTTCTTCCATTAGTTTTTCTCCTCCTTTTCCCTTCTCTTCTCCTTCTGGGATACCCACTACACGTATATTTGTACGGTTCACATTGTCCTTGAGTTCCCTGATACCTTGTTCAAATTTTTCCATTCTTTTCTGGATAGTTTCTGTTTCTTTTTGGAATTCAGATGTTTCATCCTCCAAATCACTAATTCTATCTTCTGTTTCTTTAAATCTGTCATTGTAGGTATCCATTGTTTTTTCCATCTTTTCTACTTTATCTTTCACTTCCACAAGTTCTGTGATTTGTTTTTTCAGTTTTTCTATTTCTTCTTTATGTTCAGCCCATGTCTTCCTCATGTCCTCCCTCAATTTATCAATTTCGTTTTTGAAGAGGTTTTCCATTTCTGTTCGTATATTTAGCATTAGTTGTTTCAGCTCCTGTATCTCATTTGAACTATTGGTTTCTTCGTTTGACTGGGCCATATGTTCAATTTTCTGAGCGTGATCCGTTATCTTCTGCTGGCGTCTGGGCATTTAGTCAGATTTCCCCGGGTGTTCGACCCCACAGGTTGAAAGATTTTTCTGTGCAATCTCTGGGTTCTGTTTTTCTTATCCTGCCCAGTAGGTGGCGCTCGTGGCACACGTTTGTCTGTGGGTTCCACCAGTGAAAGTTGCTGTGGGTCCTTTAACTCTGGAAAATTCTCGCCGTAGGGGAGGTTCGGCAGCCGAAGCGTCTTGGAAGAATGCCAGCCGGCCTGGGGTTCCGAATGCGGGGAGGGTCTCCGGCCGTCGCAGCACAGGAGAGCGTCCGGCCAAATTAGCTAGTCGGCCCGGGGCACCAAGCGTGGCGGGAGGGCGCCAGCTGTCGCAGCCCGGGAGAGTGCACTGTTCCCAGCCGACGGGGGAGTCACGTGTTTGGAAGGGATCCCCCAGTCACTGTTCTCCGCAGTCTGGGGATTTCCGACCCAACTATCTCAGTTGTTCCGGGGGGCCTCGTGTGGTGGGGGCACCAGCCGCCGCGGCCTAAGGGGACCGCCTGTCCAATTCTACCAGCTGGCCTGGGAAGGTGGAAGGGAGGGACTCCGGTCGCTTGCCATCCCACCCAGGAAAGCCCGTGCCCCTTGGTGATCTCACCGGAGCTGGTTCTCCCAGATAGTCAGCCATTCCAGGATGGGGTACGCTGTCCCTTTGATCTCCCTCGTGGCTCCGGGAGCTGCTCTGTATTATCTCCACTCCCCCAGTAGCTGTTCTGGAGGAGGAAAGGTGAGGGCGGCAAGGCTGTCGAGGCTGGTGGCGGAGGAGCACGGTGAAGGTGGGGGAAGAGGGCACCGTGGTGGTTGGAGAGCAGCCGGAGCAGGAGGGGGAAGAGAGGGGAGAAGGAGGGCGGGCGGCTCGGCTGCTGCAGGGCGTGGGCGCCGCGCGACGGGCCGGCGGAGAAAGAGAGGGGAGAAGGAGGGCGGGCGGCTCGGCTGCTGCGGGGCGTGGGCGCCGCGCGGCGGGCCGGCGGAGAAAGAGAGGGGAGAAGGAGGGCGGGCCGGCGGAGAAAGAGAGGGGAGAAGGAGGGCGGGCGGCTCGGCTGCTGCGGGGCGTGGGCGCCGCGCGGCGGGCCGGCGGAGAAAGAGAGGGGAGAAGGAGGGCGGGCGGCTCGGCTGCTATCAATGGGCTTTTAAAAATCCTTTGTGAGTAATATTAGCTTTCACTTTTGTTGTTAAATTATGGAAGTGTCATTATAGAGAGCAAGTTTGCCTTGATTTTGTTTAAAATGACATCTGCTCAGTGCCCAGAAATAAATTGACATATTTTTATAAGTATAAAAAAAAAATGGGCAAAGGATTTGTGTGGTACTTAGTTCAGGTGTCAAGTTGGCCAAGTGATGGTGCCTAGTTCTGTTGCTGTGGCCTTGAATCATTAGCATGTGGAACTCATCTATGACTCATTACATGTGCGGTTGGTAAGGGGCGTGCCTTCTGCAATGAGTGACAGCGCAATGCAGCACAGTCCAAGCAGCTCAACACACCTCATCTGAGTCCTCGCAGCTCAGCCCAGACGTTTGGAGATGCAGAAGGAAATGGCCGCAGGGAAGGCCGTTGGAACCCGGAAGCAGGGAGAGAGGGCCAGCAGACGTTGCCATGTGCCTTCCCATGTGGCAGAGAAACTCAGATGAACGTTAGCTGCCTTTGCTCTGAAGGATTATAAACCCCTTTTATTAAAATCCAATCCATATCAGGTGGGTAGCATTTTGGCAGCTTCGGCAGACTGAAACAGTTTGGTACTGGAGAAGTGGGGGTGCTGCTGCATTTTGCAAACACCAAACATGTTGGAACAGCTTTTTAAATGGTTAAGGGGAAGATTCTGGAAAAGTTGTGAGGAGCTTGATAGAGGAGGCCTGGAATGCTTTGAAGAGACTGTTGGTAGAAATGTGGACTCCAAGGATACTTCTGATAATGCCTTAGACAGAGATAATGCACATGCTATTGCAAACTGGAAGGAAGGTGATCCTTCCAAAGAATCTGGTAAAGTTTTCTGTCTTTGGATGGAAGGCAGATTTTAAAAGCCATGAACTTGGATATTTAGCAGAAGAGATCTCCAAATTAAATGTGTAAAGTGCAGCCTGGTTGCTCCTTGCAGCTTACAGTAAAATGAGACAGGAAAGAGATAAGCTGAGGACTGAACTCTTGGGTATGAAGAAACCAGAAACAGATGTTCTGGAAAATTTTGGGCTGCTAGGAGGGGACGCCCCAGAGAGTAGTGCCCCACATGAAGATTTAGCCAAATGTGGACACGGTCAGCCATTTCAGAGAAAGCCAGGATTGGAGATGGAGTGATCCAGGAAGGATCTGTGGAGAGTCCTAGTGTCTGATGGGCCTCTCAGCATACTGCATAGAAAACCAACAAGAGTGTTGTAGGGCCTGTATAAACAGAACCACTACCAATCTGGACCAAATGGGGAAGACAAAGTGAAGGAAGTATGTCTTCAGAGGCAGAACCACAGAGGCTCAGGCCAGGAAAGTTTGCTACAGCAGCAGAGGGCAGGCCATCTGCCTCATTCCTCAGGAAGAGTTGTGCTGCCTTGGGCCTTGGAGAGGGTGGAACACATAAATTGGGGACTGGGGGGAGCCTGGCTGCCATCCCATTGTTCTGGAGGGGTTGAGCGTATGCCCCAGAGATGGCAGAGAGCACGGGTGCTACTCCGAAGCTTAGAGAGGGTGGGGCTGAGAAAAAGGTGGTCTCCCCACTGTCCCCCAAGGTTGCAAACTGCACGCCAGCATTTGGAGAGAGCAGGGCTGCTGCGTAGGCCCTTGGAAAGGGACTGCCGCTTCCTAAAGCCCTGAGGATAAATGACTCTCGGACTTTGAAATCCAGTAGTGTGCCATGCAAGTTTTCAGAACTTTGGGTCCAGTGACCCCTGTGCTCCTTCCGATCCCTCCCTACAGCAACGGGAACATGTATCCTGTGGCTGTCCCTCCTTTGTATGTTGGCAGCAAATAACTTGTTCTGAGTTTCACAGGTTTCAGAGTCAGAAATGAGGTTTTGCCTTAGAACAGACCATGCCTGGAGCTGACTTTGATGAGACTTTGTAGTTTTGAGCTGGTATTTTATTTGCATTGTTACTGCAATGATTTAGGGCTTTTGTGATGTTATGAATGTATTTTATTAAGTATGGTTTAAGGTCACATGTATAGTTGCCAAGTTGACAAGGGATGGACATGTGCTGTTAGGTCCAGGTGTCCACTCACCCGGACGATGTCCCCTCGTTCAGTTTCTGTGGACTTGAATCATCAGCATGTGAAACTCATCGATGGCCGATTACAGGTGGGCTAAGGGGAGCGCCTTCCACAGTGGGTGAGGTTTAATTTAATTAGCCAAAGGCTTAAAAGAGAGAGGTCAGAGGAGAGCCTAACACAGCCCAGCCCCTGCAGCTCAGCCCAGACGTTTGGAGATGCAGAAAGGAATTGCCCTGAGGGAAGCCACTGGAACCCAGAAGCAGGAGAGACGGCCAGCAGACGCTGCTGTGTACCTTCCATGTAACAGAGACCCTCAGATGAAAGCTAGCTGCCTTTCCTCTGACGAACTATAAATTTTAAACTAAATAAATCTCCTTTTATTAGAATCTAATCCATCTCTGTGTTGCATTCTGGCAACTTTGGAAGAATGAAACAACTTGAGTAGACATTTTTCCAAAGATATACAAATGGCCAAAAACCACATGAAAAGATGTTCACCATCATTAGCCATTAGGGAAATGCAAATCAAAATGACAACGAGATGCCATTTCATATCCACTAGGACGGCTGTTACTTTAAAAATGGAAAACACAAGTGTTGGCGAGGATGGGGAGAAATGGGAACCCCAGACATTGTTTTGGGGATCGTAAAATGGGACAGCCACTGTGGGAAGCAGTCTGGTGGTTCTGCAGAAAATTGAACGCAGAATTCCTTCGGCCCTGGCAGTCCCACACCTGGGCCGGGCTGATGGCAGGTGCCGCCGTGTTAGAGCTTGGCCCAAGGGTAGCACCAGGGCTGAGGATGGGAGATGCTTGACTGCCAGGAGCCCCCATTGCAGTGGGGTTTAGGGGGCAGGCGATGAGCAGAGTCCTGGCCGCAGTGGCTTTGGCTTTGCTGCCGGTGCAGGGACTCCACAGACTCCAGGGTTTTTCATGGCCCTCCAAGCACAGCTGGGACCGAACGCCTGCCCACCGGGGAGACCCCACCCGGGTCCCTGGTGTGGGGTGGAAGCCGTCCAACAGGGGAAGTAGAACCTGAGAAACTGTTCCTCCGAGACAGGAAAACATACCCGAAACTGCCTGCGGGAAGGATGGGTTTACTGCCGCTTGAGAAGGTAAAGGAGACAGCACTGGCCCTCCCTGTCCACACTGGTGCTGTCCACTGGCCCCCGTCCACTGGTCCTGTCCACACTTGCTCCTGTCCACTGCCCCTTGTCCGCACTGATACCTGTCCACGCTGCCCCTGTCCACTGGTCCCTGTCCACACTGGCCCTGTCCGTTGGACCCTCTCTGGCCCCATCTCTGCTCACGTGCCCATGTGGTTCAGAAAAGCGGAGGCTCTTGGATAGCGACATGACTGCACACCAGCTGCCTGGCATGGCCCCACTGGAGCAATAGGGCCGCGGGCTCATGGTGCACCACCGATGGGGGCCGCCCTTGATCCCACTGGGAAGAAACCACTGGCCTTCTCGGGGTGCTGCCTAGTGACCACATCTACCTGCAGTTCCGCCCCACGCAGACCCTCCCTTCCTGCCCTCTGCTACGATAGGGTCTGAGGAAGCCCTGGACGTCTCAGGATACCCATGGCTCCCTGCACTGATGACACCCTGCAGCTGGCAGGTCTCGCCTCACCCAGGCCTGGGCTGTCTGTCCCCTGGGTGCCGTCTGTTCCCAGACCCCAGAGCCCTCTGGTCCCTGGGACACTGCTGGTCATAGGCTCCTTGGGCTGGCTGCCCCCTCTCCGCACGGAACCTGGCCTGGGCCCAGCTGCCACACGCGTCTGCACAGGGGACACGTCCAGCCTGGTCTCCCTTGGGGGATGCCCCAGGGTCCCGGGATGCTCCCGGAAGCTTTCTGGAGTCACGATGCAGAATGCAGCTCTACAGCGCTTTCTTCAGGACCCCAAAGTTTTGCTAAAGCAAAGGGAGCGAGCTCCCAGAGGGGTCCCAGGGATGGAAACGATTTGCACAGACCTAAAGGAAGTCTGCCTGCCTCCTGCTGATTGGAGGGCTGTCCTTCTGGGGGCTGGCTCGGGGCAGGTAGGCTCAGGGACTGGCCTGCGGGGGGCTGCTGGGTCCGGCCTTGGCAGGGATTTCAAGCTTCAAAAGGTGAGAGGAAAAGAGGTAGCACAGACAGGAACCGGGGCTCGGGCTCCCTGGCTCTGAGGGCTCCCAGAGCTCTCTCTATACAACCTCACAGAAGCTCCTGTCCCCTCCCTGCCCCGGATGAGAACAGGGTGCACAGAAACCCAGGATCCAGCTGAAAACAGTGTCAGCATGCACAGGGAGGGTGGAGGGAGCTGTAGACTTACGTGCTATCATCTTACTATATAAACAGCTCATGAGGGGACTCCCACCTCCAGCCACGGAGAGCTTACAGAGTCCAGACTTGCCTTCCTACCATAAGCCATGAGCAAACAGGCAAATACAGGCAGGAGTTTAGTTAGGCACCGGCAGGGGGCAGCCTAGGGCTGTGACGGCAGAGAAAGTCCTAGAACCACATTCCTGAATGTGCTTTACTGGGAACACCAAAGATGGACAGAGCCAGACAGCTCGGGAGGCTCCCAGGCGAGGCACTGAGCTTGGTCCAGCAAGGACAAGCAGCTAGAGTCTGGTGGGTAAAGCCCAGGGTGTGAGTAACCAGACAAAGAGCTCTAGACATTTTATGGGGTCCCCGGAGGCTTTGGCCAGGTCCCAGTGAGCACACGCCCAGGCTGAGCAAAAGATAACTTTCAGGAAACACCCTGGGGCTGTAAGCAAGCTGCTCACTGAGCTCCCATGGGGTAGGAGGCATCCGAGGCCCCAGCGCTCGGCGAAGAGACCTTGCTGGATGCAGAGGACACGCGGGAGACCCAGGTGTTTGCCGTGAGGAAAAGCCCGCCCAGATCTGTCCTAGCCCAGCTAGCAAGGGGGCCTCCACAGGGCCACCCTGGTCCCCATGCAGCTGTCAGAGCAAAGCTGAGTGCTCTCCTAAGGAAGGTGAAACAGCACACGACAATAAATGTACAATACCTGGCACCATGAAAACACGGCTGGATATATGGAGAAGCATGACCTGTTCTGTGCCTCTGCGGCCACCTCAGTCCCCCCAGGCCCACGTGACCAGTGGGCACCTGAAAACGGCTGGAACAACAGAAATGTAGATTTTAGGAATTTATTTTAAATTAATGTAAGCAGCACACGTAACCTGTGGCTATGATAGGAGCACAGTCGCAGAGCAACCTCTAAAAAATAAAACAAGAGTACAGGTAATAAGTCCACAGAAGTGATAAAATGGAATAGTTAAAAATACTCAGTTGCTGCAGGAAAGGAGGAAGAGGGCGATAAAGAACAGGCGGACAACAGGCAACAGAGAGCAAAAGGGCAAATGGTGGGCGGGGAAGGCGGCTCCCTTCTCATGGCGACCAGCTGGGCTGCACGGGGAAGAACAGAGAGGCGAGCTGGTGACCACTCCTGAAGGACAAGGGGCATGCAGAGCCAGGGGCGTCCCCGGGCCGTGGTGGGCTGGAAGACTGTGTCCTGTCTTGTCCACACCTGCGGGTCCTTGAGGAGGTGGCGGTGTGGCCCCGGGGCTCGGGGGAAAGGGCAGGAAGGGGAGGCTACTGTGCGCCATCCCAGACGGGAAAGCAGGATCTTTTGGGGAGAAAGCCTCACCTTCGTGGTGTCTTGGTTTTGGACTCTTAGCCTCAAAACCACAGGCCAGTAAGTCCCATCATTTGAGCCAACCCAGTGTTGTTTTAGCAGCAGGAGAGGAAGGCAAGGAAACAGGGTGAAGACAGTAACCCCAAGCGTGCAGGACTCTGAGGAGAGCTTCCAAGCACATGGCGAGAGAATGATAGGCTTGGAAGAAGAAATAAACAAATTCACAGTTACAGTTGGGGATTTCAACACTTTTCTCTCATGATTGGCAGAAAAGTGGTAAGAAGATGAGTGAGGTCTGAGAAGATGGGACCGGCACTGCCAGCCGACTTGCCCCCTGCACACGGCATGGCGGCCGCTGAGAGCGACATTCCTCCCAAGCTCGTGGAGGGGAAGCACACAGCACGTGCTGGTCCGGACAAGTCCCAGTAAATTTAAAAGGTTTTGAGAATGCAGTGTGTGTTCTCTAACTAATACAGAATTAAATCAGACTAGGGAACTGGCTGTAAATCCTCGAATACTGGAGGCCAAATGACTTACTTATGGGTCAAAGATGAAAGTATAAAGGAAAATTAGAAAATATTTTGAATTGGATAAAAATTATCTGGGGAAAGCAGCTAAAGGACTACTTAAAGGGTAAATTATAATTTTAAATATAATTATAAATTTATTTTTATAAAATTTATAATTTAATTAGAAAGCAGCTCTCAAATTAATGATCTAAGTTTCCATTTGAAGAAACTAGAAAGAGAAAAAATTAAGCCCAAAATAAGTAGAAGGAAGAAAATAAATTAATGAAATAGGAAACAACCAATAGAGAAAATTAGTGGAACTTGTTGGGCTGGTACTTTGGAAAAGATTAACACAGGTAAATCTGTAGCTGGACTGCCCCAGGAAAAAGAGACAAAATAAAAGTGATCGACCTCAGGGATCAAAGTGGCAGGCACATCTTACAGCACTGGAGGGGTGATAAAGGGATATCATGAATAAATCTGGCAGTGTAGGAATAAATTCCTTGAAAGTCATCAACTACCAAAACTTAATAAAAGACAGAAAGCTCGAACAGACCTGAAAATAAAATTTGTTCCTCGAAAACTCCCCCCCGCCCCCCGTAAAGCTGCAGGCCCAGATGCGTTCCCTGCAGACTTCCATCCAACACTTCAGGAAGAAATCGCAGCAGTAGGACAAATTTTGGGGAACGTCCCATTTCCCGCGGGCCAGCAGCGCCTTGCCGCCAGGCGGCATCAAGCAAACCACAGACAGCATCGCTCAGGACAAAGCTGTAGGCGGTCCAGTCCGGCACCCCCAAGGTGCGACCACCCCCACAAATGAAAGGTTCATTTACCATCAAACGTCCATCAGTGTAACACCGTGCTAACGAACGAAAAATGAAAAATCATTATTTTTCATTATTATAAATTTCATTATTTTTCGCCGAAGAGACAGCTGCTTCCCCTCCCCACCAGCCGCGGGGTGGGTCCCACGCGCGGCCAGCGGAGACGCGGGGATGCGGCAGCACGGAAGCGCAGGGGAAAGGAGCAGCGGGCCGCGACACGGAAGCCCCACGGAATCTTTCTGCGCTGCCAGAACCAACGCGCTGCGTTGAGAAGTTGCAACTTCAGCCTACGTGTCCTTAGGGAACTCACCAGCTGAGCGCGCCCCGCTCGGGGCTGCTCCCAACCCGGCAGGAACTTCAGCCGCTGTGGCCCCTGCCGCCACCACCGCGGCCCCGCAGGTTTCAGCCGCGACTGCGGGGAGCTGCTCCGCACCAACCTGCGCCAGGAGGGCAAGCGGCCCCCACGCCAAGCCCCGCGGCCCCCTCACACCCCGCGGGGCCCGGCACCCACGCCGCGCCGCCCACCAGACCCGCGCGGGGCCCGCCCTCCGCCCCCACGTTGCCTGATGTTGAAACTGCTGTGCGACAGCCTCTTCCCCTGCGGATCGCCCCGTGCCCCGGGAAGGGGGCCTCTGGGGTGCGCTCGCCCGCGGGGCCGCGCGGAAAGGAGGGGCCGCTCGGGGGTCCTGCGGACTCGGGTCAGTCCCAGGGGCGCCTTCTGCACGCCAGAGGGCAGCGGCCCCTTCCGCGCGGTCTCCGTCAAACGGGCATCCGCCTTCACAGGGGACGAAGTGCCCACGAAGTCAAGACCAAGGACAGGCTGAATGTTAAGGAACCATTAAGTAACCATTACATAAAACACAACCTATTTGGGAGAGCAGCTTACAAAAGAATCAAGATAAATTATGAAAAAAAAAGGACTTTAATACTTAAAAAGTTGTGCAACAAAAGATATCACTTTCTTTAAAAAATAGATTTCATGTACAAAACATGAAATTTATTTTAGCATGAGATAAAAGTAAAACATAATATCCCTGAAATATGGCAGTTATTGACCAATTTTACATTGTGTTAATGTTAATCTTCATTTGAGACATGAACCTCATCAAACAAAACAGGTGGCAGAAAAACCCACAAGAGGGTAGTGGGCCGCTGGGCCACGAGATGCACCGGGCAAACAGACTCCAAGTGAGCATAAGCAGCGCACCCCCAGACAGACCAAGTTAATAACAAAGGAGCACTTCCCCTCCAATTTTTTTCACTATTTTTTAAACATTAGAAGTAGTTTTTCTTCTACATTAGTCTGAGTACACGTGTTAAATAAAACAAGCGTGCAATAGAAAACAGATGATACCTCTTAGATGTATATAGCATCTGAAAATGCTATGGTTAGTCTTTTTTAGGGTTATGTCATCTCTTTTTTCTAAGATCTGTATTTTTTTTTCTGTTCTTAACAAAACTTGGCATTTTCTGCCAGGTCATCCGGGAGTGAGGTGGGAATAAATGTCGGGACAGCTCTTAATATTAAGAGGCAAACCCAACCCAGCAGCCACTGAGCATCCTTCTGGGGGTGGGCTGAGAGGCCACTGGTGCCAGCTGCCTTTCCAGCCCTGGCCCTCGGTGCCCAGCCTGTGCTGTCTAGGGGCCTGTGCTGTCCGGGTGGCTGTGCTGTCAGGGGGGCTGCTGAGGACAGTAGGCCCTGCTGGCGGGCATGGGGCTCAGACACAGGCAGAGAGTTTCCTCTTCTCTTCAAACTGTTTGTCCACGGCCAGGGACAGGGCGTGCAGGAAGCCCTCGATGGTGACGGTGGGAGCCTGAAAGAGATCAGGTGTGGGGGCACCAGGGCCACACACAATCGCACCTGCACAACCACGGCCACCGGGCACCCAAGCTAGGCAGGGGCAGGGAGGCCTTGCCCTTGGCATGGACAACATGCACCGGCCTCTGACCCCCAGCCCGGAAGCCACTGTGCCAAGAGGGAGTGGAAGGCACCAAGCAGCCGGCGCTGTGTGGGAGCCCGAAGACTGCTGGTTACCCCACCGTGAGGCCAAACGGCCTCTGCTCTTGGTGGGCACTATCCCGGGCAGCGTGTTTCCTTGTCTGGGGCAGGACAGCCACATCGGGCCATTGGGCTGCTTGAAGCAGGGGTGGGGCTCCCAGTCACCACTGTGGAGAAGCCGAGCCCCGCCCCGAGGGAAGGCTCCTGAAGGAGGGCAGAGAAGGCCCTGGGGGTGGACCCAAGCCTCCAGGGGTGTGCATGTGCCAGGCCATAAGGGGAGCGTGTGGGCGAGCAGGGGAGTGGAGCATACCACCGTGAGGGGCTCACCTGCACAAACAGCGCATGGGCCAGGAAGGGCAGCTTCCGCAGGACCCGGCCGCTGAGGCCTTCGCTCTTCCTGCGGGGACAGGGCAGTGAGCGGCTGCCACCGCGAGGGGCCCTGCGTACCAGCCCAGCCTGCACTGCCTCGGGACCCCTCAGCCCCTCCTTTCCCTGCCTCTGCCCCTTCCCCCTCAGCCAGCACTCGGGTGGGTCCTCCAGCAGCTCCCAACGGCCAGCCCCCTCACAACCCAACCAACCTTCCCACCCCGCGGCCCTCCACTCTATGGCATCACCTTTATGGCCCCCTCCTTCCACACATGCCCTCCTCTGCCCACTCCAGAAACTTGCCCCCACCCTCCATGAGGTCTTCCAACCCCATGATCCCCCCCTGTGGCCCCCTTGCCCTCTGGCCACTTCCTGCCAAAAGCCCCAGCACTTGCATCAGGTAAGACGAGAAGCGTGGCTGGACACATTCTCACCTCACCTCCTGCAAGGTGCCCCCCACTCCAACTCCTGGGGACTCCTAGGCAGCTGCGAGCAGGGGGTGCTCAGGCTCCCCAAGGTTCCCACCATCCAGCCCACCCACGCTGGAGCCCCCGGACTCACTGGGCCATGTGCTCGCTGGCTTCCTTCTTTCCACCTCCCCTTGGGGCCTGGCAGCACCCCTCATCCTGGGGCCCTCCCTGGCCACAGCCTCTACCCTGGGGGCCCTCCACCCGGCAGTGCACAGGCATCTCTGTGCAGCAAACCCCATGGGCACCTGATCACCTCTGCCACCCAGGAGACACCTGCTAACGTCGCTTCCTGATACCTCCCACGTCCCCCCACTGCCCACTTCGTGCTGCTGGGACCTACATATCACTCCTCCCTGGCCTCACCTGTCCTCAGGTGCTCCCTGACCTGCTCCTGCCCTTTCCTCTGGCCTGGATGCCTTCCCACCCTGCACTCCTCAGCTGGGGCCCCTCCCAGACCCTAGACTCACCCACAGGAAGACCCCACCCCACCCCCAAGGCTGAGGCTTCTCAAGAGCACTCGACCAGACATCTGTTGGTGCCCGAGTCTGTGCTGACAGCAGCACTGGCCCCAGCAGCTTCCACCAGTAGCTAAGGGAGGGTGTGCCAGGACAATGATCCAGCAGGCTCAGGGACACTGGGGACAGACAGTGGCCTGGCCCTCGCCCCAGCTCAGATGGTCTCAGGGACAAAGCCACCTCAGGAGAGACACTGTCCACAGGCCAAGGAGCCCCCAAGCTCCCGGGAAATGGGATACCACATCGCTTGCCTGGGGCAGTCGGGACTGAATGAGAGGCTCACAGTCACGCAAACCAGCCAACTGCTGGTGATAGCAATGACCAAGCTACACCTCTTTCATTTCTACACCCCCACAAAACCTCATAAAAAGGGAGTGTCCAGGGTGTTGGCCCAGGGTGAACGAAACCACGACTTAACAGTAAAGTGCAGACAGTTCAGGCCCGACAGCCACTGCGAGCGCCGAGCCACAGCCTGGCTGGACACGATCCACTCCTCCCTTCTCTCCATGCCACGGCGCGCCCTGTGAGCTCGCCATGACTGTGAGCTGGACGGGACGCTCAGGCCAGACCTGTGAAGTGCAGCCAACATGCCTCTGCTCCTACCAAGCAGCTTCCTCTCGCTGATCTGGCCTTGAGTCCCAGCAGACACTGGGACCCCCGGTGCCGAACAGCACTGCTCTTCGCCTTGCCTCTGCTGCTTAGGAACCTCCTCCTCGTGTCTCAGCCCTGCCTTGGCCCCACCTCATCTAGGCAGTGAGGGTCCCTCAGCTGCATCTGACTCGGACCAAGAGTGCAAGGTCTGCCGGAACGAGTGAGTGAATGATGTGTGCACATTAGATTCCCCAAATAACTAGGCTGATTTGCAGCTTCTTTATTTTTGCATGTCTCTTGCTCTTCCTTGCCTACATCTCAACCAGTTTAAATCTCTTCAACAAATAATCCCAAACCTTTAAAAAGCAACGGGTTCTTCAGGCCACCCCTTCGTTCAAAGCTGCCCAGGCTCACTCCCCTCAAAGGAAAGTCAGGGCTCCCCAGCCCGGCCCTCGCCTCCCTGAGCTGTCGCCTACTCTCTGCTTGGTGACCAGATCCAAGGAGTCTAGATCACAGCACAACCTTGCCCTTGCTGGCGTCTCTTCTCCTTTACCTAGATCCTAATGGATTCTCAACCATCTACCGTCCTCCTTCTGATCCCTGAATCCGCAAAGGCCATTCCCTTCTCTCGCCTTGGACCTGGAGGTATGCTTAGCTGCAAAACCTCACTCTCACGCACTGCCCATCTCTCTACACCCAGAGCAGTGGACCACACACGTCACTCCAAGCAATGAGCAGAAACCTGCAACCACTCACTCATGGTCCTCCATCTCGCCCCATTTCCTACCTCCCAGTGTGTGGCACTTGGGTGCAGCAGGGGGCTGATTCTGAATGTCGGTTTACTGGGGAGGGAGAATGTTATCTATGTTGTATGACCCACGGCACCTTTGGGAGGGGGCTCACCTCCACTCTCCAGTCCAGGAACCCACGGCCCAGAAAGCTGAGGGAGTGCCTGACCCCAGCACACACACAATGCTGTCCAGTTCAACCCCTGTTCTTGGGCCCCCAGAGCATTGCTCAAGATGTCAAAGTCAGGTATGGCTCCTCAGTTACTGTGGCAAATGGACTTTTCTTGGGTTCAAAATTAAAATCTGCACCTTGAAATTTCACTTAAAAGAAGACTCAACTTGGACACGTTGTTTTCGATGAACCCAATCATCTCCAGCTCCCGCAGAGTCAGCAGCTGCTGCCGAGGGTAGATGATCTGACACTAGAGAGAGACACAGGTGAGGTGGAGACAGGCAAGAGAGGCTGGTCCTAGACTACTGCTAGCAGAAGGGGCTCCTCTGAAGAGTCAAACACAAGCCGCAGCACATCTGCAGACACATTTGCAAAGAGGACTGACAACGCAGAGCTGACGGCAGCCCCTCCAAAAGGCAGCCCAGCGGTTTCTTACAAAGCACAGTCTTACCACATGACCCAGCAATCATGCTCTTAGGTATTTACCCAAAGGAACTGAAAACTCTGTCCACCCAAAACCTGTCCACAAGTATTTACAGCAACTTCATTCATAAATGTTCCAAACTGGAAGCAGCCAAAATATCCTTCAACAGTAAATGGATAAACTGGTACCTCCAAACAATGAAATGTTCTTCAGGGATAAAAAGAAATAATCCAGAGACAGGACTGAAGATGGTGAAGTAGAAAGTTCCAGGAACCATCCCCCCCGCCCCCCAAAACCAGTACAGAGCTGGCGTGAACTGTTTGAATCCACACTTGTTAGTGCAGCCATGTCAGAATGGGCTATTAGGACACCATTCTCCAAATCCAGGGGGTGTGGTCTGGCTGCCAAAGGCAGGGTAGCCACTGCTTTAGTCTCAGAGGCAGAGACAGTACCTGTCTGAGCCTAAAGATATAGTACCTTTTTTTTTGTCTTTCATTTCCCTGTTTAGGAGCTACGAAAAATCACAAACAGATGACTTCAGCCTTCAACAAGCAAACACCAGCAATCCCAGAGAAGTGGGAGAAGATTTCCAGAATGAACACAACATAATACTCAGAATCTTATTCTCAGCAAAAAATGAACAAAACACACAAAGAAACAGGAAAACATGGCCTATTCACAGAAAAAACAGAATGTGACAGAAACCATCCTTGCGGAAGTGCATACGTTAGAACTATTAGTCAATGACTATAAATCAACTGTCTTAAACAAGTTCAGTGAGCTAAAGGAATCCACAGAGAACTAAAAGTAGTTAGGAAAATGAGGTCTGAATGAAATAAGAGAAATGAAAATTATAAAAAGGAAAAAGATAAAAATTCTGGAGCTGAAAAGTATAATAGTCAAAAAAGAAAAACTCTCTAGAGGGATTTGAGCAAAACCATTCAATGCAAATGGCTTAAACTATTGGCAAATTGGATAAAGAGACTCAGTTTAGTTACAAAGACAGAAAGAAGCTAAAAGTGAAAGATGGAAAAAGGTATCCATGCAAATAGTAACAAAAAGATAGGTGGGCTGGCTGTTATTTTCAGACAAATAAACTTTTAAGTCAAAAAACTTGTAAGAGACAAGGAAGAACACTATAATGATAAAAGGTTCAATCCAACAAGAAGATACAACAATTATAAACACATACACATCCAACAACAGAGCCCTAAAATATAAGTAGCAAAACTTGACAGGAATGGAGACTGAAGTAGTTTGACAAAATAATTGGAGACTTCAGTTTATCACTTTCAGTAATTGACTGAACATCTAATCAGAAGATCAATAAGGAAAGAGAGGACTTCAACAACACAATTAGGCCTAAGAGATGTCCCCCCAACACCAGCAGAACACACACTCTTCTGGAGTGCACACGGACCATTCTCTCTGATACAGAAACCTAACCTTACATTAGGCCACAAATTAAACTGTAATAAATTTTAAATGAATGAAATCATACAAAGTATCTTTTCTGATCAAAATGGAATGAAGATGGAAATCAATAACAGAGTGAACACTGGATAATTTACAAATATGTGGGAATTAAAGAACATACTCTCAAACAACCAAGAGGGCAAAGAAGAAATCACAAGGAAAATGAAAAAAATTAGAGATCAATGAAAAAGAAAACACAACATACAAAAACACATGGGATGCAGGAAAGGCAGTGCTCAGAGGGAAATTTATAGCTGGAAATGCCTACATTAAAAAAGAAGAGAGGGTGCAAGAGTAGTTCAGTGGTAGAATTCTCGACTGCTATGCAGGAGACTCGGGTTCAACTCCCAACCCATGCACTTCCCAAACAAACAAAAATTCAAAAATGATGCTGTGATAAGGGGATACTCACATGGAAAAAGAATGAAATGTGACCCCTGTCATAAAAAAAACACAGCCTACAAAAAAAAAAAAAAAAAAAAGAAAGATAGATCACAAAACAATAACCTATCTTCAAAGCTAAGGGAACTATAAAAAGAACAAACTATACCCAAAGTAGCAGAAGGAAGTAAACTGTAAAGATTAGATTAGAGATAATGAAATAAAGAACAGAAAAACAATAGAGAGAATCACGGAAACCAATGAAAAACTGGTTCTTTGAAAGGATCAGTAAAATTGGCAAACCTTTAGCCAGACTGAAAAAGAAAAAGTGAGAGAAGACACAAATAACCAATATCAAAAATGAAAGTGGGATAGATAGGTAGATGTTTGTCAGATAGACTGATAGAACAAACGTGGCAAAATGTTTAAGTTGTTAGATCTGTGTATTTGGGAGAAGGGGAGTCTAGGTTTGCATTATTTTTGCCTCTGTCTTATAAGTTTGAAATTATTTCAAACTAAAGTTTTTTTTTTAAATAACCAATAGAGAAACAAGGTAGAGTAATATAACTATTTCATTGGATGGGACAAAGAGAGGCAATTGGATGGCATAAATGAGCTGAATTCTCTTCTCTATAACAGAAAATGTTTAAAATGCCAAAACTGAGAACCTAAGAAACAGTGGTACATACATGGTATTTTGAACAGAGCTCTTAACCTACATTTGGCATGAATTTCATTGGCACTCTGGTGAAGTATATGGAACCATTCTCAAAATATTTTAAATGTGTAAATCAAAATGAATAGAATTACAAAGGAAACCAATTATACTGAAATACAGAAATATTGAACAAATACTGATATAGCAATAGCTATGCTTCTTTATTATCTATTAAATGACAGAATCTAATTTCAAGACAGAATGAGTGTAAACAATATTTCCGGGGGTGGGCCATGGTGGCTCAGTGGCAGAGTTCTTGCTGCCATGCTGGAGACCAGGGTTCAATTTCTGGTGACTGCCCATGCAAAAAAAAAAGAAACTAAATATTTCAAGAAAGATGTTCTATGACAATTTAATGTTATAGGGAAATAATTCTGAAATCCATTACTGACAAAGTCACATATGCTAAAACTAAAAGGGACTGTTGGTTATGTAGAATTTCAATTTAGAGATAAGCAAACATAAAGATGAAATTTTCTCCCTAAAAAAAAAAGAAATGAAAGTGGGGACATTACTACCAATCTTGCAGGAACAAATAGGTCTATAAGAGAGTATTAGGAAAAATTATATGCCAGATTAGGTAGATGTATTAGAAAACCTAGACGAAATAAGATTCCTAGCAACTCTTAAATACATAAACTGACTCAAGAAGAAAAGAGAAAACCCACAGACCTATACAAGTAAGGAGATGGAAGTCAGTAATAAAAAACATTTCAACAAAGAAAAGTCCAGGCTGACTGGCTTGAGGGATGAATTCTAACAGACAGTTAAAGAAAAGTTAATACTAACCCCTCTCAAACTCTTCCAAAAGAGAATGGCTAACTCATTCTAGCCAGCATCACCCTAATGGTAAAGTTAGATAGACAGCATAAGAAAAGAAAACTATAGCTCGATGCCCTTTATGAAACAGATGCAAAAAATCCTCATCAAAATTCGGGCAAGAGTAAATTAAACAGATTATACCCCATGACAAAAGCATTGGACAGAACCTAATATCCTTTTATGACAAAAACATTAAAAAAAAACTATGAGTAATGGAAGGAAATTTTGCCAACATGATAAAAGGCATATTTGAAAAACTCATGGCTAACTTAAAACTGAGAGACTGAAGCTTTTCCCCTAAGATTAGGAACAAGACAAGGATGCCCACTGTCACACTGTTATTCAATGTTATTTGGAAGTTCTAGTCAGAACGGCGAGGCATGAAAACGAAATAAAAGGTGCTTGCCTTGGCAGCACGTATATTAAAACTGGAATGATACAGAGAAGATTAGCATGGCCCCTGTGCAAGGAACACACGCAAATTCGTGAAGAGTTCCATATTTTTGTCAACTGTGATGAAAAAAAAATATTTAAGCCCTATCCCTGAAGTGTACTATATTATGGATCAACTAGAAAGAAAAATCTCAGAGAACTGTATGGTAGCCCCTGACAAACCCTGGGATCTGTCCTGTAACTACTTGTTAGAGTGCTTTGAAAACAATTGCTTTTTTATTTCTTTGCTTTGTATATATGTTACACAATTAAAAAAGTTTAAAAAAAAAAAAGAAAGAAAGAAAAGGCAACCAAACTGGAGAGGAAGTAAAATTATCTCTATTTGCAAACAACAGGATACACACATCTTTTCAGCACATGAAAAGATGCTCAACATCATTAATGATTAGAGAAATGCAAATGAACACTAGGATGAGAGACCACTATTACTCAAAAAAAAACAGATAATACAAGCGTTGGCAAGGAGGACAAGTAGGAACACTTGACAAGTAGGTACACTCGTACTGTGTCAGCAGGAAGGTAAAGTGGTGCAGCTGCTATGGAAACAGTTACACACAGAACTACCATTTGACCCAGCAATTCTACTTCTACATATATTCCCAAAAGAACTGACAACAGGGTCTCGAAGAGATATTTGCCCTTCAGTGTTCACAGCGGCATTATTTACAATGGCCAAAAGGTAGAAACAAGCCAAGTGTCCATCAGCCACTGAGTGGGTAAACAAGATGAGTTTATAGACAACAGCACATCACTCAGTCCTGAAAAGGAATGAAATTCATGTGACAACATGGATGAACCTTGAAGACATCGTGTTGAATGAATAAGTCAGACACAAAAAGATACTGCATGACTTCTAGTATATGAAATCCTACGACAGGAAAATGTACAGAGACAGAAAGCAGAATAGTGGTTCCCAGGGCTAGGGAGGGAGGATAGGAAAATCTGGAAATCAGCACACAACCTTGCTGATGCAGTTAATGACACAGGACTGTCCACTTAAAAATGGTTAAAATGGATATATTTTACTACCAAAAAAAATAAAATTAAAAACACACACATACACATGCAAGATCTACTGATGGGAATAAAGAAAAATAGATGCACCTTCATTAATTCTTCCAGACAAGAAAGATATATTTTGAAGATGGCTGCCGCTGAGGGAGGCCCTATGTACTGCTTGATGTCGGCTCTGTCCACAAAGGCCACGTCGATCCTCTCAGTGATGTTGGAAGTGGTGAGGATTACCACGTTGGAATGCCTGCAGGGAGAGGGGCGGGGTCGCCGTCGCTCCACTTGGCCTGCGAGGGGGGCCGCAGGGGCGCTGTCAGGTGCCGTCTGTCCAGCCCTGCTGCTCCCGAGCATGCAGGCAGACTGGCCAGAGGCCTGCTCTCTCTGCTCCAGCTTGGCCTCCCGGAAAGCGCTCCGAGATGTCCACCTGACCACTCACCAAGCGCTCCCCTTCCTGAATTGCCACCTTGCCCAGCCCTCACCTCCTGGGCACTCTCACTCGACTATGTGGAATCAAGGAAAACTGAGCAACAAGGATCAGATCCAGGAAGGAGGAGGAAAAGCCAGCTTATGGGAGCCCGAGGAGCAAAGGGGCAAGGAGGAGGAAACAGACCAAGTGTGAGTCAGCCTCGCACATGTGGCTCATCTGTTAAAGGACGACGAGAGGCAAGGGACAGGTAACTTCTCCAGCTGACTCCACCAGACAAATGCTTCTCAGGAAGTTAGGGTACTCTCTACTTTAAAATGCCATCAAGATAAAAACACTCCATGGCACAACTTACTTGGCTCTCACTCCATACGCACTCAGCAAACACGCTTCTGAGGAACGCTGTGGACTCCCAAGTACCCAGAGGAGTATTCTGGAGAAGAAACGTGGGGGGCCTGGCCAGCAGAGGCAGTGCTAACGCACTGCGAGGAGTAGGAGGCTCTGACGAAGCTGTTACTTGCTCCTGGCCTCCATCAGGACTCGGCCCCAAAGGCCTGGATGGCTTTGGTGTAGGATTAAGAGGATCCTTGCCCCTGGATGCTGGGAGAACATGCCACCCTCCACCCCAGCAAATGCTGGTTTGTATCAGAACTATGCTCAAATGCATCACTTATATTTTAGACTTCTGTTCTGTGCAAATTTCTACCACGCAGAGGAGCTGAGCAGGGAGGCCTGGAGCTGTGCCAGCAGGACAGGTCTCTGGGAGGCCTGGAGCTGTGCCAGCAGGACGGGTCTCTGGGAGGCCATCCCAGTGAGAGTCAGAGCATTACCTTTTAATCTGGTCGATCTGGGTCAGGACGGCGTTGACCACGCGGATGGCGTCCGAAGGCTCTGTGCCTGCCTTGCAGGCATTGCGGGCTGCCGTGAGGCTTTCCACCTGAGGGGACAGCCACGGGGACGTGTCTGCGAGTGTGTTGAGTGAATGGATCAACGTATGCGAGTGTGGCGCAGGCTGCCAGGAGCCCAGTGACTGGGGTGGGGGTGGGTTCTGCACACCCAATCCAAGCGTAACTGCTGAGGCTGGACCCAGCGCAGGGGAGCCCAGGGCACAGCACAAGCACTGTGAGTGAGTGCGTCCTGGCCATAGGCAGAGGCTCCTGGGCTCTCCAGTCGCCTCCAACCATGAGGCTCACCATCTGAACATCCTACCTCATCTATGAGCACGAACACCAGGGCGTCTCGATCGTCAATCAACTCCTGGATCTTCTGGAACATCTTAGTTACCAGCTTGCCACTCTAGAGCCAAACACATTCTTTAGCTGCACTGCAAGAAATACTCCATCAGGGCACTTGTGCAAGGGAGACTGGAAGGCCGGGCCTCGCTCAGACAAGGCCTACACTGCTCGGACCCCTACACCCAGCTCTCCTGAACCATACTGCAGGGCGTGATAGGATCAAGGGCAGCGGGTTGGAGCCCAGGCAGCCACACCCCCGCTGAGCCAGGGCCAGGAAGCTGAGACCTGAGTGTGCAACCTGCCCTGGTCTGAGACCTCACAGCATGGAGGGCGGTCACCCGCCACACTTGATTCCCCCTTACTTTCTCGCCTGCCGGCCGTCCTCATGGAACACAGGGAAGAATGGACATGCACGCGTGGATGGGCCCCCTGGCCCAGCCCGCCCAACCCACGTCGCCCCGCAGAGGGGCCTGTGCACACTGGCACCTCTGGCCAGCAGCCTGGTTAGAAGACAGTCATCCCTGCAGGTCACAGGCTTGGGTGGCTTCAGAGGCTGCAGAGTGGCAGCGCCAGGGGTGGAGCAGGGAGCCCAAAACCCACTCCACCCCCGCTTTCTACAAAAGTAATTGGCAGCCTTGCTCTGCAAAGGGTAGAGAGTATGGGCTTGGGCGGGCCTGATGGCTCCTGTGGCACTGCCCACCTTGTCAGTGGAGGCAAGTGGCCTGACGGTGCGTGAGTACCTGGCAAGGCTGCCCATGCCTCCAACCCCCACACCAGTGCTGCTCAGTGCTCGCGTCTTCCTGGTTTCGAGATGTGGGCTGTACTGAGCAGGAACCAGTGGGGGTGCCAACGGTGCCTGCCAACGGCAGTGTGACCAGACAACACGGGCAGGTGCAAAAGCACAGTGGAAAGAGTAAACGCCCCAAAGCCCACCAGCCAAAATAGCACAATATTACATGAAGCACCACGTGAGCCACTACAAACAGAAACCAGCTATTTTTAATAAAATATATTAAATTGTTCTACGTAGGTATAACAGAAGAAACTAAGAAAACACAGCTTCCAATAAACACTTCACCATTTTATTAAAAAAAATATTTTTAGACTTTTAAAAACAGCCATAAAGGATTAGAGATTTTTTTAAAATATAAAAATGTGGAATCTTTTTTAAAAAGAAGGTAGTCTGATTACTTAGATATATTTTTTAACATGCCTATGTATAAACTAACCAAGATATCCATTTTAGGTGGTTAAGATTTCCATATATTAATGGTAAAAATATTTGTATCCTCATATTTTCCTGAAATTAGGAAAAGGTTTAGTAACATAGGTCATTACTATAGCAATGCAGATATTTGTAAGAACTTTCTACTTGATATTTTGACAGCTGATATAATGGTATCTAAGTGTTTAATACTTAGAATTTAAGAACTCTGCTATCTGAATTTGTAGAATTTTTCCTTGTTGCCTTAATTTTAAATTAGCTTATGAAACTTACTGCTCAAGGACAGGCTTTACAATGATTATATGGATACTTATTTTAATATGCCTATGGTTAAGCTAACTAAGATAGCCATTTTTAGTGGTTTTAAGTGTATTGTTTGTTTTCTTAAATAAAAAAAAAGGTAGTTTGGGTTAGTTCCCAGCTATGAAAAATAAGGACACTAGTACCTTCTCAATTTTCTATTTCTCTTCACTCTGCAATTGATAATTCAGTTATAGTGTATTTTGGTTTTGTTCACTACGTCTTAAAACAGTCCCTCGAACATTCCCAGGAATTCAACAGGGACTCAGACGCCTAACATTCACATGGCTTTCTAACTAGACCTTGTAGAAGTTTAGCATCAGCTCATAGTTCTCTGGATTCAGTGCTCACCACAAGCCCTTTAACCAAAGCTTCCCCACTGCTGAGCTCTTCAAGGTCACCTTTTTCTTTGCTGGGTTTAATTTCCTAGCTATTTTTATCATGGTTTCTCAGGGGCTGTGCTCTCAAATTCTTTGCTCGCCCAACTGATATCTTGTCTGGACATGACCTTCTTGGGCCACACGCTCCTCTGAAGCCCCTGCTGCCACTGTGCAGTGACCTCCAGCACTGAACGCTGCAGTTCAGTGCAAGTTCCGAGTGCAGTTCACAGCAAGCCCGACTTACTCTGTCAGGATCTCTAAAGGACCGCCATTATCTGTAGAGTTCAACCTCCTACCTAGGATGCTAGAACAAACTTTGCTGGCGCAGACTGTACCATTCAGCTTTTGTTCTTTCTCGTTTAGGGGCACACCTGCCTCCGTGCTGGACTGCCTCTAGCTCCTCACCCAGGCACCGGCAACTGAGCCCAGGCACTCTGCCTGCTCCCAGAGCAGGTGTCTTCTGGTTTCCCACAGGTGAGGCCAGTGGTTTTTTCCCTTCATAAGTAGAGTTCACATTTTACCCCATCTTCCGTCGCCTGTGGAGGCGGCACAGGGAGAAAGGGTGGAGCCCACGCCCGCCTGTACTTGCAGCCACTGGGGCCCTGCCCAGGCCTCGAGCCATTTCCAGTGGACAGGTTTGCTCTGAGCTACCCTCTGGTCGTAGTCAGGCCCACTGCTCACTTCCCACTTCACCTACTTCTCTCCTGAAATGCTTTGGAGAAATTTACCTAACCCACGGGACACTTTCAACTACAATGGTTGACAATCTGAGAGAATTACAATTAATATTTAATACTTACTTCTGAAAACCACTTAGAAAAGAGGCTGTGACTGTTTATTTCAATTAATTGGCCATAGCGGTACCTAAGATAATAGAAAAGAAAATTTTCTCACAAATTAGTAAAATGTCATTGCCCTCAGTGGTAAACCACCTTTGCTTTTTCTCAGCTTCCCAACACATTGGGAATCAGCAACTCATTAAAACATTCAAATTATAACTTCAAGAATTTAAACAATTGAGTTCACTAAATCATTCTGAAAACTCGGCCAGGACGCAATCAGTAGTCCTGTTCTGCAGCAAATGAGGTTTTCAAACTGAATGACGGCCTCATTTGAATTAAAGCAAGAATTAAAACCCTCTTATTCCTATGAAATAAAAAATAAAATATGAGATTAATACCAAACACCTTTAACTGAAAAGGTGCTTTTTAAATTGACCTCACAATTTATGTTTCTATGTTTAAGAAGTATTCCAATGCAACAAACAAAACAAAACATCAGTATCAAAACTTGGCATGAGCTAAAACCCTAAGGAGGGTAACAATTCATCTCCAACCCAAAATCACTTCTGGCCAACCCTAGCATCTGGAAATGCTGAGACAGCTGCAAGTCAACTTCCACACCTACTGACTCACATCTATCAATTCACTCAGGAGCCACTGATAAATCCGGATACATTTTGTTTCTAAATAAAAGGAAACAAGAAAAAGCAAACAAGAAATGAGCAGCTGCAAGAAAGAAGCTGTGAGGCATGCAACTAGGTGAATGAACTTTAAGGACAATGTTGAATGAAATGTTAAAAACAAAAAGACAAATATTATCATGCCTCAATCATACGGATTAACTATAATCTAGAGATAAGAACAAAGCTGATCTGGATAGGACTAAGATAAACCAGGATCCAGGGTAAAAGATGATACCCGTATTTTCAAACTTCAACCTCTGTGTGAGACCAAAGGGAGAGATGGTTATTTGGTGCAAAATTTGTATTTTGGGTAGTGCATTACTTAATTTAACTTGTATGGCCAGTTTACTTGAATACCATAATTATATGGAATCTTGAATAGGATGTAAGATCTTGTTGGTTTGTCCAGATTAGTATGAGGCCCCAATATATCCCAGAGTAATTGGACAAACAGTAAAAAAGCATTTGCAAAGTCCCCTTGAGAGACTGAGGAGAAAGGAGGAAATATTCAACTTCCTCATCTGGAGAATTCCTAATATTCTCACAAGCAGTGGGGACAACAAGTTCAACAGACTGAGACCTTGATCTTGGGGCTTGCCCCTGTGAAGCTTATTCCTGCAATGGAGAGGCTAAGCCTGTTTAAAATTTGGCCTAAGAGTCACCCCCACAGGACCTGTTTTGTTGCTCAGATGCGGTCTCTCTCTCTCTCTCTAAGCCAACTTGGCAGGTGAACACACTGCCCTCCCGCTACGGGGGACATGATTCCCAGGGGTGTAAATCTCCCTAGCAATATGGGACAGAAATCCTAGGATGAGCTGGGACCAGCATCATGGGATTGAGAAAGCCTTCTTCACCAAAAGGGGGAAGACAGAAATGAGATAAAATAAAATTACAGAGGCTGAGAGATTTCAGACAGTGTCGAGAGGTTATCCTGGAGGTTATTCTTACACATTATATAGTTTTTAGTTTATGATGCACTGGAGTGGCTGGAGAGAAGTACTTGAAACTGTTGAACTGTGTTCCAGTAGCTTTGATTCTTGAGAAGACTGTGTAACTATATAGTGTTTACAATGTGATTGTGAAAACCTTATGTCTGATGCGCCTTTTATCCAGAGTACGGGAAGATGAGTACACACACACACAAAAAAAGGATAAAAAATAAATAATAGGAAGAGATAAAGGGTAAAAATTGGGTAGCTATAAATACTGTGGGTCAACAAGAGGGACGGGAAAGGGGTATGAGATGTATAAATTCTTTTTTTTTTCTTTTATTTCTTTTTCTGGAGTGATGCAAATGTTCTAAAAATGATCACGGTGAAGAATACACAACTATGTGGTGATATTGTGAGCCACTGATTGTGTAATATGGTAGGAGGGTATGTGAGTGGCTATTTCTCAATTAAAGAAAAAAAAAA
This sequence comes from Tamandua tetradactyla, assembly GCF_023851605.1. Taxonomy (NCBI): domain Eukaryota; kingdom Metazoa; phylum Chordata; class Mammalia; order Pilosa; family Myrmecophagidae; genus Tamandua; species Tamandua tetradactyla. The sequence goes on along the minus strand of NC_135335.1, from coordinate 49,248,155 downwards.
AAAGATGCAAATGAGACGGACATAAGAAAAAGCCTACCCCCAGATCCAGAGTCTCTTTCACACAAAAGTCCACAGAAGTAAAAGTACTTTCAGAAAGTATCACTGACTTCCATTTGAAGGAGAAAAAGAAAAAAAGATAATATTGGAAAGAAAAAGGAAGAAAGAAAAGGAAAGGAAAGGACAGACAGACAACCTAAAGAAATTGATACTGGACTGAACAATAAGTCAAATTAATTATAAAACATTTTGATTATTAAGAGAATTAGGAGAAAGGCCTTTCTAAGCTTCTTTCGCCATTGTCTAAGTTATAAAATGAATACATACGTTCAGATCTTTGCACTCGAATGAGTTATACTTCTTATAACGTTATCCTTGTTTTTTGGTGTTTAAGAAAGTGTCCCAGGGATCTTTAAAGCACAGACATAAGATACATTCATCAAAACAAAGGCAAGGTTACTAAACTTCAAATAAAAGATTGAAATAAAGCAACTTCCCTAAGTAGAAATAAAAGACATTCTCTAAAAGAAATAATATGTATATAAAAGTAAATCCCAGGATTTTCTCTGCCAGTCACAGTGGGGTTACAGGTCCCAGGTTTACTCTCCCGCCTTAAACCACCAGAAAACCAGACACAACACATGAAGCAAAGTCTGATGAGGCAGGGGAGCCAAGCTGCTGAGCCCTGAGGGAAGCGCAAGAGGGAGGTGAGCCTACAGATGCCCTGGTGCCTTCCAGGTGAGGCTCTGGGAGGAGAACCCAGGTCCAGCAGAGCTATGAGCTCAGGGGGCAGAAGCCAAGACAAGCTCAGGGGATGGGAAATGTAAGGAACCAAAGCTCCAGAAATCATCCCGTGGTCCCTGAGTCTTTGCTGACTTGAAACACGTCAGAGAAGCCTGCCTTGAGGGTGGAAAGGCTGAGTGGTTCTTGAGCTCCAAGATTCCCACAGCTCGGTGCAGAGTGCCCACCGAACGCTCAAGGCACCCAAGGGACCTTCTGTCTTCACACCACCCGCTCCCTAACAAGGCTTCAAAAACAAACACCGTAAGGATCAAACCAAAATCACGAGGATCTGAAATGCCTATCAAAACAAAACCCAACAGTCTTTAAAGGAAGATAACAAAATGCTGGCATTCTGAATCACAAGGTAGAGTATTCAATTAAAAAACTGCTTGAGAGATTTTAAAATTTGAACTTATGTGAGACTAAAGCAAAAAATGTTTATTTGGTACAAAATTTATATTTTGACTAGTGCAGTTCTCCTAATATAACTTATGTGGACAGCTTAACTGAACACCATAAGTACATGGAACCTTGAGTAAGACATAAGATTTTGTAGGTTTGTCCTGAGTAATGACCCAATAAACCCCAGAGTGATTTGAACAGAGAGGAAAACAGTATTTGCAAAGTCCCCTTGGGGGAATGGTGAGAAAGGGGGAAAATTTCCCAAGTGGAGATTTCTTGATATTCTCATAAGCAGTGGGGACAACCAAAGCAATCGACTGAGCCCCCAATCTTGGGGTTTGTTCATATGAACAAAGGATAGGTCAAGCCTACTTAAAATTAGGCCTAAGAGTCACCCCCAAGAGAACCTCTTTTGTTGCTCAGATGTGGCCTCTCCAGCCAACACAACAAGCAAACTCACAGCCCCTTCTCCTGTCTACATGGGACATGACTCCAAGGGGTGTGGACCTTCCTGGCAACGTGGGACAGAAATCCTAGAATGAGCTGAGACTCAGCATCAAGGGTTTGAGAAAACCTTTTCAACCAAAAGGGGGAAGAGAGAAATGAGACAAAATAAAGTGTCAATGGCTGAGAGACTCCAAACAGAGTCAAGAGGTTATCCTGGAGGTTATTCTCACACATTAAATAGATATCACCTTGTTAGCCAAGATGTAACTGAGAGGCAGGAGGGAACTGCCTGAAAATGTAGAGCTGTGTTCCAGTAGCAATGTTTCTTGAAGATGACTGTATAATGATATAGCTTTCACAATGCGACTGTGTGACTGTGAAAACCTTGTGTCTGATGCTCCTTTTATATATATCTACCTCATCAACAGATGAGTAAAACATACAGAATAAAAATAAATAATAGGGGAAACAAATGTTACAATAAATTTAGTAGAGCGAAATGCTAGTGATCAATGAAAGGGAAGGGTTAGGGGTATGGTATGTATGAATTTTTTTCTGGTGTCTTTTTATTTCTTTTTCTTAATCGATGCAAATGTTTTAAGAAATGATCATGATGATGAATGTGCAACTATGTTATAATATTGTGAATTACTGATTATATATGTAGAACGGAAAAAAAACACCCTGCTTGAGAAGCTGAGGGGCAGAGAAACTCCTCCATGGCTGGAAGAGAAACCAGCCCCAGACAACAGACTTGGAAACACCCACGATGATGGGGCTAGTGGACGGGATCTTTGAAACAGCCATTACAAAGCTGCTAAAGGACTTCAATAAGAAACGAGGAAAGAAGTGGAAAATTCAAAGAGCCAAACAGAACCTCCAAGAAGAAAATGTGCTAACAGAAACGTAAAATTTCTTTGGATAGAATTAAAAGCAGATTAATTCTATCCAAATTCACTGCAGAAAACCAGTGAATATGAAGACGTAGTAACAGAAACCATCCAAAAGAAACACAAATTCCTGAAAAAAAGAAAGAGCATCAGAAGCCTGCGACATTCTCAAACAATGTAACGTGCACGTTAATAAACTGGAGGAAATGGGCAGAGGGCAGGAACATTAGTTGGAGAAATCATGACTAACTATTTGCCACATCTGATGAAAACACAGAACAGAATTCCAGGAGAAACAGACAAGCCCTCACTCCCAGTAGGTGGTAAACAAGCAGGCAGAAAGCCAGCAAGGTCATTGGGCAATGTGAGTTGGCATCAACACATGGCTCCACACAACTGAGGGAGGAGACACCTTCTCCTCAAGTGCACCAGGGCAGACCATGTGCTGCGGCATAGCACAAATCTCAACAAACCTCAAAAGACAGAAATCCTAGTTAAGGCAGGACATGCTGAATATAAAAGGACTGAAGAAGAAGAACCTACTATTCATAGAAAATGATAGAAAAAGTTAAAACAGTTTAATATCTTATAACAAAACATAAACAATCCTATTCTGCTCTCCTGCTCTCTTAAATTACCAAAAGTTACCTGCTTGAAAGTCTAACGGTCAATTTCTGGGCCAATGCTTTACACAGGGATGTTTTCCCAGTTCCTGGAGGACCTGTAACAAAATCCAAGCAAATGTGTTTTTTTTTTTTGTTTTTTTTTTTTTTTACAGGAATATGATTTTATTTTTTTTTAAATATGTATATGGTCCAAAACATTTTACATGGAAATTTTCACTAGAAGGAAGAAAACAAAAACACAGTAACTACCAGATGAACACATAATGCATTCTTTAAGTTTGGATATATTAAATATATTTTAACACAACACTTCCATAATATGTTATCTCATATTATGTTAAGGATAATATAAGGAAGTGATACTGGATAAGTACAGAATCTTGGATTCTGTGACAGAAGGGAGAATCCTTATTAGAGACAGGAAAAGAGGCCTGGAAATTAGAGGGAAAACAAAGTGAAAAGCAATCTAAAACTAGGATGTCAAGGGGCTGTGGTCTTTTTTAATACATTAAAATGAAGCAAATGTGTTTTTAAGAGAGTACAAAACACTAGTAGTTGCACTATCCACAAGACACACAATTGGGAGATTTTACTGCTATTAATGGTATCAACACAAGTACTGCTGTTTACTTACAAAACTTCTGCTTACAGCTCTAAGGCTCTAAAGTGTTATGGATATACTTGAAAATCTCCAAGGCCGCACTTTTCAGACACATGCCTCCCCCCCCCCCCCCCTTACTACTGGTCACCCATTTCCACACTGTTAAACTGCCTCACTTTGTAAATAGCTGAGGGAAGTGATTGCGTCCCTCTGGTCAACTGAGAAAGAAAACTTAAAAATCTTTGAGTGTTTATGAGTTTTCTAAGCTTACAGAAAAACTGAAGTTTTTAGTACAACCTTCCAAATTCACTACAGAACTTGCTCTAAGAACAGCAACTGAGGGAGTAACAATGTAATTATCTCCTGAGTTATGTGAACTGGTATCAGCCATACTTCTCTGAATGTTCACCTTTCTCTTTTGCACTTTCTCAAAAGGTGAGCCAACACCCCACTATCCCGTCTCGGGCAGTTGGCCCTGAAAGCTTGCTGGTCTTCTCCTAAATCCTTCCACCTCGTGTCTTTCAACACATGCCTCTACCTCCCGCCACCCAAATACCTACAGAAACCAGCAGACTGTGTAAACATGAGAAGCAGCCAAGCAGAGAACATGGCACCTGGAGGCCTCAGCTGCTCAGAGCCAGCAGTGTCAGACTGGAGTGGGGGCTAAGTGTGGTCAGAAACCCAAGTTCAGAGAAATCGTATGTTTTTTAATGGGAATACCCTAAGTTTTCCATGCCAGCCTGCCTTCCCCTGAAACTGTCCAATGCATCTGCGAGCCAGGTCGAGGGCTCAGCGTGCAGACAAAGCATGGGAGGGTCTGCAAAAGGCAGGCCACTTGCATTCCAGCCTCATCCCCACTTGCCGGCTGAGTGCTGCTGAGCACGGAGCCTGGTGGCCCTGCACCTGCCAACTGCTCTCACAGGGCGACCCAGGTGGTATGCGGAGCGGACCTGCACGTCAAGGTCCCAGTGCAGTACTAGCTTCCAGGGAGACTGAGCAAGTGCAATTGGAGCCAGACATGCTCTCCACCCCCACTGCTCCTCTCTAGGCCCACAAGCATTCCCCTCCCTAACCTGAAAACAGGCCCCTGGGTCCTCCCTCCCCCCCAGCCTCCAGTCCTCTTGTTCATCCGAACAGCCACTCTCCCAGTAACTTGCCCTTAGCCCTTTGCAATCTGACCCCCGGTTACTGGCAGCCTCTTCACTGGGGCCTCCTTAGGACCAGCATCAGGGGATCGGAGGCCCACTGGAGGACCATGACTTTCCCTGCACTTCCAGGAATGCCCCTAACTGCCAGCCTCCCCCCTGCCTCTCTGTTTATCCCTCTTTCCCTTTGCTCTGCCAATGCTTTTCCTCAGTGGGTGCAATTTTCCTGTGTCTCATCCTCAGGTTCTATTTCTTTTGCTTTCCCTCTGGATGGTCTCTCGCTGTTGTCTATCTATGCTGCGCTTTTTGCCTGGGGGAAGGCATTGAGCAAGTTGTAGCCAACAGCCACGTGTCTGTGTGGCAGCACAGGACAGGCTCAGTGCAAGGGCAGGCCTCCTGGAAAGCTGGTCTTGGTCACACACCAAGGCGACATCCAACATGCTCCCAAGGTGGTTCTTGGTCAGGTCTGAATGGCCCCCTTTCTCTCAGAAAGCCAGAGATAAAACCTTAGCTAAGCATTGTCTCCTCTTTCTTTCCTTCTCAATCTAGCCCCAGTCAGTCAGTTTTCCCCTCAAATCCTGGGATATTCTTCTAGAAGCCCTTTAGGCCCGTCCCTTCCTGTCTGTGTGCACTGACATTCATGGCCAGCCCCCAACCTGTCTTAGGTCAGGTGACTGTCCTGTACCTGCCCCCAGGCACTCACCACACTGAAGCATAAGGGAAACTCCTGGCACATGCCTCCCACGAGTTGATACTGTATCGAATCACCAGGAGCCAATTGGACACCTGGGCACAGGGCATGCCGACAAATGTCTGCTATCATTGAACTAAATTCTTGCTGTTCCCTCAGTAGAAACGGAAAACCTTGGCCTGATGGATTCAGATCCCAGAGATTCTAGTAATACTCCCCAGCCCAAGCTGCTTTCTGGCCCCACATCCTCTGGTTTTCGCTGACACCATCTCTTGGTTCAGTTCTTCTTCCCCCATTCGCCCTAGAAACTCCACACTGCCCAAGGCACGGTTCAGGCCCCAAGGAGGGCGAGCATACCTTTCTGGATAAACGGAGACAGAGGGATCCCCCATCTCAGGACCTCAAAGCATGGGCACGTGCTGTCTGTGCAGCCCACAGTGCCTGTTTTCTCTGCAGAGATTTCTAAGTCATCTGGTATCCCAGGCTGAACCATGGCTAAGGCAAGGACCCTTGCTTGAACAACCCCAGGCCCCATGTGCCACAGACACAAAGCCTATGGAAGCTCCGGGGTGACCAAGGTGGGAGGACGACTTCATCCAACAAAAAGTGCATACAAGACAAGTCTCCCTAACTTTTGGTATTTCCTGTAACTAAAAGGGAAATAACCAATTTCAAGTGGAAAAGGCAATTTATTTCACTAACTAAAATATACATTCCCTACTCTGATCCTGGCATTAGGACAGCACACAGGGGATAGGTGCTATTTAAAAGATAATTGTTTTTCTAAAATCATATATGAGCACATATATAATCATTTATTGGTATAAAGAGACTAATTGGTTAGAGCTTCTACCTGGCTGCAATTCAAAGTTTCTTTCAATTCCACTCAATCCTTTTGTCCTCTTGCTATCCAGTGACACTGAAAAAAATGACCAGTTTTCTTCTGAGAAGAATAAGATAGCTCTTTAAAATATGGTTTTTACACTTTCTTATTCACAAAGTGAAGCTCTGTGGATACTACAAAGAAATGTGAGGCAATTTCTATCCTAAAGGGTTTACAATCAGTTGGAAAAATAAAGCAGAGAGTTATTTGATAAGTTTAATAATATTGCAAAAAAGTCATAAAATAGTAATCAGCAGCCAAATAAAAACTGTGAAGACTAATGGATCTGCTCCATAGAGAGGGAGCACTCCAGGGTGACTCTGGCCCCTTCATAAAGTAAAAGGCTGCAGCTCGTGGCAGCAGAACAGAGGTCCAAATGAAAATCTTACAGAAAGGAAACAAGCACATCTTACCATGCAGCAGCACCACACGGTTCCAGCTAATCAAGGTGCTGTTGACATTTCTGTCTGAAAACAGCAGGGTCGTCATCACGTAATCAAGGAGCTGGGTTGAAGAAAAGAAAAAAGAAGAGCACAGAATGCAAAGCTCCCCAGTAAACATGTGCTAATAGGGCTTGTTTTTAATGAACAGAATGAACAAGAAGGAAGGCCATCTTTGAAGAGACTTCACCACTAAACCCCCACTGAGGCTCTAAGAGGCTTTTGTTTCAAAACGGACCATAAAGCCCAAGGAGCAGATGTTGGTTACTGCTGAACCTAAGAGGACAAACAAGGTGACTCCTAAAACAACTGAGAGGAAGATATCCAGGATGGGGCTGTAGGGTCGGGGGTCCCCAAAATCCATGTGAGTCTGACGTGCTGAGAGAGAGGTTCTGGAGATCAGCCCATCAGTCTACCTCAAAAGGTAGGCTGTCTTGAGGAAAAAGTGCAGCAACTTACGTGTGATTTAACTTCTACATCATACACCAGGCTGTCCCAAAGACCATGGAATTCAGCTGTAAGATAATTACCCAAAGATGTAATTATAGAAAAGCAAGCTTTACCCCTAGCAGTCAGGTCTGCAGTACTGTCCACTCATCCAGGCAAGGCAGCTTAATATTTCGATTAGAGGGAAGTTACATCTTAAAAATTTCTCCTAATTAAAGACACAAAACATGCAAATCACATATGACTAGTTAAACTGAGCAGGAGCACCCCAAGACAGACCAGGAGGAGGGAGCAGCCTGGCAGCATACCCTGAGACAGGCCAGGAGGAGGGGGCAGCCCCGCAGAGTACCTCGAGACAGGCCAGGAGAAGGGAGCAGCCCAGCAGGGTACCCCGAGATAGGCCAGGAAGAGGGAGCAGCCCGAATGGTACCCCAAGACAAACTAGGAGGAGGGAACAGCCTGGCAGGGTACCCTGGGACAAACTAGGAGGATGAACAGCCTGGCAGATACCCCAAGACAGGTTAGGAGGAGGGAACAGTCCAGCAGGGTACCCCAAGACAGGCCAGTAGGAGGGAGGGTACCCTGAATGGATGGAACGAGGCACCTCAACAAGTCTTCCTTAGATGTAGTCTGAGACTCCCGTCCAAGAGAACAATGCAGTGTGGGATTGGAAATTTTTTACTTTGCTCATCTGTGCCATGCTTTCCATTTCAGAAGTGACAGAATACCCGAAAATCCTCAACAGACATTTCTTTGTGAGTGCTTGGTAAGTCCAGCCTGGGGTCACACCCTCTCTGCCCTCTGCGGCCCCATGAACTGCACCCCTGCACTGTACCTGCAGGCAGAACCCAGTGATTGGCTGCAATTATATTTTCTGTCTCTTCCTCCAAATTTTCACTGCTGGGACCATCTTCATTCAGCTGGAAGATGTGAAGTGCAATAGTACATGTGCTCAAATCAATGGGCTGTGATGAAAGGAAAAAAATCAACTAAGTTTGTGTGTTTAAAACATCTTCTCAATTACAGATGTGAGATGCTGAAGTCCAAAAATAAAGAGAAAGGGCTATTCTAGTTCAAATCCAGGATTGGCTCTTTTTAAAATGTTTATCCCCCTTCCCTTTTGAGGCCTATGTCAATTTAAGAAAACTATTTTTTTATAATTTCAAAGGTAACACATGCTTATTGATACAAATGCAAACAAGGAATGCAGAATATTTAAGTTCCATATATCCCAACCCGACAGATATTTTACAAAGATGTGCACGTGTGTCTGTGGGTACGTGACCATATATATGTGTCTGTATATATGTGTGTGTGTATATATATATATATATATATATATATATATACACAATATGGCACACTCATTCACATGTATGTAACAGAAACTAATCTTATCACGTGGTTTTGTGCCTTGTGCCTCTTCCCACTTACTGTAGCTTGGAGATCCTCATACATGAGTAGATGGAAACCTACTTCATTCCTTTCAGTGGCTGTATCGTATTTTACTGGACTTTCCGGTGCACCCTTACAGTACATCCAGCTGTGCATTTCAACAGCATGGGATAAGTCTGCTTCTAGATCTGCACAATCACCTGCTGAGAAGGACTGCAGCGCCAACAGCGGACAGACAGCACTGGACCCTCCAGCTGAGCCATGCCTATCTGTCACTCCCCAAGAGTGTTTAAAGTGACTGCATCCTTTATGCCCACCACAAGCAAGGGGATGGCAGCAGACCCCCGTGGGGACGTAGCTGGACAGCGCCATGAACGCCGTTCAGGGAGGTGGGCCTCCTCTGCAGACAGGAGTGCCGAGCCGGTGACAGTGCACCTGTGACAGGCATGTCTTCCTCAGGCTCAGGGCTTGAGCTGTTCCCACAGCGGTGACAGACTCTTCCATGGCGTCTCCTCTCACGCAAAGCCACCCTCATTTCCCAACACGAACCCTGTAAGATGTGGGTAAGGTGGTGTATTCCTGGGACTAGATTTGTGGCTTCCTGAAGGCCAGCCCTCCCTTGTGACCCCAGCATGCCGTGGGGTGCCTAACCCTAAGCCCACGGTACTGCAACCCTACTCACGTGGCCTCAAGAGCACAGCCTACCCTCCTGGGCACTGTATTCCATCTGTTGGCCAGGCTGTCTCCCCACCATACTGAGTGCCCCATCACCAGGGCCATATCCTGCTCCCAGCACCTGGCTCTTGAAAGTCAGCCAAAACCTGCCGAAGCCCAAACAGATGAGCTGGCCAGGGCCTCGTGGTACAGTTATCAAAGCTCCAAACAAATACACATTGATACTTACTAAATAGCATTGCAAATTAGTAATTTACCTGTGGGTCTTTAACTTTTAACTCCGTGTCAACAATAGACACAGACTGCACATTCTTGGCCAGAAAATGATCATCAAACTCAGTCCAGGTATAATCACCAAACACGATGTTATGTCTGTTCAGTAGCTTCCGAACACTCAGCTTTATGTCTTCTTTCTTTGCAGTACTAATAATAGAAACAAAATATGCACATAAGAACTAAGTTAAAGACTAGGACTTTAACCCACATGAAGGCAGAGGCTCAATCGCAGCACCCCAGGCCCGCAGCCTGCAGCACCCCAGGGTGGAGGCCCACAGCCTGCAGCACCCCAGGGCGCAGGCCCACAGCACCCCAGGGCGCAGGCCCACAGCCCGCAGCACCCCAGGGCGCAGGCCCACAGCCCGCAGCACCCCAGGGCCCAGGCCCGCAGAGCCTCAGGTCCTGGACAGGAGGAGGGCCCAGCCTGCCTGTGTTAGCTGGGACCCTGCACTTCAAGCAAGCCCGTCAACCCCCGCAGAGACCCGCACCCCTTGGCCCCCAGGCTAGGAGGCGTCTAGACCCCCGAGGCGGGGAATGAAAGGCCTGGGAAACGCTAGGCGAAGTGCAAATCCTAAATTTACTGACCATAATTCACAGCTTTTGGTAATCTGGCCCTTTTACCCAGGCTCAGGCGGGGCTGGGGTCGGGGTCTGCTAGTCAGGCTCGGTTGCTCTGAGTATCAGGCTCGGACTGGGGAACGGCAGGAATCGGACAAAGTCGGCTCAGGCTCGAGCTGGGATACGGCCGGGATCGGGACTACTCGGCTTGGGCTCGGCCGCTCGGAGTAGGCTCGGCCTAGAATACCGCGGGAATCGGACCAAGTCGGCTCGGGCTGGGATACGGCCAGGATCGGGTCTACTCGGCTTGGGCTCGGCCGCTCGGAGTAGGCTAGGCCTGGGGTACCGCGAGAATCGGACCAAGTCGGCTCGGGCTGGGACTAGGGTACAGCGGGGATCCGGTCTGCGCGGCGGACCGGACTCACCTACTGCTCCGCTGATGTACTTCCACATGGATCGTCGGAGACTCGGCCACGCAGGGCAGCGCCTGCTTCAGGTCGCCCACAGCCTCATCCATGGCGCCGCCGCAGAGTGCAGCGGGGACCCGGCCAGAGCGTGCCCGCCGCCGCCTCGCGTCCCCGGTACCCGTGGCCGCCGCCAGCTCGCCCCGCCCGCCGTTCAAATCTGCCGCGCTCCGCGCGCCGCCTCTCGACCCGGAAGCGCTCGGCGTGGCGGGCAGGTCGGGGGGCTACTTCCGGCCGCCCTAGCGTGGTTTTGGCGCCGCCCAGCTGGCTCGGCGAAGTCGGCCTGGCGAGCGCGGGCTGTGAGGCGGGGCGCCCGGGGGGGCAAAGCGGCCTCTCGGCCGGGGTTCGCTGCTGCCGCGCGCGGTCCCGGCCATGGGCAAGAAGCACAAGAAGCACAGGACCGAGTGGCGCTCGTCTTACGAGGGTGCGGGCGCGGGGCAAGCGCTTTGTGACGCGCCGCCGGGGCCGGGCGTTCGCGGCGGGGCCCCGGGCGCGCGGTTGGGGTTCCGGGCCCTCGGTGCCTCTCCACTCGCGGCTCCATCCCAAGCACCTTTCCGTGGCGTGTGAACGTGGGTGACGGTTCGGGCGTGCTCGGCGGCTGCAGCAGGGCGGGAGGGGGCGGGAGGGGGCGGGAGGGGGCGGGGGCCCTGGCCTGGCCTCTGCGGTGGCCTGCGGGGGACTCTGTGACCCTCGGCCGCGCCCGTCGGGCGGGCTCTGCCCCCCGAGACCCGTGCCCGAGCAGCCCTTGGCGCCGTGGTTCTCGGGTGCGCCGGTGACAGCGTGTGTGGGATTCGGTGCAGATTACACAGACAAGCCCTTGGAGAAGCCCCTGAAGCTGGTCCTCAAGGTCGGAGGAAGTGAGGTGACCGAGCTCTCAGGCTCCGGCCACGACTCCAGCTACTACGATGACAGGTCAGACCACGAGCGAGAGAGACACAAGGAGAAGAAGAAGAAAAAGAAGAAGAAGGCAGAGAAGGAGAAGCATCTCGATGACGAGGAGAGGAGGAAACGAAAGGTAACACGCAGAAGCCCGTGGGGTGGGGAGAACCCCAGAGGTGTGCCTGCGCTTTCCCTGGAAAGCTGGTATTTTCTTTGTAGCAAAAAAGTGAGCGGGGAGCGTCAGGTACCAGGTGCAGGCTCCTGGCTGATCCCAGGGCCCCCTTCAGCCTGCACTCCCAGGACGGGAAGTCTGGAGAGGTGAATCTCCTCCGGTCGGGGAGTTTTCTCTCCTAGCTTCTGTTTTCCCTCTTAGAAACAGACCTTTTTAACTTCTTAGCTGTTTCTGGTCTGGGATGAGAACGCAGCTACTTCGCAGCCCTCATTGCCTTGTCTCTGTCTCTCAGGAAGAGAAGAAAAGGAAACGAGAAAAGGAGCATTGTGACTCTGAGGGAGAAGCCGAGGACTTCGATCCTGGGAAGAAGGTGGAGGTGGAGCCTCCCCCAGACCGGCCCATCAGAGCATGCCGGACTCAGCCAGGCAAGCCTCAGGACATCACATGGTCGGCCCTTTGAAATGGATTTGAGACAGAGCATTTAACTTCTGGAAGAGGATGGTGGTTTTATTTTTCTTTCAGGGCCACCCTTTAATGTCTAGAACAGGGTTTGGCAAATTACCGCTTGCGGTGTTTTTGTTGTTCATTTTAACAGCCCTTTAAAGGGCTTTTTATCATCCTTTGCTTTAAAGGATTTTCAAAGACTTATAAAAAAATAATTTAAAAAAGTAACAAAAAAAGGAGTATGCCACAGAGACCGACAGTATGTGGCTCATGAAGCCTAGACCTATTTTTTGTCCATCCTTTACAGAGACAATTTGCCAAACCCTGGTGTATGAATTTGGCATCATTTAAGACCCTTACTGCCTCAGATCTGCTTTAGAAGAGTATCGGCAGGTAATTCCCATTGGGATAAGGGGCTCACTCCGGTGAGGTGGCTGTTTCCTCATATCTAGTCCACTTAAGGCCCAGATAGTACTTGTTGAAGGCAGGCATAGTTTAGGCACAAAGGAAGTCAGATCTTCAGCGAAATTCCATTGCGAGCACAGGGAGAGATTGCCATCTGCCAGGTAGCTCCCAAATGACCATTTCTTGTGTTGTGGTTCCCTTCCCCCACAACTTGACACACAGTTCAAAACACTTGGATTTCCTGTGTTGGTGGAGCTTATGCTGGCAGTGAGGGACCCCCGGGTCCTGGGGTAGGTGCATTTCCCAGGTCGCAGGGAAGCTGAGTTGGCAGGGCCCACACCTCAGAGACAGGAGGTGGGTGCTTGTGGAATGCTCCTCTCTCTGGTTCTCTATGTGGATGTTTCCTCTTGGTCTCCAGTACTCAGATACACAGGATCAGCAGCAGGTGTGCTCTTCAAATGGTTCTTTACTTGGCTTTGGTTTGAGCACCTCCAGTTTGTCAGGGAGCTATTGTTGTCATGGTCACTTGGAGAGGAGTGCTGTCTTCGACAGGGCCCTTCACCTTCAAGCCTCATTGCCAAGGGGGACAGTTGGATTCATGGGGTGGTTGCCTATGTGCAGGAGTGTAGACAGACGTGTTTCTGCAGAGCAAGTACAGCAGCTGGTAAGTTACTAGGTGTAGACAGGTGTGTCTGCAGAGCAAGTGTAGTAGCTGGTAAGTTACTTACTAAGTATAGACAGACGTGTCTACAGAGCAAGTGCAGCAGTTGGTAAGTTACTAGGTGTAGACAGACGTGTCTGCAGAGCAAGTGCAGCAGCTTCATTCATTCAGCTCCTGTTTGAGGACCTACACCCAGTGCATCCATGGTGCACCTGAGGCACTAGTCATCAGACAATGCTTTCTTGGGTCACTTCTGGTCACCTCAGTTACATATTTCTTCACCGAGAATTTCCCCCTCACACTCAGGCCCTCTCACTGTACTCTGAGCCTAACCTTCCAGGAACATGTACCCCACGACCCTGGTATTTTCCATTTTGGAAAGAGTGCTGGTCCCCTTCCATGAAAAGTGTCATTCTGTAGGGACCTGTCCTGTGGGGGCCCAGAGACATAACTAGCCATGTCCTGACAAGGACCCTGAGATGTGCATGCTTTTGTCCCCATCTTACTTTTTGCACAGTTTAGGAATTTGTGTGCATGAAGCAATCATTGGTGAAACCAGAATCCACTCTCTAAGCCTTTGCTTTGTCTTCCGTGCTGCCTCTAGAACTCAGCCTGATTACAGTGTGGACTGAGAGCAGATTGACAAGCGTGGCTCCATAGTGTCGCTGTAAGGCAGACTGGGGCATTTTACGGTGCTTTTGAGACTGACCTTTGGACATCCTTTTCCCTTGATTGAGCTTTGAGAGTGCAGAGATTGAATCTGACGTATCCCTGTACTCCCGTCCTTGCTTATGCCTAAAGTGGTGTGAGTCCCCAAACAAAGCAGTGCTGTGAGATCCGAGGTCTCTAATGAGGTGACACCAAAATCGTTTTACTCATTTCTTTTTTTCTTTTTTAACATTCAGCTGAAAATGAGAGCACACCTATTCAGCAACTACTAGAGCATTTCCTCCGCCAGCTTCAAAGGTAAATGTCAAGTGTTTCTAAAAAGCCTATGTTTGGGAATGTCTTTCTTTCTGGAGTGTTCTTCCCTCACCCCAATCTGCGAAACGCACTTTACCCTCACTCTAGTTTTTGTTGTCTATTCTATTTGAGTCTGACTGGGGCCAGGGCGCTTCTGTTACCTCTGTTTTGTAATGTGGAAGTTGACCTTATACAGATGCAACTTTTTTTTTTCTTTTGCATGGGCAGGTACCAGGAGTCGGACCTGGGTCTCTGGCATGGCAGGCAAGAATTTTGCCTGCTGAGCCACTGTTGAACCACCCATACAGATGCAATTTTGTTTCTGACAAAAAACAAAACTTTATTGTATGGGGTCTGAGAATTCATCATGTTAAAAGATGCCAATATAAAACTAATGTCATGTGCCTTAATTTATTACATGTGCCTTGTTACATTGCTTTGATGCTTGATAAGAGTTCTTAGACTTTAAAAACTTTTATTCAGCAGTGCTGAAGCTTTGCTATAGTGTTCTCATTGAATCTGTTACTGTGAGGCTGCCACATTGGGAAAGCTCCACTGTAGTGCTTCATTTTGTTTTTAGGGGTTGCAGTGATATCCTAACCATAACAGTGTAAACTGTAATTGGTGAAAAGATTGCCTTCGTTATATCAACAAAACAGACATGTTTACATAAAATCATCCAAATAGACTTAGGAAAGAACTATGAATCTTACTGACAGACATAAGATTTGAGAAAACATGAAGAAAAGCACGCTACTTTAGAAGACCCTGTATCAGCTCTTGCTTTGTAACGAGCTGCCCCCCACAGTTAGTGGCTTAGAATGCCTGGAGCTCAGGATGGCATGGGCCGACAGGTCAGAGGCCTCGCTGGCTCCCCTAGCACCTGCAGTCCGCTGGGCTGCCTGTGGATGGTGCCTTCTTCTCTGTGGGCTGGCAGGTCAGAGGCCTCACTGGCTCCCCTAGCACCTGCAGTCCACTGGGGGTGCCTGTGGATGGTGCCTCCTTCTCTGTGAGTTGGCTTCAGAACCACGTTGTCTCTGATGCCTTCAAGCAGCTTTTCTGACGTATTTCATCCCTCTTTGTAGTTTCCTTGGCCGACAAGTTAGTTTGGTACCAGCCATCTGTGTTGTTCATGGCAGAGTTCTCAAGGTCTTTTAGTTTTTATAACTTGTATTCTTTAGCAGCTGAAGCTCTGAAATAACCCAACCTGCCTGGGCAGTTGACCTTTTAATAGGCTCAAATGTGCCCTGGTAGATACACAACCTTATACTTGGAGGTTTTGGCTTAAGATACTTCAACTCAGATTTCTCTGACTTTCCCCCATCAAGTCCATAGCTTCACCACCAGGGAGGGATGAGGAAACCGCAGGATACAGCCTAAACCAGTACTGGAAGGTGGAGGGAATGGTGCTGGGGTATTTCTTTGAGGTTGTAGAGAGTGTTGCCAAATGGCGTGCTCGGCAGGTGGTCCCTTAACTCTGCTTTCTCTTGGATTTCCGAGTTGTAGCTCCTCCACCAAGAGCATTTAAGAAGGGGTGGGCCGGCAGGGCTGCCAGAGCAGGGGCGGGCCGGCAGGGCTGCCAGAGCAGGGGCGGAGGAGGAGATTGAAGCCGCGGTTCTTTTGGGACTCGTGCTCCGTCTGCTCTGGTGTCGTGGAGCCTCAGGCGGTGTCCAGGACTGGTGGGGCTGGCCGCAGTGATGTCCTGCTGCTCCGGAGTGGCTGCCGCAGCAGAAAAGGATGCCATCATGGTCTGTTTCCCAGAACCAACATTCAGTCAATTTTATCAGATTCTTGGATTGTAAGGGATTTTTGTGTCATTTAGGGTTTCTCCAGTTTAAATAAAGATGTCTCCTTGTTTCTAGAAAAGATCCTCATGGCTTTTTTGCTTTTCCTGTCACGGATGCAATTGCTCCTGGATATTCAATGATAATAAAACATCCAATGGATTTTGGCACAATGAAAGACAAAATTGTAGCTAACGAATACAAGTCAGTCACAGAATTCAAGGTAAATGAATTTTAGTTCCTGAGATAATTGTTCCAATCCTCTGTGCATGTGATTGTGCCCATGAACACTTTGTCCGTCCTAGGCCATTTCCAAGCTGTTGCATGCAGTTTTTTTTGAGTTTGAGTTAATGTTTCACAAATGTAGCATTAAGGAAATGAGTTAATTTTGTTTTTCTTAGTGTATCGGTCTAGAAACTGGACATTTGTCAGATAGTATTAAAAGTTTTTTCTTTTTTTTTTTTCCAAGTCACTGTGCAGACATAAATGGGACATGTTGGTTCAAGCGATATATCCAGTTTATCCTGGCACAAGAATAGGCATTTTCAGAACTGTCATTTTCCTAGTTCTTAGTTTTGTCCTAGAAAAACTGGATGTTTCATTTTTTTGCAATAATAAATTTGAATGTATCCTGAGTACTTGGCTTCTAGCTCTCTGTGTTTCTTGGGTAGCAGCTGCAAGAGTTTGAAACTGCTTATTTGTTTTGAAACCAAGGTGAAGAAGACAGTTATTTTGTTAGTGAGCAAACTGAACGCTTGATAAGATTGGCAGTAATATCTAGAAAAAGGTATTGCATTTCTTTAGTTCCGTTAACTTCTAGAGAAGCTTGACTTCCATCTTTTACTTGTTGGCGGTATTGGCTGGGAGGGTTTGCTGATTGGAGTGACCCAGCCTGGCAGCCTGATGGGCGGGAGAGGAGGGGTGTGTGCAGAGGACAGAGGGCCAGGACGGCTCCATGTCCAGCAGTCCTCTGCTTCCTGGCGGTCAGCTGCCGGCTGGTGATGGTCTGGCCTAGCCAGTGGGAGAGGTGCCCACCCTTCCTCACTCCTCTCTACAGCAGGGATCTGTGCTGAGCCCATCACGGCAGTGCCTGTGGTCAGGATCCAGGGCGGACAGGGGCCTTCCCAGCCTGGGGACACTCCGTAGCATACAGCCATCAGAGGGACCCAGTATAATGGCCTCGGAAGCACATTTGAGCCAGCTGGCTTGAGCCAGGGACAGAGCCCACTGTGCCTACCATGGTTGTTTGCCATCTGTGTCATAGCTCACCAGGTGACAGGTGTGTGCCAAGCAGTGTGGCTATAGCCACACATACCCGTGATTCAGGGAATTTATTGCTACTAAAAACTTACTCAGTTAGGCTCTCCTTGCTTGTTGGTGTCCGTGCCTTTGGTAGACAACCCTCTGAAGCGCCCACTTGCAGAACCTCCCAGAAAGGCAGCTCACTAGCCCCGTCCCTCTGCTCGCTCCTCTGCTTGTTCCTCAGCCTCCCTTATAAGAACCTGGCGTTTCGTCCAAATTCCTCCCAAAGGGAGTGACGAGGGTTGGGGAAGGGAAGGAAACAGAGGAAATGCTCATTTTTCCTTTCATAAAATACATGTAATATGCTCACAAAGCACGTACACATCTTGACCAACTCTTACTGCAAAGGTTTTCACGTGAGTAAAAACCATTGAACAGTTACAAGAATTCTTCTGAAATGTTTAAAGTAATTTTTTTGAAATTCCAGATCCTGGGTAGGTTTGCTTCACTCGAGTTCTGCCTTTTCTTTCTGGCCTCCTTTTCAGACTTGATGATTTCTCCCCTCCCCCCTCCAGGCAGACTTCAAGCTGATGTGTGACAATGCCATGACCTACAACAGGCCTGACACCGTGTACTACAAGTTGGCCAAGAGGATCCTGCTTGCAGGCTTCAAGATGATGAGCAAAGTAAGGTCCTGCGGCGCAGGCCGACAAGGCTGGAGCCATTTCTGCTGTGCTTCTGATGCCTGCGCAGAAGCTGCACCACGCAGCAAGTGGCATGCTCCCATTCCCATCCGTGTATCCATGTTGTCACAGCGCTGGCCCTTCAGCTCTAGAGTAGATGTCCCAGCTTCCCTCCACCCCTGGCCTCCAGGCACGCCCCATCTGCACCTGCTTGCGACCAGGCAGTGGCTCGGGGCTGTTGAAAGGCATTGGTCTGTCAGTCTCGGGCCTGGGTCAGTCTCTTGGGATTGCAGTCTGTTGCCATCCTTGGAGGTTTCGGTGGCTTTCCACACCTATCCTGCGAGCCAGGTTGCATGCATATGGGACCATTTCCTTGTACCTGATTAGCCTGTAAGGTAAGGTGAGGCACCTGTGCCACGGGCTCCGGGTGGTCACAAGCTGGCTGCTACAGCCTTGGTGCCAAGTCCCCAGGACACTGCCCGTTGCGTGGTGCGACGGGGTAGCTTCTAGGCCAGGTGAGAGCAGTGGCATCCCCATCCATCCCATCATCATGGTGCCCTGGCTTTGAGGGCGTGGTAAAGTCCCTGCTGCTCTGTCCTTTCTGATTCTAGGAGCGGCTGTTAGCTTTGAAGCGCAGCATGTCGTTTATGCAGGACATGGATTTTTCTCAGCAGGCAGCTCTTCTGGGCAACGAAGATACAGCTGTTGAGGAACCTGTTCCTGAAGTTATACCTGTACAAGTAGAAACTACCAAGAAATCCAAAAAGCCAAGTAAAGAAGTGATTAGGTAAAGGTTCTGCTGGAAGTGTGTTGTGTTTGCTCACATTGGGTGACCCTGGCCAGGAGACCCGGGAGGCCCAGCACCTGAGCGGGGTGATGTCCTATCTGTGCCAACCTCCTCGGAACAGATGTGATCAGGGCATTTGGGCAGCCCAGTGGAAAGAGCACGGATCTGTGTTCCAGACCCCTCTTGCACAGAGCACTGAGTGGGTAACCTGGCAGGCCTGGGCTGGGCCTGTTGTATGAACTTTGTGCAAGGGGGTGCCATCTCTTCCCGGCCACCCTGAACCATAGCTCGACTGGCACTCTGGACTGTTACTGTTGAGGGAGCCCGCAGAGCAGGACGTTGGACCTGTGTGGGCTCTGCCCGGGCCTGTCTGGGGTCTGGCTATCCTCTCACCTATGCTCTGCAGGCACACCACCTCCATCATGTCACCTTTCCTGGGGTGAGTGGGGACCTTACAACCCACCTCTCTTCTCTGCTGATTGCTCTGTGCCCTTCCCGTGTGCTGGCAGTTCCTGCTGAGTGCATGCCAGCACCCCCAGCCTTGCCCCCATTCCACAGCCACATGCTGGACCAGAGTGGGGAGCACCACGGTCAGGAAGGAGTGGGGCTGCAGCAGGGGCTTCCTGCACACTTTTCCCTCCCTAACAGAGATGATGCCTCAGGGAGCCAGAGCCCGAAGAGATTGACGGGTGTTCTGTTGTCTTCATCTCCTCGTGGCTAAGCAGGGACGTTGAGTTAAAATTGGCACCTTTGATTCTTTGTATTGAAGACCTCTGGGAAAATTTTAAGAAACCGTGAGCTGCCATGTTTTATTTCTTCCCCAAAACATGTCCTTGTTCATTGGTCGTCTTCCTGTTTGGATCCACATGTTGGGAATCTGGAGGGAAGGAAGTGGCCAGAGGGAACACCATACCGATACCCAGGAGGGGGCTTGTCCTGTCTGATTCTAGCCTCTTGGCCTTGGGAACCCCCCTCCTCACCCCCTGTCTGCGATGTGCACAGCACTTGGTGCCTTGTTGGTGTGAGGCTGCATGCAGTCCTGGTCCCCGAGTCCAGGAGAGCATCACGCTGGCCTTGGT
Source organism: Tamandua tetradactyla (assembly GCF_023851605.1). Classification (NCBI taxonomy): domain Eukaryota; kingdom Metazoa; phylum Chordata; class Mammalia; order Pilosa; family Myrmecophagidae; genus Tamandua; species Tamandua tetradactyla. Next base: position 49,228,337 of record NC_135335.1, on the reverse strand, counting down.
CCTAGGGTCAGGGCAGTGCTGGTATTGAGACCCACCTGACATTTGTGGAATTGAGGGTCTTGAAATAGAGTGGCAAACTTGGTCATGTATTTTCTGGGTTTCTAAATCTCAAGGATCGTGGAAGTTGTCCCTTGTCACATGTCACGGGCCCCGTCTGATTGTTAGTGCTGGTACTTTGGTGCCTGCCAGCTTTTTCCTGGTAGGGAGTCAAGCTTGCCGAAAGAAGCAGCCAAGGAGGGTGGGCCACCCTCAGCAGACAGAGTTCTCGCCTGTGGGTTCGATTACCGGTGCCTGCCTCCCCCCCACCCCCACCCAAAAAAACAGCAACCAGGGAGCCTGCTCCAGTGATTCATGCTCTTGTGCTGCTTCCTGTGCTCAGTTTTTAGTGTGGGCGCTTGCTGTCTCAGGCCCCGGTGTTAAAGGCAGAACAAATGGTCTCGGTTGTAGGCAGAGGCTTGTCCCCAGCACATCGTCCTGTGTGTGCTCTCGTCCTTTGGCCGGCCCCATGTACACACAGCACATGTGTGAAACAGACTAGTCTCAGTTAAGACAGCTCCATCTTAAGGTCCTCCAGGCAGGGCTGGGCCCCTGCACCTCTCAAAGGGACCTGCCCTCTAGTTTCTAGAGCCATGGCTAGGGAGGGGCCACCTCTTCCAGCACTGCCTCCGAGTCTTGTGACTGTGAACCAAGCACTTACCTTCTATGGGGAGCCCGAGTCCTGCCTGCTGAAGGCACAGCATGGCCGTCTGGCCGAAGGGCTGGGATTTTGTCACTACTTCCTAGTGGCACCTTTTATAACACTGTCACAAGCTTGTCATTTCTTTTGTTCCTCTCAAGTTGAGGGAACTGTCTTAACTGAGACTTGGAAAATATCAGCTATGTACTTGGCTTGCACTTGCTCTTCATCCTCGTAAAGGCGTCTTGTCTTATTTCGATTACAACTGAAGAGGATATCCCCTTCTGCCTCTGCTGCTGACGCTGTTTGTATCTTGGAGGCACAGTGATGGTCCAGAAGCTGGCATTGGGGACGGGCTGGCAGGAGGGGTGAGGGGGGCTGGCATGCAGCCTCTCCCTGACCCCACGCCCTCTGCCTTGCAGCTGTATGTATGAGCCGGAAGGGAGTGCCTGCAGCCTGACGGACAGCACGGCGGAGGAGCACGTGCTGGCCCTGGTGGAGCATGCGGCCGACGAGGCTCGGGACCGGGTTAACCGGTTCCTCCCGGGCGGCAAGGTAGGGACAGTGCTGCTGCAGCTCCCTGCATGAGGCGGGCAGTTGTCTGGGGTGATGGCTTCTTCCCAGCCCTTGGGTAGTGTATTTTAGGATTTTTTTTTTTTAAATGATCTCAAATCTGAAAAAAGCCTAGACACAGAACAGAGGTTTTCCTAAGTGTTTGAGAACAAACTGGGGACCTGTTGCCCCATTAGCCTCCAGTAGTTCAGGGTGTATTTTCTAAACCCAGGACATTTGCTGGCATACCCGGGGTACAGCTGTCAAAACTGAGAGATTGGCATCAATGAGTTAGGACCGTCTGGTCCTGTCTTGCCACAGGCCAAGGCCTGGCCCTCATTGTTGGGGTCTTCTCCAGCTGGACTCCCTTCCTTGCGCTCCTTTGGCCCCGTTAGCACACGCAGGCCACGTGGGCCATGTGCCTGTGCACCTTCCTCGGGGGTGAGGGCTCCACTGGCAGGTAGGAACCCCAGGCGTGGCTGCGGCAGCCACTCCAGGGAAGGCAGCTCCCCAGCCTATAGTCCTTCCGATTCCTGTGCTGTCCACGTTTCCACAGCCATGGGCAGCCCTGGGGTTCACTCAGTGCAGTAGCTTTCTCAGCCGCAGTCTGGCAGTGGGGCCTGTCCAGCTGGCATCTCTGTCCTTGGGGCAAGACCCTGCCATCCTGAGAGTACCTGCTGCTCTCTGCCTTGATAGGTAGAGGCTTGCTGGGAGTCACAGGTGTCAGCCCAGACTTTCCAGCAGCCGTGTTAAAAAACTGTAAAAAGAAAAGGGTGGAAGTGATCTTTGTGGCCAATTTTATTTGATTGTATCCAAAATGCTATCGTTTTAGTGTGTAGTCGGTGTAACAAAATTATAGGAAATCTACGTTTCTTTTTTCATACTAAGTCTTGGAAGTACAGGTCGAGTTATATGTAAAGAATGTGGCTATGCTATTTTGAGTAAAATGTGGAATGTTTTTCTGGCGAATCTAAGCCTAGTAGAAAGCTTAGAGCTAGACCGGTGGCTGTTTCCAGTCCCACCTGGCAGTGTGCGTCCACACTCTGCGTGTGTGTCAGCCCTGGTCTCTCTGCCATTGTTCTTGGGGGTCTGGACAGGCTGAGGTGTGGGCACTGGTGCCACTTCCCGCGTGGCCCTCAGGGTGGGTGTGGCTCAGAGGGACGTGCGTGCTTAGGCACCCCCATGTGGCTTATAGAAAGAAATGCAGCATTTACTACTTTGCCTGCATTTATTGAAAACCATGCTTTCACACTGAAACCTCCAATTCCCATCCCACACCGGGGGTCCATTCTCATTTTCTTCCTTTCGTTTCTGTAAAACTGACAGAAACCTAATTCCCTTCTCCTTTTCATGTTTGTTTACTCAGTCGGTGCCTTGTGCAGTCTGAGTGCACATCACCGCCCACGCATGCTGGGCCTCCGAGGGCTGCAGATGCGCATCGTGTGGGGAGGTGCCTGTGTCTGCCTGCTCAGTGGGGGCAAGGTGTCCATGACTGGTTCCGGCCTCTTTTGTTCAGGTTGTGAACATTTTCAGACCTCTGCTTCTGGGTCTGCTTTTCTGTCTAAGAAGTGCTGTTTTTAGAAGGGGGTCATGAGAAATGTCTGAGGCCTTCTGTTTCATGTGCATGAGGTTTGCCATTTGCCATGAGTCTTAAATTAGACTCCGGGGATGCTTGAGAGGAGTGCAGAGCATTTGTTCATGAGAACCTAGAAGGCCTGTGGCCTGCATGTCTTCCCCACACTCAGCCACGTGTGCTGGCCTTGACCCCTCCCGCTCCAGTCGGCATCTCAGCTGTAGAGGTGACCGGGCCTCTGGAGCAGCTGCATGACCAGCCTCTCCCTTGCAGATGGGCTACCTCAGGAAGAGCGGGGATGGCGGTTTGCTCTACCGTGTGGTCAACGTGGCTGAGCCCGAGGCAGAAGGTGGGTCTTGTGTTCTCCTGGCCCCGTGCACTTGCAGTGGTTTAAAAGCGAATTGCAAGATACCTTGTCAGCCTCCCCTTCCTGCAACCATCCTTTGACAGACTGCTGCTAAGTGGGTGTCCGTGGAACCCCAGTAAGCCACAGAGGGCACGAGACAGCTGAGGGCATGAGACAGCTGAGGGTGGGCATGCAGGAAGGGTCTGCGTTAAGAGCCCAGTAAGGCCTTTTCATCAGAACCTGAGAGAGCTAACCTCACCTCTGTTCCTTGATGCTTCAAAGAGGTCTGTGTTTGTCCAAACAAGCGAAAAAGCTTCTTTTGATAATTACATCAAGGAAGGTAGTAAAGAGATGCGTGAAATACTGGGTCCATCCAACCCAATAGGGATCATTTTACGATCTTTAAGAAAGGTTTTTATACTCTTCTATCTCCTGGAAAGAGTTATAAAAACATGTTATTGAAGAAAAGCCAAACTCGCTTGGAATTGAAATGTACAAAAAGGAAAGTGAAGCTGGTGTTGGCATTTTGCTTTCCCCATTCCCCTCGGGTCTCACCAGCAGGGTTCAGGGTGGCCCCGGGGCCCTGCATGTCTGGCTGTGTTCCCCCACCCAGCCCTTGGTAGACAGGATTGTCTAGTGGTGCTCCGTGTGTGCAGAGCGTAAACCCGTGTCCGTTTCCTCACACGTTATGGCATGAGTCACAGCTGTTCTCTGTAAGACGACGTAGATGAGTCAATCAGCATCTGGCTTAGAAAGAACAAAAATGGGTTTTCTGATTTGGAAATGAAAGAATATCTACTCATCACATAAATTTGTATGTGAATGATGAATTCAGCATGCAAAACAAAGGAGGAACATGTGTTCAAATGTTTTACTATTTTGGCGCATAGTATAAAAGATGGAGAGATGTGAGTGGTTAATGTGAAAATGTTGAGAGTGTTGATGATCTGTTGGTCAAATTTGAAATATCTCATTGTACTGACTTTGGGGTCAGTAAAATAGAATTTTACTGTAAAATAGAATTCAAGTACAGCTCGGGTTGAGAATGAAGTCCCCAGTTGTCAAGGTGATTCGAGGTCGTTACAGGCACCTCCCCCAAATTCACCGTGGTGCAGAGGACATGCCGAAGCTGCTGGTGGGAGCCCGTGTGACCTGACCTTGTCTTCTGTCTAGAGGAAGAGACCCACCCAGTGGACTTGAGCTCACTCTCCAGTAAGCTGCTCCCAGGTTTCACGACACTGGGCTTCAAGGATGAGAGGAGAAATAAAGGTGAATGTGCTGTGGTCATCAGGGCAGCTCACAGGCCCCCAGAGTGGCCGTCCTCCTGAGCAGGGACTGGTTAAGCATGGCACCTCGTGATGGTGCCAGCTCTCCTCAACGTCTTCTTGGCTAACCTGTCCTGATTCAGGTGTTATAGCAGTTAATACGATTAGATCATTGGAGGTAAAGGGAATAAAAGTCATTGTGGACAGGGTGCTTATCTGCCATTTGTGCTCCTTGAATTTCTGCCCAGCAGGCTGCCTGGCAGCTGGGGAGGTGTGGGTTAGGGCTGTCCACAGTGGGGGCCATCAGGGAAGTGGGTGGGATGGCCCTGCCGCGAGGGCAGGTGCTGTCAGCTGGCTGGGGTGGGTTGGTGCCTGTGAGGCCCTGCAGGCTGGCTTTGTGGTGGGGTCCCAGTTGGGCAGCAGTGCTCCTTAAGGTCTTGCCCTAGGGAGCCATGTTTTCTTCCTCAGAATGAAAATTGCCAGCTAGAAGATCAATTGGCTCTTCTACCCATAACCAATTTAAGTACGTTTTTGTCTAACTTTTTTAGTTTGGAAAATTTCTGACTGCAGGGATGTTTTTTCAGATGTCCAGTGAATACCTTAATTCCCATCCTCAGAGCTTCCCCTCAGTACCTTTTGGTGCCTCCCCGCAGTCTGGTGCGGAGGCTGCTTCCCGCCACCTGCTTTCCCTCGCAGCCAGCACGGCACTCACAGCCCCTTCTCACGCAGCAGCTCATGCTTCCTCCAGGCAGGACCTCTGCCCCAGAGCTTCCTTCCGGAAGGGCCTTCTCTCCCTCTCTGAATTTTAAAGTTCTACATGTGTTTGGGTCTCCTGCTAAATGAGGACTTCTGTAATCCCTGATGCCCCTACCTGAGGCCTTACCTGCCTGAGCCGAAGTGCAGCCTCTGTCCTGGATCTTCATCTCAACAAACGTTGCATATTTTGTCCCTTTGTTTTATTACTTGTCCTCATCCTCCTCACACAGTAGTTCTTAACTAGTGGCAGTTTTGTCCCCAGGGGATATTTGGCAGAGTCTGGAAATGGCCCGTGGGTAAAGGCCAGGGATGCTAGGAAACCTGCAGCTCCCAGATGGCCCCACTACAGAAAATGACCCCCCCCGGGATGTCAGCTAGGAGACCCCCTTCCAGGGGAGCCGTTTATATTCCCTTCAGCAAAGCCAGCCCCTTAGAATGGCTTCCCAGTGATGCTCGTTGAATGGAGTTCCTTGAGTTGGTTTGTCAGAGCCTTTTGGGCATGTAGAACCCTCTCTACTTTTCAGAGCTCTGATCCTTTCTAGAAAGTTAACTGTCATTTCTCTGCAGTAGTAGGCCAAGGAGGGTAACTAAGGGTATTGGGTTGTCTGTTGGTTATGGATGAGAAGCTTTTATTACTTTAATTACATTCAGGAGCAAGAGCAGAGAGAGCAAGGCAGGGGATTGAGGGTGAATGGTTGTGAGTGGTGGTTGACCAAACAAAAGGAAGAAAAATAAAATGCATCTTCTGCTAAATGTAATTTGGAAAATCTAAAACTGCTTTCTTCGCTTTTTCATTTTCTCTTACTATTAGTTACATTTCTCTCTAATGCCAGTACTGCACTTTCCATGCAAAATAATTCCGTGTTTGGCGACCTGAAGTCAGATGAGACGGAACTGCTGTACTCTGCCTATGGAGACGAGACAGGTGTGCAGTGTGCGCTGAGGTGAGCGTGACAGGCTCTGCTGGGTGAGGCCCCGGGAAGGGCTCTCCCTTTTTCCGTGGCAGGACCTCCTACTGAGGAGTTGAGACCCGTTTATGAACCTGCTGGGCGAGGCTGCCTCTGGTTGCAGTCCCTGAGCAGGAATCTCCGTGTCCTCGTTACCAACGTCCTGGACCTGCTGCTGGTCCCTCTGTGACCCGACCACCATTTGGAGATAGAGCAGCTTGGGTAGTGTGCGTCCTGATCCTGCTGCTCCCACGGGCCAGCTCCTGGAGGGCCCTGGAGTCTCTGCAGGGAGCGGAGAGCAGTCGTGCCAGCCACACAGTAGGGCAGGGGCTGGGGCCTGCCCCCCTCCCTCGCCTGCTCCACGCACCCCCCATTGCCTGCTCCTCTCACCCCCCCTCACCTGCTCCCCTCACCCGCCTTACCTGCTCTCCGCACTCTCCCCCTCGCCTGTGCCCCTGCACCCCTCCCTTGCCTGCTCCCCTCACCCCCCTCGCTTGCTCTCCCCTTCGCAGATGGTCTGCCCTGCCTTTCTTCTAAACCGTGTTAGTCCTGATGTGGTTATTCACTGCTCTGCAGTCATCGATTAAGGCTTGTTGCAGGACTTGAGAACCTCATCTCATCACAGTGTAGCTTCTAGACGAGCCGTTTGGGGTCTAGTTTGAGCCTGCCCTTGTTTCCGTATTTCACATCCTTGGTTCTGTCAAAGCTGATGGACTCATATGGTCCCAGAATCAAGCCACAAGAACATGCGCTGGCCAGTGTCCGTGTGCACCCTCTGCCACCAGGGTCCTGCTGACCACCATGTCCCTCGACAGCCACTTGTGTTTGTTAGTCCAGGTCAAGGAATGGGGTTACCTATTCTTATTGTGCCATATCACGTAAAAGGTAGCTTTTGTGATGCATGCATTGTATATGTATATACACTGTCCTTCACCTTGCTTTAAAAAGAAAATTCTTATTTCCTGGTGATCTTTTTAACCTTTGGGTCTTGGGCTGCTGTGAAAATGTACCAAAGGCTGTTGAGAAACACCCACCTGGGAAGCTCCCAGCTTTCCTAGAGTCTCTCTCTAGAGGGAAGTCTGAGGAGCTTTGCTGATTCCAAAGACCCCAGCCTTCTGGAATCAGGAGACCCAAAATCAGTTGTGAAGTCTTGACATTTTTGGAGCACATTGGATTTTTTCAGAACATGCTCTCACCTGGGCCCTTTCCAGCCTACAGGAGTTTGTCAAGGATGCTGGGAGCTACAGTAAGAGAATGGTGGATGACCTCCTGGACCAGGTCACGGGCGGGGACCACTCCCGGATTCTTTCCCAGCTGCGGCAGGTAGGCGGTGGGCAGAGCTGATGGGCTCTCAGGGGAGGGTGGACTCTCCCTGGGCCACCGCTGGTTCTTCTTCCCTCTCTGCATCTCGCTTTTAAAAGAATGCTAAAGCGGAAAGAAAAAAGTCTCTACTACATATTTACCATTTTTTGGCACTCATCTTAACTTTCTGTAGATCAAAATCTCTTTATTACCATTTCCTCCCTCCTAAAGAGTTTTCCTTAATGTTTCTTATAGCACAGATCTGCCCACACTCAGTTCTTTCAATGTTTGCTGAAAAAGTCTTCTATTTTGCCCTCATTTTTTTAAAACACATTCCGTCCAAATCTAAACATCTAGGTTGATAGTTCCTCTCCCTCCTCTGTAAGACGCTGGTGCCCTGGCTTGCGCAGCTTCTGAAGAAGGGTCAGCCGTTTTCATCTTTTTCTTCCAGATATAATGTACCTTTCTACCTAGATCAAGGTTGGTACCTGCAGGCCACAAGCCCACTCTGATCTGCAACCTGTGTTTGTGTGGCACAAAGCTGAGAATGTCTTTTACAGTTTTAAAACATTGAGAGAAAAAGAATATGTGATAGTGACTGTGGGTGATGAGTTGTTGGGAATGTTCACTCACATGCCCGCTCACTGCCCCGTGACACGGGCATCTGCTGGCTGCGCCTCCAGGCACTTTCAGCCTCGTATCTGGTCTATGTCAGTTGGATGTTGGTGTGCTTTTTCTTCGACATTATCCCATTAACATTTTTTTAGCTTCTTCAATCTGTACTTTTACAGTTTTCATCACATTTGGGTAATTTTTAGCTATTATTTCATCAAATGCTTTTTCTGCCCTTGCCTATCTTCTGCCCTGAGACGAGTCACGTCTTGGTAGTTTCTCAGGTTACTAACTGGCCAGTCTTTTTTTTTCGTTCAGTTTTTTTTTCTTCTTCAGCGTGAATAGTTTCTATTGCCATGTTCTCCGATGTAGTATCTAAATCTACTGTTATTCCAGCCATGATTTTTTTTTTATTTCAGACATTGTTCTTTTCGTGCCTGGAATGGTATTTGGTTCTTTGTTGTTTCCCATTCTCTTCCATCATGCTTGTGGTTTCCTTTAGATCTTGAGCGTGCTCACAGCATTTGTGATGGCTGCTGTTATAAAGTCCTTATCTACTAATGACGTTGTCTCTGTCTTCCTAGATTTCTTTCTGTTGACAGATGTTCTCGTTGCATACCTAGTAATTTTTTGTTGGATGTTGAATGTTGTGAATGTCAGGTTAAGAGCCTTCACCTGGGCTGATCCTGCAGCCGCTAGCGCATGTGGCTGCTGCGCAACCGAACGCAGCTTCTGCACATGCAGTGCACAGAGGGAATGTTGGACATCTCAATCACTGCCTTGTATGGGTCACATATTGGAAGACCATAATTTTAATATGTTGGTAAAATGAGAAAGATTACTAAAATTCATTTAAGCATGGCTATGAGGAAATTTCTCATGGATTTGTGCTTCCATTGTGTTACTCTTGAACTGGACTGGATTTTATCATCATCCTTTAGGCAGTATTGACGTTAGTTTGTCAGAGAGTTCAGTTACTTTGGTCACCTGGTTCTGAGTTAGAGGTTGTGTTGAGGCTGGTTAGGGCAGGTCTGAGGTAGCCCTTATTCTAGGTTAGTCTACCTGGCTGCTAAAGCATGGCCTTTTTGGAGTCTCTTCTGATTGCCCAAACTTTTCAGTGAGGTCTCTGCTCTGACTGGATGGAGCTCAGGGGTGTCCCAGCCCCGCATGAGCTCTGAGAAGTTTTTGGCTCACAGACATCTGGTGATTATACTTTGGCCTTGTGGAGTTCGGTCTGAACGTGTACAGCTCCATGATTCTGCAGAGTTGAGGGCACCTCTGAGTAGATTTCTGGGGCTCTTTTTCTAGCAGCACCATCCTCTCCAAGATTCTGCCCTGCCCTATTTTCCTCTCTCTGTGCCCTGGGGCTGGGTGACCCACCCATCCACCCATCATTCCTCTTTCTCTTCCTTTCTCGGAGTTTGCAGATCTGTGCTGCCTGGCAGGAGTGTCTGAAAACAGTGCTTCATATGCTTTGTCCTGCTTTGTAGTTGGTTTCTACCGGAGGCAAGGTTACTCTCTCATGACCCCTTGCATTTGCTTGCACTGTTGGCTTACTTTCTAGATTACAATTTGACCACTTTCTACAAATAAACCTTTGTTACAGAGTTAAGATAATTTTGAATGTGCACATCATATTAAACAAGTAATACTAAACTGACCTTTTGTGGCCTTTTAACATTTAGCATTAAAAGAAGTTTATGTGAAAAAACACATTATAATAATGGCCATATTTATTTTTCTGATTAAAAACCATTATAACAACAAGAGTGAATCTCAAAACATTATTTTGAGTAGAAGATAGAGAAAGACTATCTTCTCTATCTTCTCTATCAAAGTGAAAGGCTGTTCACTTTGCAGCCACATTGCCTAGACCGGGATATTTTTAATGTAATGTTTCTGCCAGATACAGGATAGATGTTCAGAGGTGGTAGGGTGGGTGTCCTGTGGGGACGGACAGCAGCTGCAGGCAGGGTGCCCACCCCATGCCTGTGCTCAGGCCAGTGGCAGCCCCTTTGTTGTTTGCTGCACATTTTGTCTTCCAGGTTAGATCTCCTGGCCCCTTGTCTTTCCTGAGCTACCCTGGGGCCTGGGTGCACCTCAGCTTCCCTTTCCTTGGGTTTCACACCACCCACAGCTGCAGACAGACACAATGCTGGGCGTCTGTCTACTCGCCCTGCTCCGTCTCCCTTTCTGGCAGGCCCTAGGCTTGTGGGGGTGCGGTGGGTAACTTCCCTTTAGTAGCGTAATGGAAGAAAGCAGACAGGAGTCGGAGAAGTAGCGAGTGTTTTGCATACATATACCCACCATGAGTGAATTGTCCTTTTATGTAACTTGTTTGAAAAACCTTGGTTCCCTACTGTTTTACTCTGCAGAGGAGAAACATTCCCCTGAAGCCTCCAGAGGAAGTGAAGGTGAGTTTTGTGGATGTGTAAGTGAAAACCTGGTCATGAGGTATTGCTGCTGGGGCAGTTTTTCAACCTTTGAAATGGGTTGGTCAAGAGAAGTTCCATGCGTTGTTTATTTAGAAGTCAGTTAACTTTGTGATGGATAAGACCAAGGCAGCACCATTCCTCCCCCCACTCCAGGTGGAGGTTGAAAGCCCAGCCCATCCTTCCACACCTGAAGCATGCGTCTGCTCTTACCCTGCAGGGTACCAGCGAAGGGTGCAGGAGATCGGCCTGCTCCAGAGCCGAGGCACCCACTGCAGGCTCCCCATCTGAGTCCTCCCTGCGCCCTGCACACAGAGCAGGGTCCATGGAGAAGCTGAAGTGTTCAGAGCTTTTGGTCAGAGTGCTCAAGCACGCTTCTGCCGCCCCCGTGTCTCGCCAGGGCCGCGTGGGGTGTTTCCTCATTGTGGGTCTGGACATGGAGTTCATTTAGAGAGCTCTGTGGCTGGGCCTCGCGATCCCTTTTGTCTAACGTGTCAAGTTGAAGGCCTGTTACTGTGGCACCTGAGGCGTGCTCGGGTGTGCGGGTTCATGTCACAAACACCCCTGCTGTAGCGGCAGGCGGTGGGCACTTGGCTCGAATGGGCACCCCAGCCTCTGGCTCCGCAGCTCAGGATCTTGCCCATAGGTGCTACCTGGAGGTGGTAGACTGGCAGCTGCACAGGTGCTGCGGTTAGGAAACCATTGGGTGAGGGAGGCTCGAAGTTGGCGTGGAGGGAGTTGGAGCCCAGGGTGGAGGGGGCGGGAGCCCGGGCAGAGGGGATCAGAGCCCAGGGCAGAGGGGGGTGGAGCTGGGGGCCGAGGAGGTTGGAGGGGGTGGTGGGGTGGGACTTGGGGGAAGGGGCAGAGGCGAGGCTGGGTCTCTCGCGGTTTTTCCCGGTCCCCATGTGGAGCTATGTGTCCTCTTCGCAGGCTCTGTGGGCCTTTCTTACCCCTTTGGGCAACTACAGCCTGTGTCTGCTGACTTTCCTGCTAATACAGTCTCCATATTTTTATTAAAGTTTATTGTATACTTAGAAGCACAACTTTAATGATAGCATTATTTTCAACAACACCTTAGCCTGAAAATCTCCACTTTTAATAAGTGAGCAGATCAACGCACAGAAAGGTGGGGAAATGCAGTGCAGTTTCTTGTAAGTAAGCCCAAAAGGGTCTCTCTGGGAGCTGCTTATTATTGTTCTTCATGTTGTATGGCTTTTTTCATTGCTTCATTTTGGCTTCCAGGAAATCTGTATTTCTGAAGTGCTCTTTTACTGGAAGAATAAAATGTGAGCAAATTAATTATTTAAATGGTGCTTCCAGCTTTTGATTGCCTTAATTCCTTAAAAGCATGAGATGTGGCATGACCCACAGGCTTCAAACGTGTGGGTGAGGGCCCTGGGCTCTGGGCCCTAAGCCTTGTCTTGGTGTAAAGGGGATATCATCATAGGTTATTGGAGGGGGCATTATGAGGACCTTCAGCCTGTGGCCTGGTATGCCCTCAGGACGCTGTGGGAGCTCAGCTTGCTGTGTGTTTCCAAAGACTTCTGCTGGTAGCAGATCGCACAGAACTGTTCCTCTTTGGAGAAGTAGTAAACTGCTCACAGAAAGAGGTAGATTTTGTGAAAGCCAGGTACAGAAAGAAATTCCCCCTTATTGCATCGCCAAGGGCAGGACAGACTCCTCGAGTGTGGGCCCTGGCTCCCCTGCTCGTGGCCAGGACACCCTTCCTTCTGTCCTTGGCCCAGGGAGTCGTGGACAAGTTCGTCACCTGCCCCTGCAGGCTGCGTGCTCAGAGCATCTGAGGGCACACGGGGGGCCTGCTGTGGCAGGGACCTCTGTCACTGGAGTGCCCTTCAGTGGGGGGGCCAAGGGCAGGTGACATATGACCGGACAGAAGAGTTTTGAGGGTCTGAGAGCCTTGGGTAGTATTCCTTCCCTAAAATACTAGACGGGGGCTCTCAGACCCCACATGGCTAAAAGACCAGGTGGCTACTTGCTAACCCTAAAATCTGAACGTCCTGAGAACCCACGTCTGGAGGGGGAGAGATGCTGGGGGAGAGTGTCTGGGAGACGAGGATCTTATGGTGGTTCTGGTGGAGAGCCGGTGGGATGGAGAGATGCTGGCGGGATGCAGAGGCGCCAGCAGGCCAGGACCGTGGGGAGGGAGGCAGACAAGGGCAGCTTGTCCATGGCAGGACCTGCTGCTGTGGACCGGGGGGCCATGGGCTGGTCAGGCACCCTGAAGGTTAGCACTGTTGAGAGAGCAGCTGGCCTGGGGGTGCCAAGGGCAGAGGCCTCGCTGAGGGCAGAGCTCAGAGGGTGTGGGCCAGTGGACAGGGAACACCAGCTCAGATATCTGCCCGGGACTTGGGAAACGCAGTCACGATCTTTGTGCTCTGCTTGGAAGGGTCGCTCCCCACACCCTCGGTGCCTGGTCGATCTCCTTCAGTCTGTTTGGGGGGCTTTGTTGTCTGAGTGAATTTTCCTTCGACATGTATTTGCACACCTGTCTGTGAGCTTAAACCTTGTGGGTCCTTCGGGCTGTGGCGTAAACCAAGTGACAGCTCTGTCCTGTCCACTTCAGAGTATCTGCCTGGCCTGTGGGGAGTGGGTCCTTAATGTTTCCAGTTTTCAGCCAAGAATTGGTGATTTCAGCAGTGGGTAGTACCTGCCCTGAAGTGCAGCACGCTTCCCCTCCTGCTTCTTGCTCCCCTTGGTCTCGAGTCGAAAACTTGGCATTTCTCTGGTCTCCCCAGGTGGGGGATGCCCTTGGCGACGGCAGTGGCTCTGCTCTGGACTTCATGGCAGTGAAGTCATACTCAGATGTTTCACTGGATGTCTCCACGCTCAGCTCTCTGGGTAAGTCTTAGGCGCCTTCTATGTGTCCTGTGCCCTCCTCAGCCGGTTTTCCGCTCACCTGGTGAGCAGCAGGCCTGTGTTATCCCCCTGGCTCCCTGTGGCCACCCTTGCAGACTCAGGGCTCTGGACAGAGCTGCACTCAGGGCAGCGAGCACATGGAGCACAAGCCCAGCTGTGGGAGAAGGGGCATGGGGCAGAGAAAAGCCTGGAGGAGGTCGGCCCAGCCTGCAACGCTGCCCCCTCCTCACATGGCAAGCATGCCTCATCACACACAGGCCAGGGAAGCTCCCCGGGCCTCAGGCCCAGAGTCCTCCCCTCCCTGGGAGCCGTCTCTGCCGGGCACCAGCCCACAACCCAAACTCCCGGAAGAGGGCCTGAGCAGTGCAGGCTCAGGCAAGCCCCTCTGACCAGTCAGGTGGTGGAACCCTCCAGAAATCAAAGTTCCTGATGCCAGCAGGGTCAGCCTTGCAGGTGGGCCCTTTTCTGGGATGGCAAAGGGGCCTGCTGTGTGGACTTCTATACCCTATGCGGTTTCCCTCCAGCTGCTTGGAAGCTTTTAGCAGTTCGATGGTGTGACTTGGTTTGGTTTTCTTTGTAGTCATTGTTTTTGAACCTTGTCAGGTCCCTTGTTTGTGGGCTCACATGTCAGGTGTGGCTGTTACTTCTCTGGAAATCATCCTTCTGGGCCTCATGTCATGCACTGGGTCCCACGGAGTTGCCTGCTGCTTCTTGGTTCTTGGTTCCTTTTTCCTGCCTCTCATTCCTCTGGCCTCTACTTTGGGTCATCTCTGGCATGCCCTGCCTTCCCCACAGACTGTGCCCTTCTGACCCTGCCCTTTCACTTCCAGGAGCTGCACCGGGCGTGTTGGTGTTCCCCCCTTTGCACACAGTCGCACCCCCCCCCCCCCACCTGCTTGAACACCCAAGCATGTTTTTGGCAGCTCTGTTCACAGCTCCTCTACTTCCCTCGTCCTGTCTCCTGACCTCTCCTGGCTGGTCGTGTTTTCCTGCTGCCCTGTAAGCCTGGCAGCCTTCCTGGGTGCAGGATGCTCGGTCCGCGTGGCTCAGCTGTGGCCGGGGTTGCGCTCCTCTTAGCTCTCGTGGGCGTGCTCCCACGGCCCCTGCCAGGCTGCTTTCTCTGGGCCATGGCCTGCATTTGTCCCTGAGCCCAGCTACTGGCATGTCCACCTTGCCCACCGTGGACTCGGGCAGCTGAGCCTAGGGGCAGTTGTCGTTCTGAGAGCGCGTGGGAGCGTGGGAAGGTGGGAAGTCGTGGAGAGGACGTCTGCAGTGCGTGAGGCTCCGGGCTGGCTGGGCTGAGCCCTGCTGGTGCCTGAGCACCCATGTGGCCGCACAGGCAAGGTGAAGAAGGAGCTAGACCATGACGACGGCCACCTCAACCTGGACGAGACGACAAAGCTCTTGCAGGACCTGCATGAGGCTCAGGCCGAGCGTGGGAGCTCCCGGCCATCGTCCAACCTCAGCTCTCTGTCCAACACCTCCGAGCGGGACCAGCACCACCTGAGTAAGCGTGAAGAGGGGGCAGGGCCACCTGCGGGGCTCAGGGAGGGGCCTGGGCCTTGGAAACACATGCTCCTCACCAAGGGTCTCTGCCTCGGCCTTGAGCCCTGAGCCTCGCTCACAGATATGCCTTTCCCCCCAAATTCTCCAAGCAAAATGACTCTCAGGCATACAACAGTTAGTGTCTGGGAAGGGGCAGGAATCTTGGTGTTCCAGAAAGGTAAGGGCTTAAGAGGCTGGACCTCATGCCTGCTGTGTCTGGTCTGCAGTGCGGCCTCCCCACCTGACTGAGAGAATCTGCTTCCCTCTCAGGTGGCTGTGCTCAGGGTCCACAGTGGGAGGAATTCCCTTGTGACTGCCATTTTCGGGGGCGTGCCCCCAGTGCTCACCTGAGGCCTTGTGCCTGCCCACAGGGGCCTGGGCCTCTCTGCAGTCCCACATTTGGCCATCAGGCACCTGGCAGGAGACCCACTCTTCCCCCGTGGACCCGATTTCCACAGTGTCTTGGGTACACTCTGGGGTCTTTGGCAGGGGGTTTCTGTGTGAAGCATGTGCCACAAGTGACTGGAGGGCCGGCGCCCCACGGTCGGTGCAGCGGGAGCCGTATGCTCGTGTCCCCTGAGTGTACGCCCTGCAGCCCCTGCCCTGCTTTAAAGTCCGCGAGTGCCAGTGTTTGACTTCTCAGCCGAGTTCGGCTGCAGAGGCTCAGTGACAGCCGTGATGGCGCCAGCTGTGCTTGGTCCGATTTAGCACGAGTCTAAGGGGCCACCAACAGGGTTCTGAGACACCCTTGGCTACTGGGACCTGAGGGCCTGGGGCTGCTGCGGGGCTCACTCGCAGTACCTGGCTTCCCACAGGGGCCGCGAGTGCATGGCTTGCTGGGGGCCTAGTGGGGTGGGGACACCTGAGTATGTGGACAGGGGGCTGCCTTGGGTGCCGTAGCCAGGCCTGGGCCTTGGTGACTGTGGCTGCAGGGAGGGCTTTAGCCCTCGGAGTTGTCAGGCCTGCCAGGTGACCCCTTCGTGTGCTGAACATTGTCTCTTTCCCACTCACAGGCAGCCCTTCCCGGCTCAGTGTTGGGGAGCAGCAGGACACGGTCCATGACCCGTACGAGTTCCTGCAGTCTCCGGAGCCTGTGGCCTCAGCAAGCAGCTAGTCCATGCATGCTCTTGGGTCGGTTTTCTATTTTTTGTGTGTGCTTTTTTAAGATATGATTTACATGCAGTGAGTTTTTGTCAAGAGACAAAGACTTTACCCCCTTGGAGTGAGGGAGAGGATCTCCATGGTATCATGTGGCGGCAGCCAGCAGTTTTGTGGACATAGCATAACGGACCTTGAGTGAGACCATATTGCATCAGGTCTGTCTGTCTGTCTGCTTTGAAGCGTGAGGGTGCCAGCTAAGGCAGCGGTACCCGCCCAGGGGACTGCCTGGCGTGGGTGCGGTGGGTCCTGGGCCTGTGAGTCGGGGCATGCTGGTGCTGACGTCAGGGCTTGTGGCGCTCATGCTCCCGTCCCCCAGACCATAGTCCCTGGTCTGGGAGCAGAGGCTCCTCACAGGCTTGGCCGGCATCTCCGTTTTCTTTGTAGTTCTCTGCATCAGGAAGGCGGGCACTCTGCTAGAAGAGAATAAATTGCCCTACCTTTTAAAATGAAGTGTTAAGTGTCCATAAACCATGTTTTATTGTGGATGTGTTTATTGGATGACTGTATATTTGTAAAACGTTATCAATGCAGATCTTAATAAAATGACGTACAGGAACGTGTCTGTGTTAATGACCGACACCCTCCCCAGGTGCTGTTCAGTCGATCACGTGTTGTGTGGCAGACATGTCCATCCTCCTGGCTTCCTTGCTTTGCTGGGGCCACCGTGGAGTCTAAAGGCAGTGCCCATGACTGTGAGCACGTCACCCCGAGGGCCTGCTGGGCGCTCTGCTGCCCTCCTGCAGGAGGCCGGGGGAGCTGTGGGCATGGGGTGAGCAGTGAGGGTGAAGCCATGCTGAGCTGGGGTCCTCTGAGAAAGGGGAGGAAACTCGGTGAGCCGCCCACACACCGCAGCCAGCCCTGCTCCCTGGACAAAACAGGAGCTCATCTGGGGCTGAGCAGGCTGCAGGAGCACGGGCCTGGGCCTCCCAAGGACTGAGCCCCACAGCCAGCTCTGCTCACCGCTGCCCTGGCCCCCTGCCAATTGCATACCCCCCACCCCCACCCCAAGATGTCCTCAGCCCTTGTGTCCGGCTTGGTTCCCAGTGGCAGGGAAGCAGGGTCTGGGTCTCCAGCATCTGGCTTGGGAGGTGGGTTCTGCTTTCCAGGACTCAGAAGGCGGGGGTCCTGGGTAGAGCAGAACTCAGAACTTCAGCAGAAGCTCACTGCAGCAGGTCATGGCCAGCTTTAGGATAACTCAGTGACCTCAGGGCAAACTTACGGACCTTATGTTGACCTTGCAGTGATCTTGGGATAAACTTCATGACTTATGGTGACCTCAAGTGACCTCACAGGCAGTGCTGGCATCTCCCAGATCAGACCTGGCCCAGCTTTAACTCTTCCACTGCACACCATGGGTGACCTTTTGAGGGGAACAGGAGGCCAGGGAGGCCGGTGAGCTGTGTCCCGGCCTTCAGGTGAGTGGGAGTCCCTCAGGAGGCTCCTGCATGGAGGGGTGTGCTGACCATGCAGAAAGCACTTTGCTGAACCCGGCTCGGTGAGGCCGGGGCCTGTCTAGGCAGCTGCTAGCCCATGGCCCACCTGTGTGCAGACCCCAGGCCTCCCTTCAGGCAGGTGCAGTCAGCCCCGTCCAGCTGGCGTGGACACGAGGTGCCATCAGAAAGGGCGGCAAAGGGGCCTCTTAGGTTGGAAGTGACTAGTATCTGGAAGGAGCCATCTGACCCACCTCCTTTTTTTTTATTTCCTCTTCTTTGTTTTTTATTTAATTGTGACAAAATTCATATAAGATAAAATTTGCCATTGTAAGTTGAACTCAGCAGCATTAATTCACAAGGTGTACCATCCCCTCTATCTAGTTCCAGAACATTCTCACCCCCTCAAAACAAAACCCTGGACCTGTCAAGCAGTCATGCACCCACTCCTCTCCCCGTCACCCCAGCCCCTGGAGACCACCCGTCTGTTTTCTGTCTCGGATTTACCAGCTCTGGATACTTCTTATAAATGGAATAAAAATGTCCCAGTTTTCTATGGCTGCTGCAACGAACTCCATGCTGGGCGGCTTCAAACAGCCTGAAGCTGCTGCCCCATGTGCTGGAGGCCAGAAGCTCAAGTCCAGTGAGATCCTCCCCAGTGGGGCTGGAGCCCTCGGGCTGCCTCTGCTATCACAAGAGCTTGCCTGAGTCAAGATCCCCTGCCCCGGTCCACGGTACTCCACTAGGACACCTTTTTTAATTAAAAAAATTTTTGTAACTTTTTTTTATTGTGAAATACAACATTTATATCAAAAAGTGATAAATGTTAAAGTGCACTTTAGCAAGTAGCTATAGAACAAATTTCAGAGTTTGGTAATGGTTACAATTCCATAATGTGCCAGTTTGAATCTGGTAGACCCCAGAAAACCCATGTCCTTTAATCCTCATTCAATATTGCTAGGTGGGAGCATTTTGATTGTTCCCATGGAGATGTGTCTCCACCCATTTAAAGTGCAGTTGCTTACTGGAGTCCTTTAAGAGGGAACCATTTGGAAAAAGCTTGAGAGCCACACAACCAGAGACCTTTGGAGATGAAGAAGGAAAATGCTCCTGGGGGAGCTTCATGAAACAAGAAGCCAGGAGAGAAAGCTAGCAGACGTCACCCTGTGCACCATGTGCCTTTCCAGTTGAGAGAGAATCCCTGATGTCATTGGTGTTCTTGAGCCAAGATATCTGACCCTGGATGCCTGAGGTTGGACATTTCTATAGCCTTGCTTAAATTTGGACATTTTCACAGCCTTAGAACATGTAAACTTGCAATGTAATAAATTCCCCAGCTAAAAAGCTGTTCCTTTTCTGGTATATTGCATTCCAGCAGCTTGCAAACTAAACCACATAATTTCAGGTGTTTCCTTCTAGCTGCTCCAAGACGTTGGAGACTCAGAAATATCAATATCATGATTCAGCAGTCATACTTGTTAAATCCTATCTTCTGTTGTAATTTCTTCTCCTTTGGTTCCAATCTTTAGGGATATTTGGACTCTGCTCATTCTAACTTTTTCATGTTGGAAAGGGGTATTGATAATATGGAATGGGGAGGTGGAACTAGTTGATGTTCTGGAGAGGCTGGGCCCTCTGGGTTTTAGGACATATCTGTTCCAGGGGCCCGTCTGGAAATGTTAAATTTCTGTAAAAATAAACTTAGTGAGTGAAACTTTTTTTTTTTTAGCAGTTGTTCCGCTATTATTTATTTTTATTCCATATGTTCTACTCCTTTGTTGATAAGGTACATAAAAGGAACATCAGACACAAGGTTTTCACAATCACACAGTCACATTGTGACAGCTGTATCATTATTCAATCATCCTCAAGAAACACGGCTACTGAAACACAGCTCTATATTTTCAGGCAGTTCCTTCCAGCCTCTCCATTACGTCTTGAACAACAAGGTGATATCTACTTAATGCGTAAGAATAACCTCCAGGATAACGTCTTGAATCTGTTTGGAATCTCTCAGCCATCGATACTTTGTCTCATTTTACTCTTCCCCTTTTGGTCGAGAAGTTTCTCTCAAACCCTTGATGTTAATTCTCAGCTCATTCTAGGGTTTTTCTTAGTCCCTTGATGCTGAGTCTCAGCTCATTCCAGGATCTCTGTCCCACATTGCCAGGAAGGTCCACACCCCTGGGAGTCATGTCCCACGCAGAGAGGGGGAGGGTAGTGAGACTGCTCGTCGTATTGGCTGGAGAGAGGGGCCACATCTGAGTAACAAAAGAGGCTCTCTTCGGGGTGACTCTTAGGCCTAAAGTTTAAGTAGACTTGACCTATCCTTTGTGGGGTTAAGTTTCATGTGAACAAACCCCAAGACTCGGGGCTCAGCCTATAGCTTTGGTTGTCCACTCTGCTTGTGAGAATATCAAGAATTCAACTTGGGAAAGTTGAATTTCTCTCCGCTCTCACCATTCCCTGAAGGGGGCTTGCAAATACTTTTCCAGTCACTGATCAAATCATTCTGGGATTCATCGGGGGATCACTCTGGACAAACCAACAAAATCTCATGTGCTACCTGACATTCCAAGTACTTATGACATTCAATCAAACTATCTACATGAGTTATATTAGGAAATGCTCTAGTCAAAATATAAATTTTGTAACAAACATTTTTTGCTTTAGTCTCACACATAAGGTGACATTTTAAAATATTAATTAACATCTATTTTCAGCACCCTGCAATAATTACATTCCTTTGTTCTTCCTCATGCAAAAACATTTTTAAAATTGTACCTTGTACATTTCACTATTATTATACACTCCAGGCATTCCTAGATTATACCATCTCAATCTTTAACATCTATCTTTCTTTCTGATTTCATTTATGTCCCCAGCCCTCCTCCCTCTATCATTCTCACATGCAGCTTCATTCAGTGTTTTAACATAATTACATTACAGTTAGGTAGTATTGTGCTGTCCATTTCTGAGTTTTTCTATCCAGTCCTGTTGCACAGTCTGTATCCCCTCAGTTCCAATTACCCAGTATCTTACCCTATTTCTATCTCCTGATGGTCTCTGTTATGAACAAAATATTCCAAGTTTATTCACTAATGTCAGTTCATATCAATGAGACCATACAGTATTTGTCCTTTAGTTTTTGGCTAGTCTCACTCAGCATAATGTTCTCAAGGTCCATCCATGTTGTTACATACTTCATAAGTTTATTCTGTCTTAAAGCTGTATAATATTCCATCGTATCTATATACTACCGTTTAGCCACTCGTCTGTTGATGGACATTTTGGCTGTTTCCATCTCCTTGCAATTGTAAATAATGCTGCTATAAACATTGGTGTGCAAATGTCTGTTTTTGTCTTTGCCCTTATGCCCTCTGAGTAGATACCTAGCAATGGTATTGCTGGGTCATATGGCAATTCTATATTCAGCTTTTTGAGGAACCGCCAAACTGCCTTCCACAGTGGTTGCACCATTTGACATTCCCACCAACAGTGAATAAGTGTGCCTCTTTCTCCACATCCTCTCCAGCACTTGTCATTTTCTGTTTTGTTGATAATGGCCATTCTGGTGGGTGTGAGATGATATCTCATTGTGGTTTTGATTTGCATTTCTCTAATGGCCAGGGACATTGAGCATCTCTTCATGTGCCTTTTGGCCATTTGTATTTCCTCTTCTGAGAAGTGTCTGTTCAAGTCTTTTTCCCATTTTGTAATTGGATTGGCTTTTTGTTGTTGAGTTGAACAATCTCTTTATAAATTCTAGATACTAGACCTTTATCTGATATGTAGTTTACAAATATTGTCTCCCATTGTGTAGGCTGTCTTTTTACTTTCTTGATGATGTTCTTTGATGTGCAAAAGTGTTTAATTTTGAGGAGTTCCCATTTATTTCTTTCTTCAGTGCTCTTGCTTTAGGTTTAAGGTCTATAAAACCGCCTCCAATTATAAGATTTATAAGATATTTCCCTACATTTTCTTCTGTTTTATGGTCTTAGACCTGATATTTGGATCTTTGGTCCATTTTGAGTTAACTTTTGTACAGGGTGTGAGATACGGGTCCTCTTTCATTCTTTTGCATATGGATATCCAGTTCTCTAGGCACCATTTATTGAAGAGACTGTTCTGTCCCAGGTGAGTTGGCTTGACTGCCTTATCAAAGATCAAATGTCCATAGATGAGAGGGTCTATATCTGAATACTCTATTCGATTCCATTGGTCAATATATCTGTCTTTATGCCAGTACCATGCTGTTTTGACCACTGTAGCTTCATAATATGCTTTAAAGTCAGGCAGCATGAGACCTCCTGCTTCATTTTTTTCCCTCAGGATACTTTTAGCAATTCTGGGCACCCTGCCCTTCCAGATAAATTTGCTTATTGGTTTTTCTATTTCTGAAAAGTAAGTTGTTGGGATTTAGATTGGTATTGCGTTGAATCTGTAAATCTATTTAGGTAGAATTAACATCTTAACTATATTTAGTCTTCCAATCCATGAACACGGTATGCCCTTCGTGAGTGAAACTTTTTGACTCTAGAGCCCTGGGTGTTCTTCAGGGTTTTCAGGAATCCTGTTGGCTGGGGCTTGGTGGACCATGGCAACTTGCAAAGTCTGGCTGATGCTTGCATAAGAGTAGCCTCCCGAGATGGTGGAGCAGGGTGTGCTGGGTCCTCCCACTGCTCTGTAGGACAAGAGAGGGAGGGGGAAAGTGACTGGCACTGCAGTCCCAGGGGTGAGTGGTCGAAGAAGGTCTAAAATCGGTCAGGGAGGGGGTGGCGGGGAGAGCAGGTGGGTTGATCGGCCGTGACCCCCACCAGGTCAGGCTGCTGTGTAGGGAGGTGTGAGCTGAGGAAGCTGGCCGTCCTCTGCTCCAGCTGCCCAAGCTGCTGGCCCAGGAGACCTCCCCGAGTGGCTGCAAAGCCAGCAGCGCCCAGGGGGAGCCTGGAAGGGGACCCGGCCGTCCACCGCATAGAGCCACCACCAGACCCTAGGAGCGGTTGCCGTGCTGCACGCTGCAAATAGCTGTCCCCTTGGGGGCAGTGAATGGCGTATCCACTGGGTATTGCAATCAGCTATGCCTCTCGCTGCTGCAGGCACTGCTGCGTCGGGAAGGGCTCCTGGAGGGAAGTAGGGCACACAGGTGGGCTGCCTCTCTTCTAGGATTTTTCCCTATAGTTTTTCTCTGTTTTTTTTTATTTATTTATTTTTCAATATGTTTATATATTGTTCATTTTTACTTTATATTTTTATATATTTTTAAAATCTTCCCCTTCTGTGGGCAGCAGTCTGAGTTCAATCCCAGTGTACCTTGGGTATCTCCTTCTGACTTCAGGGCCCACTATTGCTGAGGTGTTTTGTTTATTTTATTTTATTTTATTATTGTTTTATTTTAGTTTATTTTTCTTTTTGAAGGGATTCATGGGCTAAAAATCAAGCCTGGGTCTCCCTCGTCGCAGGCAGGTATTCTGCCACCAAACACCCCATGCACTCCAGCCTAGCCTTTAATATACCCTCGAGTCCAACTGCACCCACTGCAGGGCATCCAGGCCTTGGTTGTGCAAAAGAGAACCTTCTACAGAAAACCTAGGAAATGCAGAACTTCAGACAAGTGAAGGAAACCAACTTGCAAAATTGCCTTCTAAGATAATCAAATGTACCAAAAACAACAGAAATCACAAAGCAAGTGAATATCCAAGCAGATATGGCCCAGCCAAACAACCAAATCAAAACTCCAGAGGGGACACAGAATATGGAACAGCTACTCAAGAATATTTGTAAGGAAATAAAGGACATCAGGAAGTCACTAGAGGAGCATGAAGAAGCAAGGGAAAGATACAGAAAAATGGTATATCTCACAGAGATGAAAGATACAATAGAACAAATTAGAAATATACTATAGACACAATAGCAAATTCAAAGAAGCAGAAGGAAGCATATTTAGCTAGAAGACAGAGCAATGGAACTAGACAGCACAAAAAAACAAATGGCAAGAAAGATGAAAAAAATGGAACTGGATCTTAGGGAAATGATGAACAACATGAGGTGTACAAATATGCGAGTCACTGGTGTCCCAGAAAGAGAAGAGAAGAGAAGAGAAGCATAAAGTGCTGAGAAAGTTGAAGATTTAATTGGGGAAAACTTCCAAACCCTTATAAAAGACATAA
The DNA here is from genome assembly GCF_023851605.1 of Tamandua tetradactyla. Taxonomy (NCBI): domain Eukaryota; kingdom Metazoa; phylum Chordata; class Mammalia; order Pilosa; family Myrmecophagidae; genus Tamandua; species Tamandua tetradactyla. The sequence goes on along the minus strand of NC_135335.1, from coordinate 49,204,696 downwards.
ATATGCAGACCAAAGAGGCCCAGTGAACCCCAAATAGGATAAATGCAAATAGGCCCCCTCCAAGACACATACTAATCAGACTGTCAAATATTGAAGAGAAACACAAAGTCCTGAAATAGCATGAGAAAAGCCATCTACTACATACAAGGTAAAACACATAAGCTGAGTTCAAAGTACTCCCCTGGAACCATGGAGGTGAGAAAGAACTGGTTGGATATATATATAAGATCCTGAATGAGAAGGGCTTTCAGCCAAGAATTCTTTATCCAGCCAAGTTATCCTTCAAAATTGAGGGAGTGATTGAAGTCTTCAAAGACAGAAAGAACTAGCCAATAAGAGACCTATCCTACAAGAAATATGAAAGGGAGTCCTGTCAGCTGAAGAAAAAAAGACAGGAGAGGGAGTTCTGGAGGAGGGCATGGAATTGAAGAGTTCCAGTAATAGTAATTTAAATAATACAAAAAGAGAGGGAAAAGAATATATAGATCTGACAAATAAAAACTAAAGGGTAAGATGGTAGATTCAAGAACTGCTTTTGCAGTAATAACTTTGAACGTTAATGGACTAAACTCACAATTAAAACATGCAGACTGGCAGAATAGATTAAAAACATAATCCATCTATATGCTTTTTATAAAAGACACATCTTGGACTCAAGGACATAACTAGATTGAAAGTGAAAGGATGAAAAAAAAGATGTGCTATGCACACTGTAACCAAAAGTAAGCAAGAGTAGCTATACTAATATCAGATAAAATAGACTTTAAATGTAAGATGTCATAAGAGGCAAAGAAGGACACTACATATTAATAACAGGGACAAGAAGAAAAAGCAATCATAAATGTTTCTGCTCCCAGTCAAGGTGCTCCAAAGTACACGAGGTGCACATTGGCAAACTGGAAGGGAGTGGTAGACATTTAAACAGTAATAGTGGGAGACTACAATACACCACTCACTTTTATAGCTAGAACAACTAGACAGAGGATCAACAAGGAAACAGAGAACCTAAACAATGTGATAAACGAATTAGACCGAATAGACATACAGATCGTCCAAAAACACCAGGATATACATTCTTTTCTAGCACACATGGAATCCTCTCTAGAATAGATCATATGCTGGGACACAAAACAGGTCTTTATAAATTTAGTAAGATTGAAATTATCCAAAGCACTTTCTCTGATCACAACGGAATGAAGCTGGAAATTAACAATCACCATAGAACCAGAGCATTCACAAATATATAGAGAAAACAATACATTCTTAACTAATAAATGGGTTACAGAAGAAATTGCCAAAGAAGTCTGTAAATACTGGAGAAGAATGATAATGAGAATAAAATACATGAGAACTTATGGGATGTGGTAAAGGCTGTGCTGAAGGGAAATTTATTGTCCTAAATGCTTATATTAGAAAACAAGAATGACCAAAATTTGAGGACTTAATGCCTCACCTGAGGAAATTAGAGAAAGAACAGCAAAATAATCCCAAAGCCAAAAAAGAAGAGAAATAACAAGGATTAAAGCAGAAATAAATGAACTGGGGAACAATAAAACAATAGAAAGAATCAACAAAGCTAAAAATGTGTTCTTTGAGAAAATAAAGTTGATGGACCCCTTGATGGATTGACAAAGAAGAGAGGAGCAAGGACACAAATAAACAAAATCAGTAATGGGGGGGGGGGGGTTGCCAGAGATACTAAAGAAATTTAAAAAATCATAAGACATCATAAACATAACATAAGGAATAACTGTGTGCCAACAGACTAGAAAACTTAGATGAAATGGACAAATTTTTAGAAACATACAAAATACCTATACTGACTCGAGAAGAAATAGATGATCTCAACAAACTAGTTACAAGTAAAGAGATTCAATCAGTCCTCAAAAATCTTCCCAAAAAGAAAAGCCCAGGACCCAGATGGCTTCACAGGAGAATTTTTATCAAATATTCCAAAAAGAACTGACACCAATCCTGTTCAAACGCTTCCAAAAAATTGAGGAAAAAGGAACACTACTTAACTCATTTTATGAAGTTAATATCACATATCAAAACTGAATAAAGACGCTACTAGAAAAGAAAACTATAGACCAATCTCCTTAATGAACACATAGGTGCAAAAGTTCTCAACAAAATAGTAGTAAATCAAATCCAACAACACATAAAAAAGAATCATACATCAGCGACCAAGTGGGGTTTATACCAGGAATGCAAGAGTGGTTCAACACAAGAAAATCAATGTAATATAGCACATTAAAAAATCAAGTGGGGAAAATCATATATCGATTGATACTGAAAAAGCATTTGACAAAATTCAGCATCCTTTCCTGATAAAAACACATGAAAAGGTAGGAATTGAAGGAAACTTCCCCAATATCATAAAGAGCATATATGGAAACACCCAATAGCCAGCATCATACTGAATGGTGTGAGACTGAAAGCCTTCCCCTAAGGTCAGGAATGAGACAGAATGACCTTTGCACCGTTATTCAGCATGGTACTAGACGTCCTGACTGGAGTGATTAGAAAGGAGAAAGAAATAAAAGGCATGCAAATAGTAATGGAAGAACTAAAGTTTTCATTATCTGCAGATAACATGATACCATACTTGGTATCACCGCCCTCCCCCTCTCTACATGGGACATGACTCCAAGGGGTGTGGACCTTCCTGGAGACGTGGAACAGAAATCCTAGAATGAGCTGAGACTCAGCATCAAGGGATTATAAATATCACACCCTTACCCCTCGCTTTCATTAGCATTTCAAACTAAATTTATTTTAACATTTGTTCCCCCTATTATTTAGTTTTATTCCATATGTTCTACTCGTCTGTTGACAAGGTAGATAAAAGGAGCATCAGGCACAAGGTTTCCACAATCACACAGTCACATTGTGAAAGCTATATCATTACTCAATCATCCTCAAGAAACATGGCTACTGGAACACAGCTCTACATTTTCAGGCAGTTCCCTCCAGCCTCTCCATTACATCTTGAATAACAAGGTGATATCTACTTAATGTGTGAGAATAACCTCCAGAAAAACGTCTCGACTCTGTTTGGACTCTCTCAGCCATTGCCACTTTATCTCATTTCACTCTTCCCCCTTTTGGTCGAGAAGGTTTTCTCAATCCCTTGATGTTGAGTCTCAGCTCATTCTAGGATTTCTGTCCCACGTTGCCAGGAAGGACACCCCTTGGAGTCATATCCCATGTAGAGAGGGGGAGGGCAGTGAGTTTGCTTGTTGTGTTGGCTGGAGCGAGAGGCCACATCTGAGCAACAAAATAGGTTCTCTTGGGGGTGATTCTTAGGCTGTTGCTTCCTGTAGAAACGGAGCTCGAAGGATATTAAGCAATGATGAGAAAAAAAGAAAGGAAGAAAGAAAGAAAGAAAGACACAGACGGGCTCAGGGGGTCTGAAGCTTGAGTCTACATCAGACATCAGACAACTTTATTCTCAACCAGATCTTAGTTATATACCACAGGATGTCAATAGATATGCAGGCATTTCCTGAGGGAGCAAGATTCTTATCTCACAGTGTTCTTCATACTTAACATAACTGTTTTGGGTAAACATTCTCTTCCTCCCAGACTGCTCTACATAACAATCGCCACACTTTACTGCTGTCATCCCGAGGCCAGCAGCTTGCAACAAATTCTGTAGGTCTTGCTTTAAACTCTTGGCTTCTACATTAGGCCTAACTTTAAGTAGGCTTGACCTATCCTTTGTGGGGTTAAGTTTCATATGAACGAACCCCAAGACTGGGGGCTCAGCCTATAGCTTTGGTTGTCCACACTGCTTGTGAGAATATCAAGAATTCAACTTGGGGAAATTGAATTTCTCCCCACTCTCACCATTCCCCAAAGGGGACTTTGCAAATACTTTTTTATTCACTGTTCAAATCACTCTGGGATTTATCGGGGGATCACTCTGGGCAAACCAACACAATCTCATGTCCTAGTCAAGGTTCCATGTACTTATGGTGTACTATTAAGCTGTCTACATAAGTTATATTAGGAAATGCACTAGTCGAAATATAAATTTTGTACCAAATATTTTTTTTGCTTTAGTCTCACACATAAGGTGACATTTTAAAATATTACCATCTATTTTCAGCACACTGCAATAATGACATTCCTTTGTTCTTCTTCATACAAAAGCATTTTTAAAATTTGTACATTTAGTCACTATTATTAATACACTGTAGGCATTCCTAGATTATACCATCTCAGTCTTTAACATCTATCTTTCTGGATACTAGACCTTTATCTGATATGTCATTTACAAATAGTCTCTCATTGTGTAGGCTGTCTTTTTACTTTCTTGATGAAGTTCTTTGATGTGCAAAAGTGTTAATTTTGAGGAGTTCCCATTTATTTATTTGTTTCTTCAGTGCTCTTGTTTTGGGTGTAAGGTCTATAAAACCGCCTCCAATTATAAGGTTTATAAGATATTTCCCTACATTTTCCTCTAACTGTTTTATGGTCTTAGACGTAATGTTTAGGTCTTTGATCCATTTTGAGTTAACTTTTGTATAGGGTGTGAGATATGGGTCCTCTTTCATTCTTTTGCATATGGATATCCAGTTCTCTAGGCACCATTTATTGAAGAGACTGTTCTGTCCCAGGTGAGTTGGCTTGACTGCCTTATCAAAGATCAAATGTCCATAGATGACAGGGTCTACATCTGAACACTCTATTCGATTTCATTGGTCAATATATCTGTCTTTATGCCAGTACCATGCTGTTTTGACCACTGTAGCTTCATAATATGCCTTAAAGTCAGGCAGTGTGAGACCTCCAGCTTCATTTTTTTCCCTGAAAAGTAAGTTGTTGGGATACTGATTGGTATTGCATTGAATTTGTAAATCAATTTAGGTAGAATTCACATCTTAACTATGTTTAGTCTTCCAATCCATGAACACGGTATGCCTTTCCATCTATGTAGGTCTTCTGTGATTTCTTTTAACAATTTCTTGTAGCTTTCTTTGTATAGATCTTTTGTCTCTTTAGTTAAATTTATTCCTAAATATTTTATTCTTTTGCCTGCAATTGTAAATGGAATTCGTTTCTTGATTCCCTCCTCAGATTGTTCATTACTAGTATATAGAAACACTACAGATTTTTGAATGTTGATCTTGTAACTTGCCACTTTGCTGTACTCGTTTATTAGCGCTAGTAGTTTTGCTGTGGATTTTTCAGGGTTTTCGACATCTGCAAACAGTGATAGTTTTACTTCTTCCTTTCCAATTTTGATGCCTTGTATTTCTTTTTCTTGTCTAATTTCTCTGGCTAGAACTTCCAACACAATGTTGAATAACAGTGGTGATAGTGGACATCCTTGTGTTGTTCATGATCTTAGGGGAAAGTTTTCAATTTTTCCCCATTGAGGATGATATTAGCTGTGGGTTTTTCATATATTCCCTCTATCATTTTAAGGAAGTTCCCTTGTATTCCTATCTTTTGAAGTGTTTTCAACAGGAAAGGATGTTGAATCTTGTCAAATGCCTTCTCTGCATCAATTGAGATGATCATGTGATTTTTCTGCTTTGATTTGTTGATATGGTGTATTACATTAATTGATTTTCTTATGTTGAACCATCCTTGCATAGCTGGGATGAATCCTACTTGGTCATGATGTATAATTCTTTTAATGTGTTGTTGGATTTGATTTGCTAGAATTTTGTTGAGGATTTTTGCATCTATATTCGTTAGAGAGATTGGTCTGTAGTTTTCTTTTGTTGTAATATCTTTGCCTGGTTTTGGTATGAGGGTGATGTTGGCTTCATAGAATGATTTAGGTAGCTTTTCCTCAACTTCAATTTTTTTGTAGAGTTTGAGCAGGATTGGTACTAATTCTTTCTGGAATGCTTGGTAGAATTCACATGTGAAGCCGTCTGGTGCTGGACTTTTCGTTTTAGGAAGCTTTTTAATGACTGATTCAATTTCTTTACTTGTGATTGGTTTGTTGAGGTCATCTATTTCATCTTGAGTCAAAGTTGGTTGTTCATGCCTTTCTAGGAAGTTGTCCGTTTCATCTACATTGTTGTATTTATTGGCATAAAGTTGTTCATAGTATCCTGTTATTACCTCCTTTATTTCTGTGAGGTCAGTAGTTATGTCTCCTCTTCCATTTCTGATCTTATTTATTTGCATCCTCTCTCTTCTTCTTTTTGTCAATCTTGCTAAGGGCCCATCAATCTTACTGATTTTCTCATAGAACCAGCTTCTGGTTTTTTATTGATTTTCTCAATTGTTTTCATGTTCTCAATTTCATTTATTTCTGCTCTAATCTTTGTTATTTCTTTCCTTTTGCTTGCTTTGGGGTTAGTTTGCTGTTCTTTCTCCGGTTCTTCCGAGTGGACAGTTAATTCCTGAATTTTTGCCCTTTCTTCTTTTTTAATATAGGCATTTATGGCAATAAATTTCCCTCTTAGCACTGCCTTTGCTGCGTCCCATAAGTTTTGATATGTTGTGTTTTCATTTTCATTTGCCTCGAGATATTTACTGATTTCTCTTGTAATTTTTTCCTTGTCCCACTGGTTGTTTAAGAGTGTGTTGTTGAGCCTCCACGTATTTGTGAATTTTCTGACGCTCTGTCTATTATTGATTTCTAACTTCATTCCTTTATGATCTGAGAAAGTGTTGTGTATGATCTGAGAAAGTGTTGTGTATGATTTCAATCTTTTTAAGTTTGTTGAGACTTGCTTTGTGACCCAGTATATGGTCTGTCTTTGAGAATGATCCATGAGCACTTGAGAAAAATGTGTATCCTGCTGTTGTGGGGTTTAATGTCCTATAAATGTCTGTTAGGTCTAGCTCCTTTATTATAATATTCAAACTCTCTGTTTCTTTATTGATCCTCTGTCTAGATGTTCTGTCCATTGATGAGAGTGGGGAACTGAAGTCTCCAACTGTTATGGTGGATGTGTCTATTTCTCTTTTCAGTGTTTGCAGTGTTTGTCTCACGTATTTTGGGGCATTCTGGTTCAGTGCATAAATATTTATGATTGTTATGTCTTCTTGTTGAATTGTTCCTTTTATTAGTACATAGTATCCTTCTTCGTCTCTTTTGACTGTTTTACATTTGAAGTCTAATTTGTTGGATATTAGTGTAGCTACTCCTGCTCTTTTCTGGTTGTTATTTGCATGAAATATCTTTTCCCAACCTTTCACTTTCAACCTATGTTTATCTTTGGGTCTAAGATGTGTTTCCTGTAGACAGCATATAGAAGGATCCTGTTTTTTAATCCATTCTGCCAGTCTGTGTCTTTTGATTGGAGAGTTCAATCCATTAACATTTAGTGTTATTACTGTATGGGTAGTACTTTCTTCTACCATTTTGCCTTTTGGAATTTATATGTCATATCTAATTTTCCTTCTTTCTATACTCTTCTCCACACCTCTTTCTTTTGTGTTGTCATATCTGTCTCCAGTGCTCCCTTTAGTATTTCTTGCAGAGCTGGTCTCTTGGTCACAAATTCTCTCAGTGATTTTTTGTCTGAGAATGTTTTAATTTCTCCCTCATTTTTGAAGGATGATTTGCTGGGTATGGAATTCTTGGTTGGCAGTTTTTCTCTTTTAGTAATTTAAATTTATCATCCCACTGTCTTGCCTCCTTGGTTTCTGCTGAGAAATCTACGCATAGTTTTATTGGGTTTCCCTTGTATGTGATGGATTGCTTTTCTCTTGCTGCTTTCAAGATCCTCTCTTTCTCTTTGACCTCTGACATTCTGTTTAGTAAGTGTCTTAGACATCGTCTATTTGGATCTATTCTCTTTGGGGTACACTGTACTTCTTGGATCTGTAATTTTGAGTCTTTCCTAATAGTTGGGAAATTTTCAGTGATAATTTCTTCCATTAGTTTTTCTCCTCCTTTTCCCTTCTCTTCTCCTTCTTGGACACCCACCACACTTATATTTGTGTGCTTCATATTATCATTGCATTCCCTGAGTCCCTGCTCATATTTTTCCATTTTTTCCCCTATACTTTCTGTTTCTTGTTGGATTTCAGGTGTTCCATCTTGCAGTTCAATAATCCTATCCTCTGTCTGTTGAAATCTACCATTGTAGGTTTCCTTTTTTTTTTTCATCTCTTCTACTGTGCCTTTCATTCCCGTGAGTTCTGTGATTTGTTTTTTCAGACTTTCCATTCTTCTTTAACTGAAATTTGCATAAGAGCAACTCCCAGAGTAGCCTCTTGACTCTATTTGAACTCTCTCTACCACTGATACTCTATTAATTACACTTCTTTTCCCCTTTTGGTCAAGACGGAATTGTTGATCCCATGGTGCCGAGATTTGGATTCATCCCTGGGAGTCATCTCCCACGTTGCCACGTCCCATGTAGGGGGAAGGGCAGTGGTTTCACTTGCAGAGTTTGGCTTAGAGAGACTGAGGCCACATCTGTGCAACAAAAGAGTCCTCCAGAAGTAACTCTTAGGTATGCCTATAGGTAGGCTAAGCTTCTCTGCTACCTACATAAGCTTCACAAGAGTAAGCCTCCTGATTGAGGGCTTGACCTATTGATTTGGGTGTCCCTAAAGTTTGACACAGTATCCGGGGTTTCCCCAGTGGTAAAGATCAATAGTTCCATCAAGGGACTTTGCCAAAACTTTTTGGTTATCTGTTTAATATACTCTGGAATGTTACCCAGGATGTATACATTAAGCTATACAGGATTAAAGACCCTCATTCTTCTGGGCTCCCTGTATTTGGACTGTTTAAATGATCTATCCAGACAGGTTGAGTTAGATTATGTGCTACTGAAGGTTTAGGTTCTGGAAGTCTCAGTACATTTTAAAAGATTCATGTCACTGAAAATATATTCTCTGGTTTTTAATTAAAAATTAATTACAATAATATCTGGAAAACTCCCCAAATGTTTGGAAACTAAATAATACCCTTCTAAATTACCCATACATCATCAAAGAAGGAATCAAAAGTGAAATTAGAGAACATTTTAACCATATGGAAAAAAACATCCGAGTTTATGTATGCTGTAAAACAGTATAGAGGGGGCATTTATAGTGGTGAATAGTTACACAGAAAAGAAGGTATCAAATCACCGACTTCAGCACCCAGGAATGCAGGGTTTGTTTAATATCTGAAAATCAGTCAGTGTAATTCATCATATTAACAAACTACAAAAAGACAAACTCTATGATCATCTCAATAGATACAGAAAAAGAAACTGACAAAATCTAACAACTATTCTTGATTTTAGAAACATTTTTTTTAAACTTTCCACAAACTCAAAGTGGAGAGAACTCCGTGAGATTGACAAAGGACAGTTACAAACAGCCTGGGCCAGGGCTGGTGTCAAAGGACACCATGTCAGAAAGGAAGAAGTAAAACTCCCTTTATTGTAGACATTATGATGGTCTGTGTAAAAAGCCTAACGCAGTCTATGAAAAAAGTCACTAGAATTTATCACTGAGCTTATCCAGATTACAAGAGACAAGAAAAACAAACATGCAATATACAAAATATACAAAAATCAAACGAATTCTATATACTAGCAATGAACAAGTGGAAATAACATTTTGAAAACCTATGTACAGTAGCATCAAAAATATGAAGTACTTAGGGATAAATTTGGCAAAAAAAAGTGCAAGGCCTACACAGTGAAACCACAAAAAATGTCATTGAGAAATTAAAGATCTAGAAAAAACGGGGATAGTTACTGCCTATGGGATGGAAGACTCCACCATGAGAAAACAAACAAAAATGCTGGGGAAAAGATTTGAATAGGAACTGGAACCAAAGAGGCTGCCTGGGTGAGCAGCGCACGTGGAGAGCCGCTGCATCTCAGCACTATCAGCCTCAGGGCGATACCGCTGTGTCCCGGCCAGAGCCAGTCAGGGCAGGAAGGAAGACCCTGTGCCCAGGTCGGGGGCAGGGGCGGGGGTCTCCCTCGCTGCTGGGGGTGCAACATGGTGCCAGCTCTTTGGCAGTTTCTGAATCACTGGACACACACCAAGCACGGGAAGCAGCCCCTCGGCTCCCTGGTGTGTACCCAATCTGCTCACACACAGATGCGAGACGGGTGCACTTGTGGCCACCCATGTGGCCGCCCCCAGTGTGGGCTGACCTGCCGGGCAGGGCACTGGATGCCTGGGGAGGGTGGGCTGAAAGACGACAGAGGGGCCGAGGAGACTCAGTGCTGGTGGACTCACACATGGCACTTAGCGGGGGTGACATACACATCCCAATGTCTCAACGTGGACATTTCAGAGATGTGCAGTCAGCAAGGCCGTTGGTCAGCGTGCAGGTGTGCACACACATCCAGGTGGAGGAGGGGCTGTGTTCGGCACAGGGAAGAGGCCGGGTCGGCACATCTCCCAGGCCACCCCAGCACCCCAGGCTGTCTCCACCAAGGAGAGGGCAGCTGTGTGCCCGATGTGGAGACCCGAGGGAAGCCAGGGGCACCAGGGAGGCCCGGCCAGCCTGAGGGCTGCTTCCAGGCATGGGTGGTAACCACTGCCTCCAGACAGGCCCCCTGGAGCATTCAAACAGATATACTCCAAGACACCTACTAATCAGACTGTGAGATGTCAAAGAGAAAGAATTTTGAAAGCAGCAAGAGAAAATCAATCCATCACATACAAGGGAAGCCCAGTAAGACTATGTGGAGATTTCACAGCGGAAACCATGGAGGTGAGATGGCTGTGGTATTTAAGATACTAAAAGAGAAAAATGCCAACCAATAAGTCTATATCCAGCAAAACTGTCCTTGAAAAACCAGGAGGAAATTAAAACATTTTCAAACAAACAATTACTGAGAAAATTTGTGACCAAAGACTGGCTCTGCAAGAAATACTAAAGGGAGCACTAGAGAGAGATAGGAAAAGACAACAGAGAGAGGTGTAGAGAAGAGTGTGGAAATGAAGACTATCAGTAAATGTAAAAAGAGAAACAAAAATAGATATGATATATAAAATCCCAAAGGCAAAATGGTAGAAGAAGGTATTGCCTTTATAGTAATAACTCTAAATATTAATGGACTAAACTTCCCAATCAAAAGACATAGATTGGGGCAGGCCATGGTGGCTCAGCAGGCAGGGTTCTCATCTGCGATGCCAAAGACGCAGATTCAATTCCCAGTGCCTGCCCATGCAGAAAAAGAAAAAAAAAAGACAGAAACTGGCAGAATGGATTAAAAAACAGGCCCCATCTATATGCTGTCCACAGGAGACTCATTTTAGACCCAAGGACAAAAATAGGCTGGAATTGAAAGGTTGGGAAAAGATATATCATGCAAACAACAAAACAGAAAAGAGCAGGATTAGCTGTACTAATATCCAACAAATTAGACTTCAAATGTAAAACAATTTAAAAAGACAAAGAAGGACACCATGTACTAATAAAAGGAATAATTCAACAAGAAGACATAACAATCATAAATATTTATTTACCAAGCCAGAGTGCTCCAAAATTCATGAGGCAAACACTGAAAACACTGAAGGGAGAAATAGACACCTCTACTATAACAGTTGGAGACTTTAATTTCCTGCTCTTATCAATGGACAGAACATCTAGACAGAGGATCAATAAAGAAACAAAGATTTTGAATAACACAATAAATGAACTAGACTTAGCAGGCATTTACGAACATTACACCCCACAACAGCAGGATACACATTTTTCTCAAGTGCCCATGATCATTCTCAAGGATACACCATATGCTGGGACACAAAGAAAGTCTCAGTAAATTTAAAAAGATTGAACTCATACAAAACACATTTTCAGATCATAAAGGAATGAAATCGGAAATCAATAACAGGTAGAGGTCAGGAAATACACAAACATAAGGAGGCTAAACCACACACTCTTAAACAACCAGTGGGTCAAGGAAGAAATTACAAGAGAAATCAGTAAATATCTTGAGGCAAATGAAAATGAAAACGCAATGTATCAAAATTTATGGGGGTGCGGGCCACAGTGGCTCAGCAGGCAAGAACGCTCGTCTGCCGTGCCAGAGGACCCAGGTCTGATTCCTGATGCCTGCCCATGTAAAAAAAAAAAAAAAAAGTTTATGGGATACAGCAAAGGTGATGCTAAGAGGGAAACCCCTTAATTGCATATATCAAAAAAGAAGAACAAAAATCGAGGAATTAACTGTTTACTAGAAGAACTGGAGAAAGAACAGAAAACTAACCCCAAAGCAAGCAAAAGGAAAGAAATAATGAAGATTAGAGCAGAAATAAATGAAATTGAGAATTTGAAAACAATCAAGAAAAATCAAGAAAACCAGAAGCTGGTCCTTTGAGAAAATCAATAAAATTGATAACCTTTAGCAAGGTGACAAAAAGAAAAGGAGAAAGGATGCAAATAAATAAAATCAGAAATGGAAGAGGAAACAAAACCACTGACCCTGCAAAAATAAAGGAGGAAATGAGAGGATACTATGAACAACTATATGCTAATAAAGTAGACAACATAGACGGTCTAATGGACAACTTCCTAGAAAGGCATGAACAACCAACATTGACTCAAGAAGAAATACACGACCTCTACAAACCAATCACAAGTAAAAAGATTGACTCAGTCCTCAAGAAGATCCCCAAAAAGAAAAATCCAGGGCCAGATGGCTTCACCTATAAATTCTACCAAGCAACCAAGAAAGAGTTAGTACCAATCCTGCTAAAATTCTTCAAAAAAATTGAAAAGAAGGGAAGGCTACCTAACTCATTCTATGAAGCCAACATCATCCTCATACCAAAGCCAGACAAAGATATTACAAGAAAAGAAAATTACAGACCAAACTTTCTAATTAATATACATGCAAAAATCCTCAACAAAATTCTTGCAAATTGTATCCACCAGCACATTAAAAGAATTATACACCTTGGCCAAGTGAGATTTATTCCAGGTATGCAAGGATGGTTCAACAAAAGAAAATAAATTAATGTAATACACCATATCAACAAATCAAAGTAGAAAAATTACATGATCATCTTGATTGATGCAGAAAAGGCATTTGACAAAATTCAACATCCATTCTTGATGAAAACACTTCAAAGGCTAGGAATAGAAGGGAACTTCCTCAACATGATAAAAAGCATATACGAAAAACCCACAGCTAGCATCGTCCTCAATGGGGAAAAACTGAAAGCTTCCCCTCTAAGGTCAGGAACAAGACAAGGATGTTACCACTGTTATTCAACGTTGTGCTGGGAGCTCTAGCCAGAGCTATAAGACAAGAAAAAGAAATAAAAGGCATCCAAATTTGAAAGGAAGAAGTAAAACTCTCACTGTTGCAGATGATATGATACTATATATAGAAAACCCTGAAAAATGCACAGCAGAGATACCAGAGCGAATTCAACAAATGATGCTGATAACAGGACACTCACTTGGGAAAAGAAAACGCACACACAGACGATGGTTATACAGGGAAACATCTTCTCAATATGGCCAGTCTGACCTAGACCTTCTCCTCTTCCTCCTGGCCTCCTGCTGCAGAACAGTCATCACTGTGCCGTGCCCAGTGTCACTTCCAGAGGCCGCCTGAACTCCACTTCAGAGTCATGTCCTGAAGACATTTCTTTTTTTTCTAACTAATGCGTATTACAAGATGCGTGATTTTCTAACTCTACTTTATCATATGTCAGCAATCTCTTTACATCTAGAAAACCTGGATGTGACAAAAGTTTTCTTTAAAAGGTTGGGGGGAAATTGAGAGCGGCTTCTTCATACCATATACCCAGGCCTTACAGAAACGGCCAGTACATCTTCCCCAAGGGTGGTGGGTGCTTCTCACTGGACACATGCAGCATGATATTCTCCGATCTCACTCTTCTTTTTCTCTTCTCTTCTCTGGAGAAAGGGGTGGGAGGACGGAACCTCAGAGCAGCTGGCCGGCTCGCTGTGCCCCCACTGGCGTCCGGGGCCCCCCTCACCTTCCAGGCCCGTCCCAGCCTGCGTCAGTCGTTGCGGGGACCGGGCGGCCACACCAGGTCCGGGTCTGTGCCGCCAGAAGCCTGGAGAGGAGGCCGAGCTGGACTGCACGCAGACCCTCCTACTGGGGCCCGAGCTGCCCTCCGCCCAGTGTCCCTCCGGTCCCGAGCCACTGGGCAGCTTTGGCTCCAGCAACACCTCAGGGCCTGGGTGGGGCCGGGGGCAGTGGTGCTGAGGACTCTGGGTCTTGGCAGGGCAGGGGCCACGGGGCCCCCTGGGCCCCCAGCTCATTCGCCAGCCCAGGGCCAGACAGCCTGGATGCCAGGAAAGCACAGGCCTCGCTCTGCTTGGATCTTTGCTAAGGCCGTCAAGCCAACCCACCTGGGACACAGCAGCCTCTTCGGTCCATGGTGCCTGGAGAACTGCACATCCTCATGCCAAAGAATGAAAGCAGATCCATATCTCACACCCCATACAAAATTAACCCAAAATGGATCAAAGGCCTAAACATAAGTGCTAAGATCGTAAAACTCTCAGGAAAAAATGTAGGGGAATATCTTATAAATCTTAGAACAGGAGGCAGTTTCCTAGACCTTACACCCAAAACATAAGAACTGAGGTAAGAAATAGATAAATGGGAACTCCTCAAAATTAAACACTTTTGTAGAGTGTCTGAGTCCAGGGTACAGGGGGAAAACTGCTATTGCATGCGATGAACTGTGTTCCAAAGGAAACCATCGGCACTACCACAGCAACAGCAGAGGTAAATAATGGGGGGAGGGACAAGAGTTAAGAAGAGGTTTAGATTTCCTATTTGGCAAGGATGTGTTTATTGGTTTTCTGTCTCTAGGGAGCAATGAAATTATCTAAAATTGAGAATGTTGATGGACTGTGGACTTTGGGCCCTCTACATGATGCCCAATGAATGTAGGTGGCTGAAGGATGCACTGACGGAGAAGTAGACTGGTGAATGATGGTGTCGACTTATGAACGAAGGCTGTGCTGTTACAAAAAGGAACAAAGTCGTGAGGCATGCAACGATGTGAATGAACATATGGGACATTTGGTGAGACAAAACAAGCCAGAAACAAAAGAACGAGCATGGTATAGTCACCTTTAGAAAATGTTTATAAGAAAACAGGAGTCTAGATTGTAAGCTTTAAGAGCAGACACATTAAGTCCACAGTGGTGATTATTATTTCTGGATTTTGAGAGGCTGTTTTATATATATAACCTGATATTTAGAGATAAGAATGAACCCGAACAAGTTGGGGTTAAAGTAATTCAGAACACAGGGGTAAGGAAGACAGTGTCTATATTTTAGAGCCACACATACTCTTTGAGACCAATGGAAGAAAGATTTATTTAGTCTGGAACTGAAATTTTCTGTAGTGCATAATCCAACTCAACCCATCTGTATAGCTCATTTGAACAATCGAAACACGGGGAGCCCAGAATAAGAAAGAGGTCCTTTATTCCTATATAGATTATTGTAATGCCTGGATACATCCTGGAGTATATTAAGCAGATAATCAAAAAGTATTGGCAAAGTCCCTTGAGGGCAGGGAGAAAGACTATGAACTATTAAACCTTACCATCAGGGAATCCCTTGATACTGTGTCAAACTTTAGGGACACCCAAATCAATAGGTCAAGCCCTCGATCATGAGGCTTACTCTTGTGAAGCTTATGTAGGTAGCGGAGAAGCTTACTATAGGCATACCTAAGAGTTACTTCTGAAGGACCTCTGTTGTTACTCAGATGTGGCCTCAGTCTCTCTAAGTCGAACTCTGCAAGAGAAATCATTGCCCTCCCCCCTATGTGGGACATGACAGCCAGGGGTGAAAGTCTCCCTGGTTATGTGGGAGATGACTCCCAGGGATGAATCCAGACCTGACAGTGTGGGATAAACAATTATATCCTGACCAAAAAGGGGGAAAGAAGTGTAATAAAGTATCATCTCGAGGTTGCTCTTAAGGTTCAGGTAGACCTTGCTACCTATAACAACCTGCCAACCTCCAACCAGGACATTCCAGCCAATCCTAAAGAATACCTAGGGCAATATATAAGATTTCACAAGGGTTCCAGGCACTAGAGTAACTTTCCAGAAGCCTACAACCTCCAGATGGGTCCCTGGACCAGATAAACCCTGAAACCTAGCCCAGCCTTTCCAGAATATCAGCTAGTTCCATCTCCCTACCCCATAATACCGACAGACCCTTCCAATATGAAAAAGTTAGAATGGCCATAGCCCAAACACCCCTAAAGAGAGAGACGGAAAGATCAAAGGTGATGGCGGAGTTGTACAGAGAATATAGGATTTAACAAAAGAATATGAATGCTGAATCATTAAATTGTTATTTCTTTTAGTCTCCAGTATCTTAAGAACAGCTAGAAGTAAAAACTTAAAATTGTAGAATTGTAACCCATGTCAAAATCTGAAATATGTTCTACAACTAATTGTGGTGCTGTGCTTTAAAATTTATTGCTGTTTTGTACATTTGTTATTTTTCCAAAAAGAGAAAGAAAAAATTATGCTGATAAAAAATATTAAACCTTCTAAAAAATTTTAAAATAAAAATATATATATTTAAGCCTTCTAGCCTTCTATATTCTGGAGCAGCTAGAAAGAAAAATCTGAGAGGATCGTATGGTAGCCTATGACAAAATCTGGAATCTGTCCTGTAACTATTTGTTGAAGAGTGCTTTGAAAACAATTGCTTTTTTCTTTCTTTGCTTTGCATATATGTTATAGTACACAATTAAAAAAAAAAGTAAAGAAAAATAAGTCAGCCGACGCAATGGGAGGCAGTATTTGGAAATCACATGTGAGAGAGAGGTCTAGTATCCAGAATATAGAAAGAGATTCTTCAACTCAACAGCAAAAAGACAAAGTTTAAAAATAGGCAGAAGTGTACTTCCGGGTCAAGATGGCGACTTAACAACGTGTGCGTTTTAGTTCATCCTCCAGAACAACTACTAAATAACCAGAAACAGTACAGAACAGCTCCCAGAGCCACAATAGTGACCGGACACACAGTGTACCCCAGTCTGGACCAGCTGGATCAGCTGTGAGCACCCCCCAGAACAGTGAGTTCTCAAAGCTATGGCGGCCAGTGCTCCTCCCCCACAGGCCGCTTCCCAGAGGGGAAAGGAAAGGACTTTACCAGCAGCAGGGACTGGGCACAATCAAATGCCAATTGTGGAACTAATTAACAAATTCTGACTACTAAAAATAGGCCCCCAGCTTAGGTGAACCTGATCAAAGCGGAGGTTGCTCATTTTTGCCCCGGCGCCAAGGGGGCAGGACGGACAGAAAAAGGGGGGGAAAAAAGTAGGAAACAGAGGTTTTTGTGGCTGTGTATCTACAAAGGCTTGACTGCCTCTGGATACAGCGGCAGGACTTTTCAGGCTGCAACTGCCCCAGGCATAGGCAGAACTCAACTCTTCTGGGGGCTTATCTGGAGCTTGTGCCTCCCCCAGGGGAGGGGTGAAGCCCCACCCAGGTGGAATCCCTCCATCAAGGAATTCAGACACCAGGGCTTGGTAATTTGAAGCCATTAAAACCAGCCTAGAACCTCTCCTCTGAATCCATCACGCCCCCAGCAGGGAGAGTCTGCCAAAGTTAAAGGTACCACATGATCTTATGCTGGTGGGACCTGCAGTCAGACAAGCACCACATACTGGGCAGGATAAGAAAAACAGAGTCCAGAGACTTCACAGAAAAGTCTTTCAACCTGCTGGGTCTCACCCTCAGGGAAAATCGATGCAGGTGACTCTTTCCTCCTGATAGGAGGCCAGTTTGGTCTGAGAAAATATGGCTTGGGTCTATAATATCTAAGTAGACCCTCCTAAGTGTGTGTGTGGGAAAGGTACTACACAAGCAGGGCAAGAAACAAGAAAACAAGAACGGAAAAATTCTCCTCTGTTAAACAAAACTTAAGCTAAAGGTCCAGATAAAACTGAATGGAATTTTAAGAACAGATAGACAACAAATTCATCCAGCAAGAAAACCCTAGATAAAAGAAGTGAAAGCAATCTCCAGAATAAACTAATTAAATGCCTAGATGCCAGCAAAAAATAACAAATCACACTAGAAAAATTGAAGATATGGCCCAGTCAAAGGAACAAACCAACAATTCAAATGACATACAGGAGCTGAAACAATTAATTCAGAATGTACGAACAGATAAGGAAAACCTCATCAAAAACCAAAACAGGTATTTGCAGGAACTTCTGGAGAAGATGGCGGCTTAGTAAGACGTGCGGGTCTTAGTTCCTCCCCCAGAACAGCTACTAGGGAGGTAGAAACAGTACAGAACAGCTCCCGGAACCACGATAGAGACCAAGAAGACAGCGTACCCCATTCTGGAACGGCTGACTGGCTAGGAGAACTCGCTGCGGTGAGATCACCGAGGGGCACGAGCTTCCCCGGGCCAGGGTGGCAGGCGGCCAGAGTCCCTCCCTCCCTCCGTCCCGGGCAGGCTGGGAGAATTAGGCGATCCCCTCAAGCCGCGGAGGCTGGCGCCCCCCCCCCCACGCACGGCCCCCCGGACGAGCTGGGAGAATTGGATCGGAGATCCCCCAAGCCGTGGAGACCGGCGACCGGGATCCTTTCCAAACACGTGGCTTCCTGATCCAGCTGGGAACGGTGGATAGGCACTCCCCCAAGCCGCAGAGGCCAGCGCCCCCCCCCCGCCACGCTTGGCACCTCAGGCCGGCTGGGAAATTTGGACAGGCGCTCCTCCAAGCTGCGGAGGCCGGCACCCCCCGACCACGCTTGGCGCCCCGGGCCGGCTTTGAAGTTTGGACAGGCACTCCCCCAAGCTGCGGAGGCTGGCAACCCTCCCCAAGCGCGGATTCCCAGGCCAGCTGGGAGATTCGGATTGGCACTCCTCCAAGCCGCTTCGGCTGGCGACCCTCCCCTACAGCGAGAGTTGTCCAAAGTTAAAGGAGCCACAGCATCTTTTACTGGTGGAACCCGCAGACAGACGAACACCATGAGCGCCACCTACTGGGGAGGATAAGAAAAACAGAGCCCAGAGATTTCACAGAAAAATCTTTCAACCTGCTGGGTCCCACACCCAGGGAAATCTGATTAAATGCCCAGACGCCAGCAGAATATAACGGATCACGCTCAAAAAATTGAAAATATGGCCCAGTCAAAGGAACAAACCAATAGTTCAAATGAGATACAGGAGCTGAAACAACTAATGCTGAATATGCGAACAGAAATGGAAAACCTCTTCAAAAACCAAATCAATAAATTGAGGGAGGACAAGAAGAAGACATGGGCTGAACAAAAAGAAAAAATAGAAAAACTGAAAAAACAAATCACAGAACTTATGGGAGTGAAGGACAAAGTAGAAAACATGGAAAAAACAATGGATACCTACAATGGTAGATTTAAAAAGACAGAAGCTAGAATTAGTGAATTGGAGGATGGAACATCTGAATTCCAAAAAGAAACAGAAAGTATCCGGAAAAGAATGGAAAAATTTGAACAGGGGATCAGGGAACTCATGGACAATATGAACCGCACAAATATACGTGTTGTGGGTGTCCCAGAAGGAGAAGAGAAGGGAAAAGGAGGAGAAAAACTAATGGAAGAAATTATCACTGAAAATTTCCCAACTCTTATGAAAGACCTAAAATTACAGATCCAAGAAGTGCAGCACACCCCAAAGAGATTAGACCCAAATAGGCGTTCTCCAAGACACTTACTAGTTAGAATGTCAGAGGTCAAAGAGAAAGAGAGGATCTTGAAAGCAGCAAGAGAAAAACAATCCATCACATACAAGGGAAACCCAATAAGACTATGTGTAGATTTCTCAGCAGAAACCATGGAAGCTAGAAGACAGTGGGATGATATATTTAAATTACTAAAAGAGAAAAACTGCCAACCAAGATTTCTATATCCAGCAAAATTGTCCTTCAAAAATGAGGGAGAAATTAAAACATTTTCAGACAAAAAGTCACTGAGAGTATTTGTGACCAAGAGACCAGCACTGCAATAAATACTAAAGGGAGCACTAGAGTCAGATATGAAAAGACAGAAGAGAGAGGTGTGGAGAAGAGTGTAGAAAGAAGGAAAGTCAGATATGATATATATAATACAAAAGGCAAAATGATAGAGGAAAATATTATACAAACAGTAATAACACTAAATGTTAATGGACTGAATTCCCCAATCAAAAGGGATAGACTGGCTGAATGTATTAAAAAACAGGATCCTTCTATATGCTGTCTACAGGAAACACATCTTAGACCCACAGATAAACATAGGTTGAAAGTGAAAGGTTGGGAAAAGATATTTCATGCAAATAACAACCAGAAAAGAGCAGGAGTGGCTATACTAATATCCAACAAATTAGACCTCAAATGTAAAACAGTTAAAAGAGATAAAGAAGGACACTATCTACTAATAAAAGGAACAATTAAACAAGAAGACATAACAATCATAAATATTTACGCACCAAACCAGAATGCCCCAAAATACGTGAGGAATACACTGCAAACACTGAAAAGGGAAATAGACTCATATACCATAATAGTTGGAGACTTCAATTCACCACTCTCATCAATGCACAGAACATCTAGACAGAGAATCAATAAAGAAATAGAGAATTTGAATATTACTATAAATGAGCTAGACTTAACAGACATTTATAGGACATTACATCCCACAACAGCAGGATACACCTTTTTCTCAAGTGCTCATGGATCATTCTCAAAGATAGACCATATGCTGGGTCACAAAGCAAGTCTTAACAAATTTAAAACGATTGAAATCATACACAACACTTTCTCGGATCATAAAGGAATGAAGTTGGAAATCAATAATAGGCGGAGTGCCAGAAAATTCACAAATATGTGGAGGCTCAACAACACACTCTTAAACAACGAGTGGGTCAAAGAAGAAATTGCAAGGAAATTAGTAAATATCTCGAGGCGAATGAAAACGAAAACACAACATATCAAAACCTATCGGACGCAGCAAAGGCAGTGCTAAGAGGGAAATTTATTGCCCTAAATGTCTATATCAGAAAAGAAGAAAAGGCAAAAATGCAGGAATTAACTGTCCACTTGGAAGAATTGGAGAAAGAACTGGAAACTAATCCCAAAGCAAGCAAAAGGAAAGAAATAACAAAGATTAGAGCAGAAATAAATGAAATTGAAAACATGAAAACAACAGAGAAAATCAATAAGACCAGAAGTTGGTTCTATCAGAAAATCAATAAGATTGATGGGCCCTTAGCAAGACTGACAAAAAGAAGAAGAGAGAGGATGTAAATAAATAAGATCAGAAATGGAAGAGGAGACATAACTATTGACCTCACAGAAATAAAGGAGGTAATAACAGGATACTATGAACAACTTTACGCTAATAAATACAAGAATTTAGATGAAATGGACGGGTTCCTGGAAAGATATGAACAACCAACTTTGACTCAAGAGGAAATAGATGACAAACCAATCACAAGTAAAGAAATTGAATCAGTCATTCAAAAGATTCCTAAAAAGAAAAGTCCAGGACCAGATGGCTTCACATGTGAATTCTACCAAACATTCCAGAAAGAATTAGTACCAAATCTCCTCAAACTCTTCAAAAAAATTGAAGTGGAGGGAAAGCTACCTAGTTCATTCTATGAAGCCAACATCACCCTCATACCAAAACCAGGCAAAGATATTACAAAAAAAGAAAACTACAGACCAATCTCTCTAATGAATATAGATGCAAAAATCCTCAACAAAATTCAAGCAAATCGAATCCAACAACACATTAAAAGAATTATACATCATGACCAAGTAGGATTCATCCCAGGTATGCAAGGATGGTTCAACATAAGAAAATCAATTAATGTAATACACCATATCAACAAATCAAAGCAGAAAAATCACATGATCATCTCAATTGATGCAGAGAAGGCATTTGACAAGATTCAACATCCTTTCCTGTTGAAAACACTTCAAAAGATAGGAATACAAGGGAACTTCCTTAAAATGATAGAGGAAATATATGCAAAACCCACAGCTAATATCATCCTCAATGGGAAAAAATTGAAAACTTTCCCCCTAAGATGAGGAACAAGATAAGGATGTCCATTGTCACCACTATTATTCAAAATCGTGTTGGAGGTTCTAGCCAGAGTAATTAGACAAGACAAAGAAATACAAGGCATCAAAATTGGAAAGGAAGAAGTAAAACTATCACTGTTTGCAGACAATATGATACTATACATCGAAAACCCGGAAAAATCCACAACAAAACTACTAGAGCTAATAAATGAGTACAGCAAAGTAGCAGGTTACAAGATCAACATCCAAAAATCTGTAGCGTTTCTATACACTAGCAATGAACAAGCTGAGGGGGAAATCAAGAAACGAATCCCATTTACAATTGCAACTTAAAGAATAAAATACCTAGGAATAAATTTAACTAAAGAGACAAAAAACCTATAAAGAAAACTACAAAAAACTGTTAAAAGAAATCACAGAAGACCTAAATAGATGGAAGGGCATACCGTGTTCATGGATTGGAAGACTAAATATAGTTAAGATGTCAATCCTACCTAAATTAATTTACAGATTCAATGCAATACCAATCAAAATCCCAACAACTTATTTTTCAGAAATAGAAAAACCAATAAGCAAATTTATCTGGAAGGGCAGGGTGCCCTTCCAGGGTGAATTGCTAAAAACATCTTGAGGAAAAAAAACGGAGCTGGAGGTCTCACGCTGCCGGACTTTAAGGCATATTATGAAGCCACAGTGGTCAAAACAGCATGGTATTGGCATAAAGATAGATATATCAACCAATGGAGTCGAATAGAGTGCTCAGATATAGACCCTCTCATCTATGGACATTTGATCTTTGATAAGGCAGTCAAGCCAACTCACCTGGGATAGAACAGTTTCTTCAATAAATTGTGCCTAGAGAACTGGATATCCATATGCAAAAGAATGAAAGAGGACCCGTATCTCACACCCTATACAAAAGTTAACTCAAAATGGATCAAAGATCTTAACATTAGGTCTAAGACCATAAAACAGTTAGAGGAAAATGTAGGGAGATATCTTATGAAACTTACAATTGGAGGTGGTTTTATGAACCTTAAACCTAAAGCAAGAGCACTGAAGAAGGAAATAAATAAATGGGAGCTCCTCAAAATTAAACACTTTTGTGCATCAAAGAACTTCATCAAGAAAGTAGAAAGACAGCCTACACAATGGGAGACAATATTTGGAAATGACATGTTAGATAAAGGTCTAGTATCCAGAATTTATAAAGAGATTGTTCAACTCAACAACAAAAAGACAGCCAACCCAATTACAAAATGGGAAAAAGACTTGAACAGACACCTACCAGAAGAGGAAATACGGATTGCCAAGAGGCACATGAAGAGATGCTCAATGTCCCTGGCCATTAGAGAAATGCAAATCAAAAGCAAAATGAGATATCATCTCACACCCACCATAATTGCCATTATCAACAAAACAGAAAATGACAAGTGCTGGAGAGCATGCGGAGAAAGAGGCACACATCCACTGTTGGTGGGAATGTCAAATGGTGCAACTACTGTGGAAGGCAGTTTGGCGATTCCTCAAAAAACTGTATATAGAATTGCCATACGACCCAGCAATACCATTGCTAGGTATCTACTCAAAAGACTTAAGGGCAAAGACACAAACGGACATTTGCACACCAATGTTTATAGCAGCATTATTTACAATTGCAAAGAGATGGAAACAGCCAAAATGTCCATCAACAGACGAGTGGCTAAACAAACTGTGGTATATACATACGATGGAATATGATGCAGCTTTAAGACAGAATAAACTTATGAAGCATGTAATAACATGGATGGACCTAGAGAACATTATGCTGAGTGAGTCTAGCCAAAAACTAAAGGACAAATACTGTATGGTCCCACTGATGTGTACCGACATTCGAGAATAAACTTGGAATATGTCATTGGTAACAGAGACCAGCGGGAGTTAGAAACAGGGTAAGATAATGGGTAATTGGAGCTGAAGGGATACAGACTGTGCAACAGGACTAGATACAAAAACTCAAAAATGGACAGTACAGTAATACCTAATTGGAATGTAATTATGTTAAAACACTGAATGAAGCTGCATCTGAGCTATAATTTGTTTTTGGTTTTGTTTGTTTGTTTCTGTCTTTTTATTATTATTATTTTTTATTATTTTTTTCTCTATATTAACATTCTATATCTTTTTCTGTTGTTTTGCTAGTTCCTTTCCTAAATCGATGCAAATGTACTAAGAAACGATGATCATGCATCTATGTGATGATGTTAAGAATTACTGATTGAATATTTAGAATGGAAAAAAAAAAGAAGTATTTGCAAAGTCTCCTTGGAGAAAGGAGGAAATATTCAACTTCCCCATTTGGAGAATTTTTGATATTCTTGCAGGCAGTAAGGACAACCAAATCAACAGGCCGAACCCTCGATCTTGGGGGTTGACCCTATGAAATTTATCCCTGCAAAGGGTAGGCTAAGCCTACTTAAAATTAGGTCTAAGAGTCAACCCAAGAGAATTTCTTTTGTTGGTCAGATGTGGCCTCTCTCTCTAAGCCAACTCAGCAGGTGAACTCACTGCCCTCCCTCCTACGTGGTTCATGATGCCCAGCAGTGTAAATTTCCCTGGCAACATGGACAGAAATCCCAGGATTAGCCACGACCTAGCATCAAGGGATTGAAAAAGCCTTCTTGACCAAAAGGGGGAGGAGAGAAATGAAGTTTCAGTGGTTGAGATATTTCAAACAGAGTCAAGGATGTTATCCTGGAGATTATTCTTATGCATTATATAGATATCCCTTCTTCAGTTTATGGTGTACTGGAGTCACTGGAGGGAAGTAACTGAAACTGTAGAGCTGTGTTCCAGTAGCCTGATTCTTGAAGACTACTGTATAACAATATAAAGTTTACAATGTGACTGTGAAAAAAAAAAAACCAAATCAATGAATTGAGGGAGGATATAAAGAAGGCAAGGAAAGAAGAAAAAGAAGAAACTGAAAGTCTGAAAAAACAAATCACAGAAGTTATGGGAATGAAAGACACAGTAGAAGAGATGAAAAAAACAATGGAAACCTACAATGGTAGATTTCGAGACAGAACATAGGATTTCTGTCTGTTCCATCAGAGGATGGAACATCTGAAATCCGACAACAAACAGAAACTATAGGGAAAAAAATGGAAAAATATGAGCAGGGACTGAGGGAATTGAAAGACAATATGAAGTGCATGAATATATGTGTTGTGGGTGTCCAAGAAGGAGAAGAGAAGGGAAAAGGAGGAGAAAAACGAATGGAGGAAATTATCACTGAAAATTTCCCAACTCTTATGAAAGACTTAAAATTACAGATCCAAGATGTGCAGTGTACCCCAAAGAGAATAGATCCAAATAGACATACTCCAAGACATTTAATAATCAGAATGTCAGAGGTCAAAGAGAAAGAGAGGATCTTGAAAGCACCAAGAGAAAAGCAATCCATCATATACAAGGGAAGCCCAATAAAACTATGCACAGATCTCTCAGCAGAAACCATGGAGGCAAGAAGACAGTGGGATAATATATTTAAATTATTAAAAGAGAAAAACTGCCAACCAAGAATTTTATATCCAGCAAAATTGTCCTTCAAAAATGAGGGAGAAATTAAAACATTTTCAGACAAAAAAATCACTTAGAGAATTTGTGACCAAGAGACCAGCTCTGCAAGAAATACTAAAGGGAACACTAGAGACAGATACAAAGACAGAAGAGAGAGGTGTGGAGAAGAGTGTAGAAAGGAATACTATGAGTAAAGGTGTGCTGGTTTGAAAGGAAATATACCCCCTAAGAAAAGCCATGTTTTAATATAAATCCCACTTCTTAAAGGTAGAATAATCCCTATTCAATACTCTATATTTGAAACTGTAATGAGATCATCTCCCTGGTTCATGTGATTTAGTTAAGAATGGTTGTTAAACTGGATTAGGGGATGACATGTCTCCACCATTTGAGTGGGTTTTGATTAGTTTCTGAAGTCCTATAAAAGAGGAAACATTTTGGAGAATGATAGATTCAGAGAGATTCAGAGAGAGCAGAGAATGCTGCAGCAGCACGAAGCAGAGAGTCCACCAGCCAGCAACCTTTGGAGATGAAGAAGGAAAACGCCTCCCCAGGAGCTTCATGAAACAGGAAGCCAGGAGACAAAGCTACCAGATGACACCATATTCACCATGTGCCCTTCCAGCCCGGAGAGAAGCCCTGACTGTGTTTGCCACGTGTTGTCTCACTTGAAAGAGATTCCCTGAACTTCATCGGCCTTCTTGAACCAAGGTATCTTTCCCTGGATGGCTTTGATTGGACATTTCTATAGACTTGTTTTAATTGGGACATTTTCTCGGCCTTAGATCTGAAAACTTGCAACTCATTAAATTCTCCCTTTTAAAAGCCATTCCGTTTCTAGTATATTGCATTCCGGCAGTTAGCAAACTAGAACAAAAGGTAAAAAGAAGGAAAATTAGATATTACATATAAAATCCAGAAGGCAAAATAGTAGAAGAAAGTACTACCCATGCAGTAATAACACTGAATGTTAATGGATTAAACTCTCCAATCAAAATACATACTCTGGCAGAATGGATTAAAAAACAGGACCCATCTATATGCTGTCTCTACTCAAAGGACACGAGGCCAAGGACACAAATGGACATTTACACACCAATGTTTATAGCAGCATTATTAACAATTAACAAGAGATGGCAACAGCCGAAATGTCCATCAACAGACAGTTGGCTAAACAAACTGTGACATTTACATAAGATGGAATATTATGCAGCTGTAAGACAGAATAAAGTTATGAAGTATGTAACGACATGCATGGACCTTAAGGACATTATGCTGAGTGTGATCAGCCAGAAACAAAAGGGCAAATACTGTATGGTCTCAGTGATATGAACTAACATTAGTGAATAAACTTGGAATATTTCCTTGGTAACAGAGACCATCAAGAGATAGAAATAGGGTAAGATATTGGGTAATTGGAGCTGAAGGGATACAGATTGGGCAGCAGGACTGAACATAAAAACTCAGAAATGGACAGCACAATATTACCTAACTGTAATACAATTATGTTAAAACACTGAATGAAGCTGCATATGAGAATGATAGAGGGAGGAGGGCTGGGGCATAAATGAAATCACAAAGAAAGATATATGATAAAGATTGAGATGTATAATCTAGGAATGCCTGCAGTGTAAAATGATAGTGACTAAATGTACAAATTAAAAAAATGTTTTTGCATGAGGAAGAACAAAAGTGTGTCATTACTGCAGTGTGCTGAAAATAGATGGTACCTGATATTTTAAAACTTGAACTAATGTGTGAGACAAAAGCAAAAAATGTTTATTTGGTACAAATCTATACTTTGACTAGTGCATCTCCTAATATAACTTATGTAGATAGTTGATTGAACACCTTAAGTACATGGAACTTTGTATAGGACATGAGATTTTGTTGGTTTGTCCAGGTGATGCCCTGATGAATCCCAGAGTGATCTGATCAGTGAGTGGAAAACTATTTGCAAAGTCCCCTTCGGGGAATGGTGAGAACAGCGGAAAACTCAACTTCCCCAAGTTGAATTCTTGATATTCTCACAAGCAGTGTGGACAACCAAAGCTATAGGCTGAGCCCCCAATCTTGGGGTTTGTTCATATGAAACTTAACCCCACAGGGTATAGGTCAAGCCTACTTAAAACTAAACCTAAGAGTCACCCCCAAGAGAACCTCTTTTGTTGCTCAGATGTGGCCTCTCTCTCCAGCCAACACAGCAAGCAGACTCACCACCCTCCCCCTGTTTTTGTGGAACATGATTCCAAGGGGTGTGGATCTTCCTGGCAGCGTGGGACAGAAATGTAAGAATGAGCTGAGATTCAGCATCAAGGGATTGAGAAAACCTTCTCGACCAAAACGGGGAAGAGTGAAATGAGACAAAGTGTCAATGGCTGAGAGATTCCAAACAGAGTCGAGAGGTTATCCTGGAGGTGATTCTTATGCATTAAGTACATATCACCTTGTTATCCAAGATGTAATGGAGAGGCTGGAGGGAACTACCTGAAACTGTAGAGCTGTGCTACAGTAGCCGTATTTCTTGATGATGACTGTATAATGATATAGCTTTCACAATGTGACTGTGTGATTGCAAAAACCTTGTGTCTGATGCTGCTTTTACCTACCTTGTCAACAGATGAGAGGAACATATGGAATAAAAATAAATAATAGGGGGAACAAATGTTAAAATAGATTTAGTTTGAAATGCTAGTGATCAATAAAAGGTATCAGTAAGGGGTATGTCCTGTAAAATTTTTTTTTCTGTTGTCTTTTTATTTCTTTTTTTGAATTGATGCTAATGTTCTGGGAAATGATCATGACGATGAATATGCAACTATGTGATGATATTGTGAATTGCTGAGTGTATGTGTTGGGAATGTTTGTTTCTTGTAATTTTTTTTAATTAATAAAAAATTAAGAAAGAAACAAACATAAATAAATAATAGGGGGAACAAATGTTAAAACAAATTTACTTTGAAATGCTAGTGATAAATGAAAAGTGAGGGGTAAGGGGTATGGTATGTATAATCTTTTTTTTCTCTTATTGTTTTATTTCTTTTTCTGTTGTCTTTTTATTTCTTTTTCTGAATTGATGCAAATGTTCTAAGAAATGATGACTATGCAAATATGTGATGATACTGAGAATTACTGAACATATATGTAGCATGGAATTATATGTTAATGTTATTGTTTGTTCTTCATTGTTTTAATTAATAAATTAATTTTAAACAAATGGGCAGAGGGGGCCAAGATGGCGGCTTAGTAAGGTACGTGCATCTTAGTTCCTCCTCCAGAGCAACTACTAGGTGAACAGAAACAGTGCAGAACAGCTCCCGGGGCCACAGCAGGGAATGGACACACAGCGTACCCCAGTCTGGACTGGCTAGTCTGACTGCGAGACTCTGCTGCCGTGAGATCCCCTAGCGGCGCGCGATTCCCCGAGCAGCGGCAGATGTGGCGGCCGGAGCTCCTCCCTCCCTCCTTCCCAGGCCGGCTGAGAGTCTCGGAGAGGCAAATTTCCCAAGCCGTGGCGTCTGGCACCCCTCTTTTGCGGGTGGCTTCCTGGACCGGCTACGAGTCTTGGATCAGAGGGCTACCCAAGCGGCAATGGCCCTCCCCCGCGGGCGGCTTCCTGGCCCGGTGGCGAATTCCCCATGCCGCGGCGGCCAGCGACCGACGCCCCTCCCTTGCGGGCGGCTTCCTGGTCCGGTGGCGAATTCCCCAGGCCGAGGAGGCCGGCGACCGATGCCCCTCCCCCGCAGGCGGCTTCCTGATCCGGTGGTGAATTCCCCAGGCCACTGCGGCCGGCGACCAACACCCCTCCAGGGAGAGGAGGGAATTTCCGACAGTGGCAGGGACTGGGTCCAACCAAACACCAATAGGGGAATTAATAAAGGAGCCACAGGGTCCCCTCAAGCCGCGGCGGCTGATGCCCCCACCATGCGCGGCCCCCCAGACCAAATGAGAGAATTGGATCGGAAATCCCCAGGCCGCGGAGAACGGTGACCGGGCGGATCCCTTCCAAACACGTGAGACAAACGTGTGCCACGATCGCCACCTACTGGGCAGGATAAGAAAAACAGAACCCAGAGATTGCACAGAAATATCTTACAACCTTGTTGAGTCCGACACCCAGGGAAATCTGACTAAATGCCCAGACGCCAGCAGAAGATAATGGTCCACGCTCAGAAGATTGAGAATATGGCCCAGTCAAAGGAACAAACCAATAGTTCAAATGAGATACAGGAGCTGAGACAACTAATGCTGAATATACGAACAGAAATGGAAAACCTCTTCAAAAACGAAATTGATAAATTGAGGGAGGACATGAAGAAGACATGGGCTGAACAAAAAGAAGAAATAGAAAAACTGAAAAAACAAATCACAGAGCTTATGGAAGTGAAGGATAAAGTAGAAAAGATGGAAAAAACAATGGATACCTACAATGATAGATTTAAAGAGACAGAAGATAGAATTAGTGATTTGGAGGATGGAACATCTGAATTCCAAAAACAAACAGAAAGTATCCGGAAAAGAATGGAAAAATTTGAACAGGGTATCAGGGAACTCAAGGACAATATGAACCACACAAATATACGTGTTGTGGGTGTCCCAGAAGGAGAAGAGAAGGGAAAAGGAGGAGAAAAACTAATGGAAGAAATTATCACTGAAAATTTCCCAACTCTTATGAAAGACCTAAAATTACAGATCCAAGAAGTGCAGCGCACCCCAAAGAGAATAGATCCAAATCGGCGTTCTCCAAGACACTTACTAGTTAGAATGTCAGAGGTCAAAGAGAAAGAGAGGATCTTGAAAGCAGTAAGAGAAAAACAATCCATCACATACAAGGGAAACCCAATAAGACTATGTGTAGATTTCTCAGCAGAAATGGAAGCTAGAAGGCAGTGGGATGATATATTTAAATTACTAAAAGAGAAAAACTGCCAACCAAGACTCCTATATCCAGCAAAATTGTCCTTCAAAATGAGGGAGAAATTAAAACATTCTCAGACAAAAAGTCACCGAGAGAATTTGTGACCAAGAGACCAGCTCTGCAAGAAATACTAAAGGGAGCACTAGAGTCAGATACGAAAAGACAGAAGAGAGAGGTATCGAGAAGAGTGTAGAAAGAAGGAAAATCAGATATGATATATGTAATACAAAAGGCAAAATGTTAGAGGAAAATGTTATCCAAACAGTAATAACACTAAATGTTAATGGACTGAATTCCCCAATCAAAAGGGATAGACTGGCTGAATGTATTAAAAAACAGGATCCTTCTATATGCTGTCTACAGGAAACACATCTTAGACCCACAGATAAACATAGGTTGAAAGTGAAAGGTTGGGAAAAGATATTTCATGCAAATAACAACCAGAAAAGAGCAGGAGTGGCTATACTAATATCCAACAAATTAGACCTCAAATGTAAAACAGTTAAAAGAGACAAAGAAGGACACTATCTACTAATAAAAGGAACAATTAAACAAGAAGACATAACAATCATAAATATTTACGCACTGAACCAGAATGCCCCAAAATACATGAGGAATACACTGCAAACACTGAAAAGGGAAATAGACTCATATACCATAATAGTTGGAGACTTCAATTCACCACTCTCATCAATGCACAGAACATCTAGACAGAGAATCAATAAAGAAATAGAGAATCTGAACATTACTATAAATGAGCTAGACTTAACAGACATTTATAGGACATTACATCCCACAACAGCAGGATACACCTTTTTCTCAAGTGCTCATGGATCATTCTCAAAGATAGACCATATGCTGGGTCACAAAGCAAGTCTTAACAAATTTAAAAAGATTGAAATCATACACAACACTTTCTCGGATCATAAAGGAATGAAGTTGGAAATCAATAATAGGCGGAGTGCCAGAAAATTCACAAATACGTGGAGGCTCAACAACACACTCTTAAACAATGAGTGGGTCAAAGAAGAAATTGCAAGAGAAATTAGCAAATACCTCGAGGCGAATGAAAATGAAAACACAACATATCAAAACTTATGGGACGCAGCAAAGGCAGTGCTAAGAGGTAAATTTATTGCCCTAAATGCCTATATCAGAAAAGAAGAAAAGACAAAAATGCAGGAATTAATTGTCCACTTGGAAGAACTAGAGAAAGAACAGCAAACTAATCCCAAAGCAAGCAAAAGGAAAGAAATAACAAAGATTAGAGCAGAAATAAATGAAATTGAAAACAATAAAGAAAATCAATAAGACCAGAAGTTGGTTCTATGAGAAAATCAATAAGATTGATGGGCCCTTAGCAAGATTGAGAAAAAGAAGAAGAGAGAGGATGCAAATAAATAAGATCAGAAATGGAAGAGGAGACATAACTACTGACCTCACAGAAATAAAGGAGGTAATAACAGGATACTATGAACAACTTTACGCTAATAAATACAACAATTTAGATGAAATACAGGTTTCTGGAAAGACATGAACAACCAACTTTGACTCAAGAGGAAATAGATGACCTCAACAAACCAATCACAAGTAAAGAAATTGAATTAGTCATTCAAAAGCTTCCTAAAAAGAAAAGTCCAGGACCAGACGGCTTCACATGTGAATTCTATCAAACATTCCAGAAAGAATTAGTACCAACTCTCCTCAAACTCTTCAAAAAAATCGAAGCGGAGGGAAAACTACCTAATTCATTCTATGAAGCCAACATCACCCTCATACCAAAACCAGGCAAAGATGTTACAAAAAAAGAAAACTACAGACCAATCTCTCTGATGAATATAGATGCAAAAATCCTCAATAAAATTCTAGCAAATCATATCCAACAACACATTAAAAGAATTATACATCATGACCAAGTAGGATTCATCCCAGGTATGCAAGGATGGTGCAACTTAAGGAAATCAATTAATGTAATACACCATATCAACAAATCAAAGCAGAAAAATCACATGATCATCTCAATTGATGCAGAGAAGGCATTTGACAAGATTCAACATCCTTTCCTGTTGAAAACACTTCAAAAGATAGAAATACAAGGGAACTTCCTTAAAATGATAGAGGAAATATATGAAAAACCCACAGCTAATATCATCCTCAATGGGGAAAAATTGAAAACTTTCCCCCTAAGATCAGGAACAAGACAAGGATGTCCACTATCACCACTATTATTCAGCATTGTGTTGGAGGTTCTAGCCAAAGCAATTAGACAAGAAAAAGAAATACTAGGAATAAATTTAACTAAAGAGACAAAAAACCTATATAAAGAAAACTACAAAAAACTGTTAAAAGAAATCACAGAAGACCTAAAGAGATGGAAGGACATACCATGTTCTTGGATTCGAAGACTAAATATAGTTAAGATGTCAATCCTACCTAAATTGATTTACAGATTCAATGCAATACCAATCAAAATCCCAACAACTTATTTTTCAGAAATAGAAAAACCAATAAGCAAATTTATCTGGAAGGGCAGGGTGCCCCGAATTCCTAAAAACATCTTGAGGACAAAAAACGAAGCTGGAGGTCTCACGCTGCTTGATTTTAAGGCATATTATGAAGCCACAGTGGTCAAAACAGCATGGTATTGGCATAAAGATAGATATATCGACCAATGGAATCGAATAGAGTGCTCAGATATAGTCCCTCTCATCTATAGACATTTGATCTTTGATAAGGCAGTCAAGCCAACTCACCTGGGACAGAACAGTTTCTTCAATAAATGGTGCCTAGAGAACTGGATATCCGTATGCAAAAGAATGAAAGAAGACCCATGTCTCGCACCCTATACAAAAGCTAACTCAAAATGGATCAAAGATCTTAACATTAGGTCTAAGACCATAAAACAGTTAGAGGAAAATGTAGGGAGATATCTTATGAATCTTACAATGGGAGGTGGTTTTATGGACCTTAAACCTAAAGCAAGAGCACTGAAGAAGGAAATAAATAAATGGGAACTCTTCAAAATTAAACACTTTTGTGCATCAAAGAACTTCATCAAGAAAGTAGAAAGACAGCCTACACAATGGGAGACAATATTTGGAAATGACATATCAGATAAAGGTCTAGTATCCAGAATTTATAAAGAGATTGTTCAACTCAACAACAACAAAAAGACAACCAACCCAATTACAAAATGGGAAAAAGACTTGAATAGACACCTACCAGAAGAGGAAATACAAATGGCCAAAAGGCACATGAAGAGATGCTCAATGTCCCTGACCATTAGAGAAATGCAAATCAAAACCACAATGAGATATCATCTCACACCCACCAGAATGGCCATTATCAACAAAACAGAAAATGACAAGTGCTGGAGAGGATGCGGTGAAAGAGGCACACTAATCCACTGTTGGTGGGAATGTCAAATGGTGCAACCACTGTGGAAGGCAGTTTGGCGATTCCTCAAAAAGCTGAATATAGAATTGCCATACGACCCAGCAATACCATTGCTGGGTATCTACTCAAAGGAATTAAGGGCAAAAACTCAAACGGACATTTGCACACCAATGTTTATAGCAGCGTTATTTACAATTGCAAAGAGATGGAAACAGCCAAAATCTCCATCAACAGACGAGTGGCTAAACAAACTGTGGTATATACATACGATGGAATATTATGCAGCTTTAAGACAGGATAAACTTATGAAGCATGTAATAACATGGATGGACGTAGAGAACATTATGCTGAGTGAGTCTAGCCAAAAACTAAAGGACAAATACTGTATGGTCCCACTGATGTGAACCGACATTCGAGAATAAACTTGGAATATGTCATTGGTAACAGAGTTCAGCAG
The DNA here is from genome assembly GCF_023851605.1 of Tamandua tetradactyla. Classification (NCBI taxonomy): domain Eukaryota; kingdom Metazoa; phylum Chordata; class Mammalia; order Pilosa; family Myrmecophagidae; genus Tamandua; species Tamandua tetradactyla. Next base: position 49,170,389 of record NC_135335.1, on the reverse strand, counting down.
GAGTTAGAAACAGGGTAAGATAATGGGTAATTGGAGCTGAAGGGATACAGACTGTGCAACAGGACTAGATACAAAAACTCAAAAATGGACAGCACAATAATACCTAATTGTAAAGTAATCATGTTAAAACACTGAATGAAGCTGCAACTGAGCTATAGGTTCTTTTTTTGTTTTTCTACTATTATTATTACTTTTATTTTTTTTTCTCTATATTAACATTCTATATCTTTTTCTGTTGTGTTGCTAGTTCTTCTAAACCGATGCAAATGTACTAAGAAACGATGATCATGCATCTATGTGATGATGTTAAGAATTACTGATTGCATATGTAGAATGGTATGATTTCTAAATGTTGGGTTAATTTCTTTTTTCCGTTAATAAAAAAAAAGTTGACAAAAGGGTCAGACTTCAACTAGAGGGATGAATGAAGCTGATCTGGACAGGACTAACGTAGATCAGAATACAGGGTGAAGGATGATAGCGTCCATATTTTAAAACTAACTTCTGTGTGAGACCAAAGAGAGAGATATTTATTTGGTGCAAAATTTATATTTTGGGTAGTGCATTCCTAATTTGACTTGTATGGTCAGTTTAGTTGAACACCAGAAGTACATGGAATTTTGAATAGGGCATAAGATTTTTTTTTTTTTGTCCAGGTTGCTGTGATGCCCCAATAAATCCCAGAGTGATTTGAGCAGTGAATAAAAAAGAATTTGTGATGTCCCCTGGGGGATGGGGGAGAAAGGAGGAAATATTCAACTTCCCCATCTGGAGAATTTCTGATATTCTTGCAAGCAGTGGGGACAACCAAATCAGTAGGCTGAACCCTCAATTTCAGGGTTTGCCCCTATGAAACTTATTCCTGTATAGGACAGGCTAAGCCTATTTCATATTAGGTCTAAGAGTCACCCCCAGAGAACCTCTTTTGTTGCTCAGATGTGGCCTCTCTCTCTCATGGCATGGCAGGTGAACTCACTGCCCTTCCCCCTACATGGGACATGACTCCCAGGGGTGTAAATCTCCCTGGCAATGTGGGACAGAAATTCTGGGATGAGCTGGGACTCAACATCAAGGGATTGAGAAAACCTTCTCGACCAAAAGGGGGAAGAGAGAAATGAGGCAAAATAAAGTGTCAGCAGCTTAGAGATTCCAAACAGAGTCGAGAGGTCATTCTGGAGGTTGTTCTTATGCATTATATAGATATCCCTTTTTAGTGTATGGTGAATTGAAGTGGCTGGAGGGAAGTACCTGAAACTGTTGAGCTGTGTTCCAGTAGCCTTAATTCTTGAAGATGATAGTATAATGATAGAGCTTTTACAGTGTGACTGTGTGACTGTGAAAACCTTGTGTCTGATGCTCCTTTCATCCAAGGTATGGAAAAAATATGGATAAAAATAAATAATAAGGAGGGGTAAGGGATATGGCATGTGTGCTGGTTTGAAAGGATGTATGTCCCCTAGAAAAGCCATGTTTTAATCAAAATCCCATTTTGTAAAGGCAGAATAATCCCTATTCAATACTGCATGTTTGAATCTGTAATTAGATCATCTCCCTGGAGATGTAACCCAATTAAGATTGGTTGTTAAGGTGGATTAGGTGACGACATGTCTCCACCCATTTGGGTGGATCTTGATTAGTTTTTGGAGTCCTATAAAAGAGGAAACATTTTGGAGAAAGAGAGATTCAGAGAGAGTAGAACAGAACAACATGGCCACGAGGAGCAGAGTCCACCAGCCAGCGACCTTTGGAGATGAAGGAAAATGCCTCCTGGGGAGCTTCATGGAACAGGAAGCCAGGAGAAGCTAGCAGATGACGCCGTGCTTGCCATGTGCCCTTCCAGATGAGAGAGGAACCCTGAACTTCACCAGTCTTCTTGAATCAAGGTATCTTTCATTGGATGCCTTTGATTGGACATTTCTATAGATTTGTTGTAATTTGGACATTTTCTCAGCCTTAGAACTGTAAACTAGCAACTCATTAAATTCCCCTTGTTAAAAGCCGTTCCGTTTCTGGTATATTGCATTCCAGCAGCTAGCAAACTAGAACAGCATGCATGAGTTGTTTCTTTTTATTTCTTTTGCTGGAGTGGTGCAAATGTTAAAAAAAATGATCATGGTGATGAATATACAACTATGTGATGATATTGTAAACCATTGATTGTACACCATGTATGGAATGTTTGTTAAGGTTTTACAATAAAAATATTTTAAAAATGGAGAGAGAGAGAGAAGAGCAGGAGCTTGTTATGTAGATAGACCCAGGGGCCCAGGTGGACAAAAAGGAAGGAGGGACAGGGCTGGCTGTGTGGTCAGGGCCCGGGCAGGTGGAGCCCTGTCTGTTCTCGGAGATACTCACGAGGCTGCTGCCCCCTGACTGGCCCCATCGCTGGGATCGTGGTCTCGGGCTCCCCGTGCACTCCTCAGGCATGTCCCCCACTGCAGACGGGCAGGCATGCTCGGAGGGCCTGGACCCAAGGATGGGGACCGACCTCCAGAGGCGCGAGCCGGCCTCAGCCTGGCAGCAGCCACTGGTTCTGACCTGCGCTTTCCCTCCTCCTCGTCGGAATCTGCTTCCCAGGTCCCAGGCCTCTGCCCCGGGGTGACAGCTGCAGCCCCTCTGTGGGGCCTGGCCGAGTGGGAAGGTGGAAGCCACCCCCAGATTCCTTCCCAGGGAAGCCGCTGCCCGCGCCCACGCACCCCACCTCCCTCCCGGGGCGCCCTCCGGGTCAGTGTGCACCGTGGCTGTGGCCCCATGCGGCCTGCCTGCCTGCCGGGGGCGCGGGACAAAGGGCGCGGGGCGCAGGGCCGAGGCCGGGGGCGGGCACGGAGCAAGCCACCGAGGACGCTGCTGCAGGCCCTGCTCGTCCTGGCCAGGTGGCGCCCCGACGCCCGGGTTCGACTGGAAACTGTCCCGCGGCCCAGCAGGCTCACGTCCTGGGCGCGAGGTGTCTCCTCTCCCCCAGGCACTCGCAGGGACAGGGAGCGGCGTGAGGACTCGCGGCCCTGGGGCCCCCCGCACAGCCCGCACTCGCCCACCGGGCCCAGGGCTGAGCCAGCGTGGGGGGAGCGCGTGGCACCTCGCGTGGGCTCCAGGCAGCTCCTGCAAGTGGGAGCTGGCCATCCAGGGGAGAATTCCACGTGCGCACGGGACCACAGCCGCCCGAGTTCATGGACCACTGCGTTCTTGTCACAAGGGAAGCGACGAGAAAATTTCTGCAGACCCACCACCTGGCCCAGCGCACTCCGGTTACTGCTTTGTCCTTTGCATTGGGTCCAATTTGCTTTCACATCGACACGTGGGTCACAAATCGGGGCCTGGGGAGGGGGAGGTGAGCCCCGCCCCGCGGTGCCTGGAGGCCGAAGACGGCCGTCCTGCCAGGCCCCACTCAAGCCACTCCTGGACACTGGCCCCCTCTCCCAATACCCCTCCTCCAGCCCTGCAGCCCCTGTCCCCACTGTGCTCTGTTCTCTGTCGGCCATAACCTGCTCCATGCTTACCTGGGAGAGTGAGAAGGGGTGGGGTGCCCTTGGCCGTGGGCTCACCTGTCCTGCAGCTCCCTGGGAAGCCCCCCCGGGGGCACCAGATTTGGCTGTCACAGGACTTGGGGTGGGCCCAGGGTGGGGCAGCAGAGGCCTGTGGTGACCTGTTATTTTTTCCTTGTAGTTTGGAGACATGAACAAGTAGCCTTTTAACAACGCGCCTTACTTTGACAGCTAGGACGAGCTGGACACCACGGGGTCCTCCAGGAGACTCATGGCCACAGATAGGCTTGTCCTGGGCGAAGGCACAGGGAAAGTGACCTGCTGAACTGTTCCTAGGGGCACAGGGCGGATCTGGACTGAGGACTTGGAGTGGGGCTGAGGCAGGCCCCAGCTTGCCCACTTGCCCTCTGCCTCCTGCCTCCCCTTCCACTTCCTCCATTTCCTTGCAAATGAGGCCACCTTGGTGGTCCTGCAGCAACACTGGGCAACAGGGGGTGTTGGTCGCATCAGCCGAGTTAACCTTTTCAGTGCTAGGTGCTCACAGGGGTCAAACCCTGTGAAGAGCAGTCCAGCGCACAGGTGCGCCCACGTTTGCTGTCAGCAAGGCTGCAGGTGGGTCACGAGGAAATGGCTCAGAGAGGAGAGACCGGCAGAAGCCAGACTTCATGTGCTACCTTCCAGCTTGAGCCACGGCTCAGCCTGACACTGGTACCCGGCCCATGGGCATCACTGGTGGGTCCCAAAGTGTGGCAGCAGTCGGACACCCGGGAAAGGACAAAAGCCTGCCCCAGCTCATGGGAAGTGAAGGCCCAGCACCAGACGCCTTGTGTGGCCAGCATCATGTATCTTTGTTAAAACTAGGAAAGTTATCCCAGGCACCCCCACCCATGGCCCCACGTCCCTCATCCAGAGCTCCACTACTAAAAAGCAAATTTCACTGGCACCCAGAGCCCAGCTCAGGGCCTGGCTTTACTCTCTGGCCATGGGATGGGCCCAGGGCTCAGAGGACCTACTTGGGTGGTGAGCGGGGACCCAGAACAGGGGACGCTGCCTCGGTGGGGGCAGGAACTGCCCACTGCAGACGCGCCTCCCCAGCAGAGGCTTTCTGCAGCTCCCAAACAGGTGCCTCTCGTGGAAAGGGTGTGGTTGAGCGTTCACCCTGAGGGGGGTCGTGGGCAGCAATTCTCAGTGGTTCAGTCCCGGCTGTCTGCCAGGCAGTTCCACTCTAGCCCTGGAGCCAAAAGGAAAGCAGCTCCGTGCTCTGCCAGCTGACAGCTGTGAGGACAGGCCTGGCCAGCAGAGGGACGCAGGTCCAGCCAAGCAAGCCTCTGGGACCAGGAATAGCAGTCAGATGACAGCCTGCTGCCCTGCTCCTGCCCAGCAGCTGCAGCTAAAAATAGGCATGAAGGGCAGAGCTGGGGAGAATCCAGTCAGTCCCACAAGATGAAGTCGCTGCGGTTGGCTTCCGCCGAGGCCCTGGCCTCTGACACCCAGGTGGCCCGGCAGAGCCTGGGGAGCGTGGCCCACACCCTCTACCCACTGCTCTTCAAGGCCAGCTACCTGCTGGAGCAGGCGGACGTGATCCACGAGCTGCTGGCCCGCTGGCCGCTGGCCGAGTTCCGGCTGGGGACGCTGCTGGGCCCGAGCGCCGAGCACCCCGCGGACCTGCGCGACCGCGCCTGCAGGGTTTGCCTGGAAGCCTGTGCCCGCGGTCTGGGGGCCCACGTGCGCGGGGCCGCCTCCCCGGGCCGGCGGCTGAGGCTGGCCGACCTCACCGGCCTCCGCGACGTAGAGGAGCCGCCCTGCCCCTGTGGGAGGACGCTGGGCCGGTGGGGCCGCACTGAGCTGCTGGCCAGGACCTGCTGTGAGTTGCAGGCGGAGCCCGGCGCGCCCGCGCGCCCGGTCGAGGTGCTGGCCGACCTCTTCGTCACCGACGGCAACTTTGCGGCGGTGGTGCAGGCCCTGCGGCCCCCCGGGCCGGCCCCGCTGCGGCTGCGCTGCCCCTCGCTGCGGGCGGACAGCCTGGGTCCTGGGCAGCTCCTGCACGTGCTGCGGCTGGTGGAGCCGGACGCGCTGCGCAAGCTCGAGGTGGTGCACAACGTGCGCCTGCACCCCGGCCACGTGCAGCAGCTGCTGGGCCCGCGCGGCCTCCCCCAGCTGGTCTCGCTCACGCTACCCGCTAAGGCCCTGGACGGCGACGACCCGCACCTCGCCGCTGTCGCCGGCGCGCTCGGCCAGATGACGCAGCTCACCAAGCTCAGCGTGGCCTTCTCCACCCTGACCGGCAAGCTCCAGAGCCTGCTGGGGTGAGCGCGTGGGCGGGGTCCGTGAGGGCTGCGGTCGCGTCTGCGGGAGGGAAGGTCGCACCTGTCCGTTCTGGGCCCCGCGCACTTGCTCCCTGAGTTACCTGTCCTCCGCGGCACGGCAGCAGGCCGGGCCGACATAAGTGGGGGCGGGGGGAAGACCCGCGGCGGGTGAGGCGGGAGCCCCCGACTAGCAAACGCGGCCGGACTGCCGGCACCATGGTATCTTTGGAAGTGCCTTTCCAGGCGCTGTACTCCTTACCTGTGGCTGTTGGTTACCCATGGCCCCAGTAGCGGCGGCTTCAGTTACAGACATTTCAGGTCAGGAGTCCGGTGGGACCTGGCTGGGTGCGTGTGCCGGGCGTCTCCGAGGCTGCCCTGAGCCTGGGCCGGGGGTGTGGACTCAGCTGGAGGCCGCACAGGGAGGGGCCACGAGGGGGGCGGCGAGGTGGAGGCCCTGAGAGGGGGCAGAGGAGGGGCCCTGGAGGCTCTGAGCTTGAGAGTGGCGTGGCCAGCTCCACTCTTACGAGGGTCACTGTGGCTTCTTGTCCACACAGACGCGGTGGAGGGGCAGAGGCCCGGGGGAAGGCCTGGGGCAGTGTCCAGGAAGGTTCGGGAAGGGAGGAAAAGGTGTCCACTGCCACGCACTGCTGGAGCCTGGGCTGGGCCCCAGCTGGACTGCGGGAACAGCCTGGATGGGGTGGGCCACTCCGTGAAAGTGTTGTGGGGAGGGCTGCACAGGGGAGGGGTCATCCCACTTGGCCCTCCGGTGAGCTATGAGCGAGGGGACGACGGGTGAGACACTGCCAGGGCAGGAAGGGGTGTGCCCAGCAGGGCCTCAAGGAGGGGGCCCTGGGCTGGTGAGCAGGGGTGGGAGGAGGTGTGGGTGCGAGGACCCAGCTACATCCTCAGTGGTGGGGGAGTGGGGAGTGAGGACTGAGGTGGGGCTGGGGCTGGGGGTGGGGTGAGGGAGTGGGCTGGGGGTGAGGGAGGGGGCTGGGGGTGGGGAGTGAGGGCTGGAGTGGGGTGAGGGCTGGGGTGGGGATGGGGCTGTGGGTAGGGTGAGGGAGGGGGCTGAGGGTGGGGGCTGGGGTGGGGAGTGAGGGCTGGGTGGGGTGCAGGTTGGAGGTAGCATCTCCCTGTCCACCTCCACGGGGCAGCGCCTCTCCTCGGCTTCTTCCTGCTGGGTCATCGCAGCCGTGGTGGGAGGCAGTGAAATGAGCCCCTTCCCAGCTCCCTGTCCTCTGTCGAGGGTCCGGGTTTTGGGTGGGTAGGGGCACTGTTTGGGGTGATGAGGTCAGGAGAGGACACGCTGATGGACGTCTGAGTCAGGTGGGTGCCAAGGGACCTCAGGCCCAGCAGGGGAAACGGTGGCACACAGAGGGTCAGCAAGAGCGAGGGGAGGTCCGGAGCGGAGGGCCCACCTGCACGGAGTTGGGCACTGACCTGGAGGAAGAGGAGCCGGGAGGGTTTTGGGCAGAGGCTGGGTGCGTACCACCTTCTGGGCAGGGTAGGGTGTGAGCCTGGGAGCAGAGGGGCTGGGTGGGGGGAGGCACTGCCCACGCCATCTCTGGACACCATATTAGAATCCCCTTCCAGGGTCTGCTCACATGCCCCCTCCTCCAAGAAGCCCTCGCTGGTAGGCACCACTTGGATATTTCCATCCAGACTCCCTGCCCCCAGGTTCCTCTCTCAGGTGCCTGGGGAAACTCCTTACTCCCGCACACTGTCCCAGCTGGGCTGCACCCCCAGCGCCAGGGGCCACCTGGTGCAGAGCAGCCCAGCTAGTGACCAGGCCAGCAGCGTCACAGCTTCTGTCCCAGGGTGCCAACACAGCCACAGGATGTGTGCAGATGAGGGGCTGGGTTCCAGTAAAACTAGGGATCTGAAATGTGAATCTCATATACTTTTTAATTCCATATAATTTTCACTTGTCACAAAATATTCTTTTTTGTTTTCAATTATTTAAAAATATAAAGACCATTCTTAGCTCAAGGGCTGTAAGAAATTAGGCTGCAGGCTGGGTTTGCCAGCAGGGCTGTTTGAGATAGTCACCGCCGTACCCCCTCACCTCTTAGAGCTCCCACCTGGGGCCCCTCACCTGTGCTGTCCTCTGCCTTGTCCTACAGCCCCCTCAGGACCCCGCTGAGAGCTCTGGACCTGGCCCACTGCTCCCTGAACCACGCAGACATGGTCTTCCTGGCCAGCTGCCCCCAGGCCTCCCGCCTGGAGGTGCTGGACCTCAGCGGGCATGACCTGGCCGGCCTGTACCCGGCGACTTTCTGCAGGCTGCTGGGCCGCACTGCCTGCACGCTGCGGGAGCTCACGCTGGAGGACTGCAGCATCGGGGACAGCCATGCGGGCCTGGTGGGTGTGGGCCTGGGCCCCTGCCTCGCGCTGCGGGAGCTCCGGTTCCTCGGGAACCCGCTGTCCGCCCGTGCCCTGGAGGGCCTCTTTGCTGCCTTCTGCGCGCTGCCCGAGCTGCGGTGCGTGGAGTTCCCTGTGCCGAAGGACTGTTACCCTGAGGGCACCGCCTACCCGCAGGACGACCTGGGGTTGTCAGCGTTTGACCAGCAGAAGTACGACCTGATCGCAGGGCAGCTTCGGGCGATGCTGCTGCGGGCGGGCCGGGACGACATCCGGATCTCCTCGCCGCTCTTCGGCAGTTTTGACCCAGACATTCAAGAGACCAGCAATGAACTTGGAGCTTTCTTGTTACAAGCTTTCAAAAACGCCCTAGAAAAGTTTTCTAGAGCACTGAAACAAATGGAATAGGTCCTTGAAGTCAGGCCGAGGTGGGCCTCGTGTTTCAGCCGTGCTCCGCGCCCAGCCTTGGCTACGCTGCCACCGAGGCGCTTGCCCAGCGAAAACTGGGCCTGGCTTAGGGCTAGGCTGCTGGGGAGGAAGCCCTGCCTAGTAGGAGGGGCCCTGGGGGGCACCTCAGTGTCCTAGCAGCTGTGTGGGCCCCCGGAAGAAGTGTGTCTGTCCTGACCACTATGCATGGGGTGGCACACGACAGAGTCTGCAGGACTCTGTGGCAGAGGAGGGAGGTGGTGGCATGTGAGGCCCATGTGGGACACGGCCTGATAAGAAAACCTCACAGAAGGCTGAATAAAGCGAGAGGTAGTGATTCACAAGCCGGCGACAGAAAAGGGGGCAAACGTAAAGAGGCAAGGAAAGTAGTCAGTGATCCTGAGGGGGCGGGAGACTCAGGTGTCCCCTTTGTCACCCCTTGGCCATGTGCAGCACTGACCCAAGATGCCACGAATGTTCGCAGCCTCAAGTCCAGCATGGGAAGGTGGCTTTTGGTGTCTGGGAATGACTTTGCTTCTGCCCCGCATTGCCCCAGCAAGCCTGGGAACAGTCTGCATGGGTGATTCGAGCTGGCTTTGGCTTGGAAGGTGGCTGCTGAGGTCTGAGCCCGCCAGGGAGTGACCACAAGGTGATGACAGGACTGCAGTGACCCCCCCCCCCCCCCGCTGCACCATTTGGGGTTCGTTTCCTCCCAAATCTCCCGGCTGAGACCCTGGAAGGCTATGTACGTAGGCCGGAACCTCCTCGAGTGCTCCTGAAGTGTGCTTGAGCAGAAGGCACCCTTGGACTCGGCTTTGCCTAGCTCTCATGCAAGGTCTGAGTATTAGAGTGACTGAATGCGAGTAAAACAGAAGTCAGTTTCCTCAGAGATGACTTGTATTTCATGGTGATTCAGTCTTTTAAAGGATCTAAGAGTCTGAAAATAAAACATTCCCCATTGCAGGTGCTCCCCTCCCCCACCCAACCCCCAGGTGTGTCCCCATGGCAGGTGCTCCCCTCCCCACTCCTGACCCCCAGGTGTCCCTATCCAGGTGCCTGCCACCTGGTGGTGGGGTGGGGGGTGGTGGCCATCACAAGGAGGGTAAGACTCACTGGTACTACCGTAATTTACTAGCCTCCTCACCCAGCTCCTCCATGAGCGCTACAAGTGTTCCCCTAAATGCAGAATTCTAAAGTAGCTGATGCAGATAGTTTTTGCCAGTTTAATGGTAGTTTTGGTGAAAGGATCAATTCCCGGAGCTTCCCAGTCCCTCTTCCCAGTCCTCCAATAACAATGTTTTACTCTAAAGTTGTTAAAATTGTGCACACATGCCCAACAGCATTTTGGCTTCTTTTTCACAATTTTAAACCATCTTGCCTTAGTAATGGTTCACTATAATCTTATTTTATCCTTAAATATTTTGGTCCAGCAAATGGACATAACATTATATATTTCAAACGTTAACAAAATCAACTTAAAAGACATGGATATATCAAAGTCGCTGATGGGAGCCAGCCATGCTAAACAAAGACAGATAAACATGCCCTAATATGCTTTGCTATAGAAAGCTTGTCCTCACTTTGCAGTCCTGCACCAGTGTCCAAACTGATTGTAATCTAGTGTATCTAGAGGGAAGGAAGCTAGACTGCAGTATGGTGTACACTATTAAAAAATAAGGATGAATAATTCTTGAATTTACTAAATAAAAAAAATAAAACCAAGAGAAACACATCAAGTGTTTTATTCAAGGATACATGGCACACCAGTGGAACAGGAGCTAAAACTTAAACTAGTTCTTTAAGGGTGTAATCCAGAAGGAAAAAACTTTTGAGTACAAGTTTGCCTAAAGAAATTATTTTTGAGCAGATAAAGTCATTGTAATATACAGAAAAGTGGCAATATGACTAGCTATTGAGGGAAGAACCCATTCTAAGCCGAACCCGGGGATCAGAGCTAACACTCTAGTGCCAATGCCCGCATCTTCTCTAAGCCCCTGAGCCTGCCTCCTCATCTGTAAAGTGGTTCTGAGGACAAAAAGCAACATATAAATCTAAGTTATCTATGTAAGATTGAGGTACAATATGAACTCAGTAAGAGATCTGTGATGATGATGGCGACCCTGCAACTGAAGTTAAGTTTCCTATAAACTTACTGTGTTTATTTATTTGTTTTATAAGCACAAGGGACTTGAAATAGGTAGATACCTTGTTCCAGTCCCTGCTTGGCCACTCACTATTGCATGATTGTGTACAAGCTCCTAGCATTTATGGAGCCAAATTACTGCCTGTGTGACCCTGGGCAGGTCATGAGTTTTCTGTATCTCAGTCCCAGTTCCCTTACCTGTAAAGTGCAGGTAACAGTACTTACCTCATGGGGATACGGTAAGGATTTAATGAGCGAACATATATAAAGCAATTAGTAAAAGCTCAATTCATATTTAGTACGTGTAAAATAGTGCATTAAGTGTACCTTTTAGGAGGTAAAATTTGAGATAATGTATATAAAATATTTTGTAAAGTATTACATAAGCAATAGCATTGTTACATTTAAAGGGCAAGTATTTTTGCTTATATATCATTGTTCATAAATAAATATCTGTTTATTGAATACAGAAAAGCCAAATTCAAACACACACTGGGCTACCAAATGGACACAAGAGGCACCTGCTGGGTTTTGTTTGCTTTTTTTTTTTACTTTGGTGGGGTAGGAGAGATCTTCAAAATATAAATCTTTGATAATAAGACTTTCTATTATCATCTGTTAGCCTGTTTTGTCCATAACTTGGCAACTTTTAAATGTAATTTGGGGAGAGAGAAAAATAATTCAAGGGGAAAACAGAATTTATTTAGGGAGTGATAAAAAAACAGACAAAAAAAATTATTTACGGTGAGATTATTATGTTTGACTTTTTTTAAAAACAATTTTTATCCTCAAGCCAAAACACAAGATTATACTGCTCTGCTAAAAAATACACCTAAAACATGACTCAGAGGATCCGTTTACTTAACAGCTAGAGAATCAGGAAGGAAACCCTCTGTCTCCCAGGACTAACAGCATGTCTGCTTAGAAAGGACAGCACAGTCGATCCATGGACGGCAGGAAGAGTGGACGAGCGCTCTGCTCACCGGCGCTTACACAGCCACCACACGGGTGGCAGGGGCGAAAGACATGGGCGTCAGCGGATAGCCCAAAACGCCAACGTGGCAGTCTGCTTGATTCAATAAAAGAAGTTCTGTTCCCTTTTTGCCTTACTTCTCCAATATGGCTTTCTCTACTCTCTTAAACTTTTTCAGTTCAACAATTAGTTCCCAGTATTTCAGGTATAACCACATGAGTCTCCCATTTTGGCGTTTGTTGGTATTCCAGACATCGCCACAATATGTATCGTGTTTGAATATGTCAGTTAGACCAGCCGCCATCTCCAGGTCAGCAGCAACTGGGTCAATGGACGCTCGAACCAGTAAGCTCTTCTCTATCTCCAGTCGCTTGTTACGGGGGAGAACCAGACTGCAGTAGATATTCTGTCTTTCTGTAAGAGCATCTTCAAATTCCTTCAGCAAAAGCCTGGCTCTCTTTTGCCAGTCTTCTTCCTTTTCCAGGCAGCTCTGGTATGCACTCCTCAAGGGCTGCAACTGTCTCTTTTCTTGCATAACCTGAGCCCGTTCCTGTTCCAGAAGCTTCTTTTCTTCTACTAACTTGCGCCCCTGAGAGATGAGGGCTTCTCGATAACTAGCAGTTCTGTTTTGTTCCTTTTCAAGTTCTAAAGACAACTGAGCAACAGCGCGGCGATTTTCTGAGATCATGGCATGATACTTGGCTTCAAGATCCCGTTGGAAAGCAGCTGTTCTCTGATGATACGCTTCTTTCTCTTTTTCTATTTCTTTTTGGGACTCCCTAGACCAAATCCATCCTGACACAAATAAAGGGGAGATAAATGTATGCATAATAATAAGTCAGAGATGAAATGCTGTAATCTTTACTTAAAGAAAACACAGAGAAAATAAGCATCGCATTTCAATAAAAGGTTAGGGCTTAAGTAAGTCCTTAGAAGCACCAAAAGATAACATTTTGTATGAAATGATATAATATGCAAAATTCTTATCTTAAAACTAGTTAAGGGCTGTGCATGCTCAAGAGACAAGTATTGCTCAGTCACTAAGGCTCTAGCTGAGGCAGAGGCTGCTGGTTCACTCAAATCCTGGTGGCAGCTTCACTCTGGACCAGGGGTTATTGGAGCATAGACAGGGAAGCTAAGGGCCCCCCACACCAGATTCCCATCACATAAATAGATATGACTGATATGTCAATATTTGAATCCCATTATGGGACTGCTAGACAAACTTTCAAAGCCTGTTTATTAGCCCGAAGGAGGGGAAGTTCCTGGTTTGTGCCGTGGGCTGGATAATAATGGGCAAAACAATAATCATTAACAAATTTAATCCTTGAAATGTTCAATCTCAAGACATAATTCCAACAATAGAATTCAGTGTAGAAAAATTCAAATTCAGCAGTTTTTCTTTTACAGTGTTTGACATGTCAGACCAAGGAAGATACAGAAATCTCTGGGTATACAAGTCACTATTTTTATGACTGCTAGTAATAATTGGTTAAGAATGGTTGTGGTTAAAGAAGAATTTTATACTCTTCTGAACCATCCAGATATTAAACCTGGACAAAATGTATTTCTTTGCAAACAAAATGGATCTTAAAAAGATGCAGTGAATTCTGAAAAAGTGTATCAAATACAGTGTGTAGAAAACGTCAAAGATTAACCTTGGCATATTTGATCATATCCAGGCTGTGAAGAGATAGCGACATCTGAAAAGACAGCGTTCAGAAATCTCAGCAATTTTTAATTCAGGGAATATCTTAAGGCAAACTGAACACTTAAAAAATTTTAACCAGATTTCTGTGTATCTGAGAATATGATCTTCTACTTGCATTTATGAACTCTGAATAAACTTAAAGGACATAGGACTTCAATAATATGGTTATTAATTATGTGAAAACTAATTGTTCCTTCAGAAGCACTCCCTAGAACCATCAGCCTCTTGGTAAAGGTCTACAGTTTATTGTAATTAGAATGTTTAAAAGTCAAAATTATAAGCCATCTCAATATCCCATCATGATTTGTTTCATTTTTAATGTATTTCATTTAAAAAATCATCTGTTTTTAAAATTTAGTTTATAATAACCGTATGAAGTGTGCTTGTGAAAAATGAAACTCAGATATCTAGAAGAGGCCATGGTAACTGATATATATTACATTTTTTGCTCTGTGTCATTGTGGTGGTTTGAAGTTTATATGTGCCTGAAAAACATGTTCTTAAATTTAATCCGTTTCTGTGTGTGTGATCTCATTATAAGTAGGACATTCTGATGTTACTTTCAGTGAAGATAACTGTGGCCCAGCCCAATCAGGATGGGTCTAAATCCTCTTACTGGAATCCTTTATAAGCAGAATGAATTCAGACATGAGAAAGAGAAAGCCACAGGAAGCAAGAAGCTGAAATGTAACCAGGAAGAGACCAGGAGATACCACCATGTGCCTTGCCATGTGACAGAGCAACCAAGGATCACTGGCAGCCACCCCAGAATGCCCCAGTTTTCGGGGAGAAAGTGTCACCTTGATGATGCCTTCATTTGGATATTTTCCTGGCCTTAAAACCATGAGAGAATAAATTACCATTGCTTAACCTGACCCATTTCATGGTATTTGCTTAAGCAGCCTTGGAAACTAAACAATCATCATCAAAACATGAAATATAAAGCAAAACCAAAAATGATGAATATGACACGGCTACAGATAGCAAGCCCCCCCTTAAGTCTCTGAGATCCTATAAGACATGGTTTGGCATCTTTCCCCATTGGACACACTGGAATCTTACAAATACTGGGGCAGGGGAGTAGGGGAGGTCTAATGAGTAATTCTTGACAAACTGAAGGCAGCCAGCCTTCTGTACTCTGTTGTATGGAAACCTGCAGTACCCCAAAGATCTGGGAAAGAGGAAGGGAAACTTACTACAAGCCTGCTGGCTAGCAGGGACCCCAGTGCTGGACTTTCCCTCTTTCATGCGGAGGTCACCAACTCTTTCTTCCATCCCACTAACAGTTAAGAGTTTGACAGAACAGTGGTTCAGGAAATCCACTGCATCCTGAAATGATATTATTGCTCAATAATTTAGCAAATGTTGGGATGATGTTATGTTTTTCACGTGTGCATGCACGTAAGCAGCATGGATTTGAGTCCCTCAGAAATTAGAAGGATTGTTCAGAAAAATCTCAAAGTTCAAGATCCAAAAGCAACCAAGGACAATAGTTTATACAGTTTGAAAGCAGTGTTTATGTCCAGATCTCAAAATGTAGCCAGATTGCTCTCATGCAATTCTCTCCTTCTACCCTTCCTATCCATTTTCTCTAACTCCTTATAGTTAACATTTCCCTTCTGAAAACATCTGGATTCATGGGTCTCTCCTTACGTTTTGATCACTTCCTTATCTGTGTTGCCTACACTGGTTCCTTTGCTTCTCCCAACATCCAAGATGTTGCCCTCCCTGTTCAGTTCTTTTTGCCCAGGTCCCTTGGGAATCTTCTCTAGTTCATGGCATCAACCAACACCTCTGTGTGAACAACTACTCCAGTATTTCCATATGTCTGAAGGTCACTTCACCTTGACAGGCAACCGAACTCATCCTTGTCCAATTAAAAATAGCTTGTATTTCAGTTAATAACTCAAAAACATCTTCTTTATTTCCAACCTTGCCTTTGCTAAAGAACTTGCAGCCAGAGAACCTAACCAATAAAGCAGAAATTACAGTAAAATTTGGCAAGCATTTAGAGGTATGCTTACGTTATGTGAGAAGAGAAGAGCTAATTCAGCCTGGGAGGAGGTTGGGGAGAGTTTCATAAAAGAGGTCAACCTGAACACAGTCTGGAAGGCTGGGTAGGATTTGGGCTGGTAGGCTGGGGAGGAAAGGCCACTCTAGGTAGAACAATCAGATGCAGAAAGACCATCACATGTTTTGACAGCACAAAGCTTCCAGGAGTCTGATGAGTCTGGAGTAGAGAGCTTATATCAAGGAGTAGCTGGAGAAGACTCTGGAAGATTCAGGAGCTAAATCATAGAAGCTCTTATAGACTCTGAGAAGGAACACGGAGGCTCTCCTGAGGCGAAGGGGGGGGGGTGTCATTCAAAAAATTCTTTATGAAAAGGAATGGAGTAACTGATTTGACATCATTCTGGAAGTGGCATCAAGGATCAGAAAAAGGGTTAGGGGGAGAGAGGTAGAGGATTAAGGGAGGGGAGACTAGTAACAGGGAGTTGCCCACTGCTATAAACAACTCATTAAATTCCCCCTTTTAAAGGCTATTCCGTTTCTGGTATACTGCATTCTGACAGCTAGCAAACTAGAACACCCGGCAATACCATTGTTAGGTATCTACTCAAAGGACGTAAGGGCAAAGACACAAACAGACATTTGCACACCAATGTTTATAGCAGCATTATTTACAACTGTGAAGAGATGGAAACAGCCCAAATGTCCATCAAGAGACAAGTGGCTAAATAAACTGTGGTATACACATACGATGGAATATTACACAGCTGTAAGACAGAATAAAGTTATGAAGTATGTAATAACATGGATGGACCTTAAGGACATTATGCTGAGTGAGATTAGCCAGAAATAAAAGGACAAATACTGTATGGTCTCACTAATATGACTGACATTAGTGAATAAACTTGGAGAATTTCATTGGTAACAGAGACCATCAGGAGATAAAAATAGGGTAAGATATTGGGTAATTGGAGCTGAAGCGATACAGATTGTGCAACAGGACTGACTAAAAACTCAGAAATGGATAGCATAATACTACCTAACTGTAATAGAATTATGTTAAAACACTGAATGAAGCTGAATGTGAGAATGATAGAGGGTGGAGGGCTGGAGGCACAAATGAAATCAGAAAGAAAGATAGACGATAAAGACTGAGATGGTATAATCAAGGAATGCCTAGAGTGTATAATGATAGTGACTAAATGTACAAATTTAAAAATGTTTTTGCATGAAGAAAAACAAAGGAATGTCATTACAGCTGGGTGCTGAAAATAGATGGTAATTAATATTTAAAAATTTTAACTTACATGTGAGACTAAAGCCAAAAATGTTTATTTGGTACAAAATTTATATTTTGACTAGTGTAGTTCCTAATATAACTTACGTGGACAGCTTAATTGAACACCATAAGTTCATGGAACCTTAGGTAGGGCATAAGATTTTGTTGGTTTGTCCAGAGTGATGCCCCAATAAATCCCAGAGTGATCTGAACAGTGAGTAAAAAAATATTTGCAAAGTCCCCCTTGGGGGAATGGTGAGAAAGGGGGAAAATTCAACTTTCCCAAGTGGAGAATTCGTAATATTCTCACAAGCAGTGGGGACAACCAAAGCAATAGGCTGAGTCACCAATCTTGGGGTTTGTTCATATGAAACTTAACCCCACAAAGGATAGGTCAAGCCTACTTAAAATTAGGTCTAAGAGTCATTCCTAGAGAACCTCATTTGTTGCTCAGATGTGGCCTCTCTCGCTCCAGCCAACACAACAAGCAAACTCAATGCCCTCCCCCTGTCTACGTGGGACATGACTCCAAGGGGTGTGGACCTTCCTGGCAACATGGGACAGAAATCCTAGAATGAGCTGGGACTCACCATCAGGGGACTGAGAAAACCTTCTTGACCAAAAGGGGAAGAGCAAAATGAGACAAAATAAAGTGTCAATGGCTGAGAGATTCCAAACAGAGTCAAGAGGTTATCCTGGAGGTTAGTCTTACGCACTGAATAGATATCACCTTGTTAGTCAAGATATAATGGAGAGGCTGGAGGGAACTGCCTGAAAATGTAGAGCTGTGTTCTAGTAGCCATGTTTCTTGAAGATGATTGTATAATGATATAGCTTTCACAGTGTGTGTGATTGTGAAAACCTTTTGTCTGATGCTTCTTTTATCTATCTTATCAACAGACGAGTAAAACATACAGAATAAAAATAAATAATAGGGGAAACAAATGTTAAATTTAGATTGAAATGCTAGTGATCAAGAAAGGGAGGGGTAAGGGGTATGGTATGTATGAATTTTTTTCTGTTGTCTTTTTATTTCTCTTTCTGAATTGATGCAAATGTTCTAAGAAATGATCATGATGATGAATATGCAACTATGTGATGATATTGTGAATTACTGATTATATATGTAGAACAGAATGATCATATGTTAAGAATGTTTGCGTTTGTTGTTATATTTTTAAAAAAACTAAAAATTAATAAAAAATGTTTTTAAAATTACATATTAGATAACATAACACAGGCTGCTATTATGAGGAAATTTTTTGTTGGTCACAATCAAGAAAGGACTCATGGAAGAGGCAGACAGAAAGGGGAAAACATTCCACGTGAGGAGATTACCATGGAGGTACAGAGGAAGGTGCAGTACAGTAAACTGGAAGTCAGAAAAATCTTCAATTCTGATATAAGCTTGCCTTATGACTTTGGGCAGACTTGACTTCAGAGTCCTAGTGTTAGGTACAGAAAATGGAGTTGGAACTTCTGCCTCCAGGAAAATTGAGTAGACACACATTTCTCCATTGTTCCTGCTAAGTATAACCAAAAATCCCAGACATAAGATATAAAACAAACCTAAGAATGACATTCATAACAAGACTGAAAGGTGGAGAGAAGGAAGACTAGGAGTCACTGGACCCAAGGGGTGTAAGTTCTCACAGTTTTCCTTTTGTCTCACATACTCTAGACTTGAAGCTGAAGAAGCTGGTAACCTAGAAATGCCAATGGGTGCAGACAAAATCCCAACAAAACTTGCTCTATCTAGGTTAAGGACCAGGAAAGGAACAGCCTAGCAACACAGAAAACTTTTGGAGAATTACCACTCTACTTTATCTAAACACCAGAGGGAAAAAGTGGCCCTACCTCCACCACACAAGCACCAGGTAAGCAAGAAGCGTAGACGTCCACTCTTGCAAGGCTGTGGAGGGGCCCCAACACCTCCGCAAGGTGGTAAGAAGTTCTTCCTTATAGTGTCAATGGAGACCACAGGGGAAGCCTGGACTTCCATCTCTATCTGGCAGCAATGACAAAAAATCCTCCCCCACCCACTGGAGTGGTATCAGAGGAGGGCTAGTGGAGAGTAAGAACTTTACCTCTACCCAGTACCACCCAGCAGGAATGAGGCTGCTACTTCACCTGTGGAGAAAATCATCAACTGATGGCTCGAGCTCTCAACAACAAACACCAAAAATACAGTAAATGAAGCGAAAAACTCATTAGATAGAATCAACAGCAGATGTGAACAGGCAGAGGAAAAGATCAACAAACTTGAAGGCAAGAAATTATCCTGTAGGAGGAACAGAAAGAAAAAATTCAGAAAATTGAGCAGAACCTAAGGGATACCATCAAAAGTACCAATACAGACCTCACTGTAATCATAGGACAAGAGAGAGAGAAAGCACCAGAAAAAGTATTTAAAGAAATAATGGCCCTGTGCTTGGAAACTTGTAGCTTTTTTGTATATATGTTATTGTTCACAAAAAAAGAAGGAAAAAAAAGTATTTAAGCCCTCTAGCCTCCTACATTCTGGAGCAGCTAGAAGGAAAAATATGAGAAGATCATATTGTGGCAAGTCATTTCCTGCTGCTTTCAGATTTCTTTCTTTGTCTTTGGATTTTGACAATTTTGCTATAGTGTATCTTGTTTAGAGTCTATACAGCTTGAAATTCGTTGAGCTTCTTGGATATATATATTCATGTCTTTCGTCAGTTTTTGGATGTTTTGGGCCATCATTTCTTTTTAACATTTATATATTTTAAACTTTTTCTTATTGTGTGGTAGCCCATGACAAACTCTGAGATCTACCCTGTAACCACTTTTTTAAAAAAAGTTTTTTATTAATTAAAAAAAATTACAAGAAACACAAACATCCTTAATATATGCTCATTCCGTTCTACATATATAATCAGTAATTCACAATATCATCACATAGTTGCATATTCATCATCATAATCATTTCTTAGAACATTTGCATCAATTCAGAAAAAGAAATAAAAAGACAACAGAAAAATAAAACAAAAACAGAAAAAGAAAAAAAAAATTTTACATACCATACCCCTTACCCCTCCCTTTCATTGATCACTAGCATTTCAAAATGAAATTATTTTAACATTTGCTGTAACCACTTTTTTGAAGAGTGCTTTGAAAACTACTGCTTTTTTAGTTCTTTGCTTAGTATATATGCTATACCACACAATAAGAAAAAGTTTAAAATATATAAATGTTAAAAAGAAATGATGGCCCAAAACATCCAAAAACTGACGAAAGACATGAATATATATATATCCAAGAAGCTCAACGAATTTCAAGCTGTATAGACTCTAAACAAGATACACTATAGCAAAATTGTCAAAATCCAAAGACAAAGAAAGAAATCTGAAAGCAGCAGGAAATGACTTGCCACAAACAGTAACATTCAGAGTGGATTCCAAAGGAGAAACCATGGAGGCCAGAAGACAGTGGGATAGCACATTTCAAGTCCGTAAAAGAATATTCCTGTCAACCAAGAATTCTATATCTGGCAAAATTATCTTTCAGAATTGAAGGAGAAATTAAGACATTTAAAGATAAATAAAAGCTGAAAGAGCTCATTATCAGAAGACATGCCCTACATGAAATGCCCAAGGGAGTCCTTCAGAATGGAACACAAGGGTGCTGGCAATACACAGTAACTCAAAGCCTTAAGAAAAAATAGAGAGCACTAAGAAGTTAATTGTAATCACACTAAGAAAATAACTAAAAGATATACAGAAAAGGAAAGAAGGTGGCAATAAAAAAAAGCAACTAAATATATGATGCAGTAATGGAGTAACTGCAGTTGATTTTTAGATTTTACACAAAAGCACAAGCACAATGAAAGTAAAACAATTTATAAAATGGACTATAGCATAAATAAATACTTTGTGCATCAAAGGACATTATCAAAAAAGTGAAAAGACAACGTACAGTATGGGAGAAAATATATGAAAGTCACATATAAGGGTTTAACATTCAGAACATATAAAGAACTAAAACTCAACAACAAAAAGGTAAACAACAGAATTAAAAATGAGTTTTGGGCGGTGCAAAGAATTCAGTGGCAAGAATTCTCGCCTGCCAAGCTAGAGACCTGGGTTTGATTCCCAGAGCCCGCCCATGCCAAAAAAAAAAAGAGTAAACACAAAAATCTGTACATACATGTTTATGGCAGCTTTATTCATAATAGCCTCAAACTGTAAACAACCCAATTATTTTTCAATGGTTGACTAATTTAATAAACTGTAGTATATCCATACCGTGGAATATTACTCAGACATAAAAAAAAGAACAATGTACTGTGCAACAACTTTGGTGAACTTCCAGAGAATTATGCTGAGGAGGGAAGAAATGAATTATCCTGAGAAAAAAAGGTTTGTGTGTGTGATTCCATTGATATAGCATCCTCAAAAGGACAACATTACAGAAATGAAGACGAGATTAGTGGTCGCCAGGGATTAAGGAGGGGATGAGGGTGAGAGGTCAGAGTAGCCACAAAAAGTGACAAGACTGCTCTCTGTGGTGATGGAAATGTTCTGTATGTTGAATCTATCAATATCCTGGTTGTGATAATATACTATAGTTTTCCAAGATATTATTGGGGAAACTAAGTAAAAGGTACATGGGATCTCTCTGTATTATTTCTTATAACTGCATGCGAATCTACAATTATCACAAAACAAAAAGTTTAATTAAAAAAAAAGTAGACTAAATGAACTCTGCCAGTCCTATCCAGCTCGAAAACTACTGTCTTCTATATCAGGGGAAGAAAAGAAATAGTGAGGGAATGCAAGAGAAGTAAGAGAAGGAGAAAACACAGAGACAGATGAGGAAGGGAGAAATAAGAAGACCAACAGAAAAGTAGGAAAAACTGGATGATCAAATAGATTTGGAAAAGAGAGCAAAATCTGCCAAAAGGCTGAAATATTTAGCATTCTCCATGGATGGTACCCACTATCTTTCAAAGCATTTCTTCAGGGAAATTACCCAGGGTAAGAATTTCTGCCAGAGAGTGCCCTTTCAGGCAGGCATAATATCTCTGAACTACGTTAAAAGTTATATAATCCAACATTTTAAATGACCAGGATAAAACTAGCCTCTCATTAATAAACCAGTCAATAATTTTACCAAATTTTCATTTCTCTGCCTTTACTTCTATACTATGCTATGAGGCTGTGATATAACACCATATACTGTGGTACAACTTCTTAATCACCTAATAACACACTTTCAGAGAATCCTTGTAAGAATACAAAATTATCTGTGATCATGTAAGCAGAACAACTAAGAAGAAAATATAAAGTATTCTTCAACAAATCTTAGAAGCAGAAAGCATAATTTCAAAAGTCCAAAGGGAAGGCAAGAATTTAAAGGTTATTATTAAAGGTCATAAAAGCTAAAGATGATTGAAAATCAAATGGAAAATGAAAGTTATTGTACGGCCTCTGGAAGCCATAACACTAATTGGTTATTACATTATTAAGTGTAATTTTAAGCCTTCCAGTTCAGTCACCATGGTGGAAGTTCAACACCCTAGCCACAGGCAGCAAGTAGACTTTCCAAGTGTGAAGCAATATTTTGCAAAATTGCGAGCTAGTGAGCTTTTAAATGGTAATGGCCTTAGGACTGATTTAGATCTGCCAGTCTTTCACCAAGAGCAGAGGCACTGCATTACAAATCCTTACTCTTCAGCCTCCGCTTCTTCCATGTAAAATCTGTTGGTCTAAGAAATACTGGCATGTAAAAGCCACTACATAAAAACTATCACTACAAATGGAGGGGCAGGTTTTGCTTTTCTTCGGTTCAATTATTTGGTTGCTTACATTGTTTAGTGCCAACTAAGAAACTCAAGATGTAAAAATTTATAAAACCAACACGTGAACATCAGGAAATTTATTATGTAGTGGGAGATATAAGATAAGGGCTGCAATAATTTTAAGTTTGTATGTGGCTGGTAAGTTCTTAAAAGTGGTACAAAGTCAATTCAAACAAAAGAGAATTTCTGGTCAGACTGAGCAGAAGTTTCACAGGGAGAGTCTCCCAAAGACTGATTTCCTAAACAGTAACAGACATCCAAAACTGGTTTACCTTTACGCCTATTTTATTCTTCCCCACAGTCTCTATGGGCAACTGAAAGAAAAGAACCACCTTCAGAATTGTGAATGCCACACAAAACACTTCTAACTGTTCTTGTCTTATTTAATCCTCACCATCTCCTCCCACGGATGGGGAAACCCAGGATCGGCAGTGCTAAGTATTTGCCCAACATTCACTCTATGGAGTAAAACTAAGATGTCCACCTGCACCCGCCACACCTCTGGGCCCGCAC
Organism: Tamandua tetradactyla; assembly: GCF_023851605.1. Taxonomy (NCBI): domain Eukaryota; kingdom Metazoa; phylum Chordata; class Mammalia; order Pilosa; family Myrmecophagidae; genus Tamandua; species Tamandua tetradactyla. The sequence goes on along the minus strand of NC_135335.1, from coordinate 49,147,358 downwards.
ACCTGGCTGCCTCCCTGAGGATGCTTCAACGGTCAGGCCAGAAAGGGCAAAGGATATGAAAACCATGACTTACGAAAAGCAGCCAATCCCAGCATCGGAACCAACAGGGCATAATTCCATCTGCTCCCATCACTCCCATCAGCCCTGGAATTAGGCCGGATATTCCAATTTGGGGGATCATTTAAGTTATTCATGGAGATATATACCTTGAAGTAAATGATAAAAACATATAAAAAGAATAAAAATATATGTCATTTATATTATCTATATGGATCATATAAATTCTTTCAGCTTTTTTCTAAAGGTTTTTTTTTTGAGTTTTACCTGTGTGCAACAGCACTGAGCCTTATGGGATTCAAAGACTCTAGATGAAAGCAGCTCACAGTCTAGTGAGGGAAGGTGGGGAGAGAGAAATATCCCAAATAACTTAAATATAGGCAGACTTGGGTAAGTTCTCTAGTACAAATATATGTGAAATATGGTTGATACAAACATGTAACTCAACAGAAGTGGGATCTCACTGGACATGCTGTTTCACCCGGCCGAGGCTCTGATAGATGACGTCAGCACACAGAGAAAGGGTATTCTCAGCACAAAGGGCAGGGCGAGGATGGCAGGAGGGCATGAAAGCACCGTGCCTGCCGCATCACGAGGCCAGGCACAGCCGAGGGGAGGTGGAGTCCCTTCTTACCTTGCTGAAAACCAACACCAAGACGGCAGAGGCTTCTACTTAAGCCTCAGGGACACCCTCAATAGTGAGGCTGGTGTCTGATGTGAAATCTAATTCACTAAGCACCTACACTAGGACCGAGCATCTTCACAAAGTTGAGCCCTAAGGGCCTTAGCTGGTTTCTTTGTGTCTGCCACAAGTAATACATATTAATTACAAGAATATTAATCATGGGGTACATTAGAAAAAAATCATGACAGGCAATAAAGAAATAACAAAAACTATGGCTCAGGGCGGGCTGTGGTGGTTCAGTAGGCAGAGTTCTTGCCTGCCATGCTGGAGATCTGGGTTTGATTCCCAGTGCCTGCCCATGCACAAAAAAAAAAGAAAAAAAAAGTCTCAGAACTTATTACGGGGCATGTGGAAACCACAGAATAACAAAATTAGGTATCTGAAAAACATTTAAATGTGTTTAAGAAACTTTTAAGAAAATGTCTAAGAGATATATATTCCCTCAAAGCCAATTTTGGGACATATAGTCTGAGGAAATAATCTTAAATTAAAAAAAGCTTTATGCACAAATACATCATTTACAATATTCTTTAGAATAGCAGAAAACTGGAAACAACGTAAATGTCAATAAAATGGGAATGGCCCATTGGAAACATGCTCACTAAAATAAGATACATACTCAGTAAAATAATTCAAAATGATGTTCTGAAGACTGCATTAAAGAATAAAATTTCAATAATCTAATGTTAAGTGAAAATGTTGCAAGAAACCAGGGACAAGACTCTGCAAGAGCCTTCAGGATCGTTATGCAGTAACAGGGCTGGAGTCCATAGCCAGGAACGAGACCAGGAATGCTTTGCACAAGTGGAATGAACCAGGACCAAGGCTCCGAAGTTCTAGGAAGCAAGCTTTATTAGTTAGTGTATACCGGGTCAGCCCAGTCACCTCTGAAAAGTCTGAGCCCCATTCAGGGACCTTGTCCATGAGATTTTTATGGACAAGACGGCTCGTTAGAGGTCGCTGGAAGGAAGCGATTGGCTGATTTGAATCAGGAAAAGTGCAAAGCTGGGTTTACAGAAGCAGATGAGCCGTTAGGGGAGGGGTTCCTTTGCAGGAACTTGTCTTTTCTTGCTTACGGGTGGTTTTACCTGTTCTTAGGGCAAGTTTCCTATTTACTCGTAGTTCTGGCTGCTCAGAGAAATCTGGGGAATTTTTTTTCTTTTGTTTTTCTTTTATTTTCTAGGGAATTTTTAAAGGGGAAAATGGCCTAATTGTGCAGGAGGGGTACTCTGCCTGCCGCTAGGGGCCTGCTTGTTACATATCCCTTCTTTGATGCTTACCCTGATTTAGAAGTTTTAACATCACTCTGAATTTAATAGCCTGTACATTTACATCATGAGGATTTTTGCTGTGGCTCAGCAAGTTACAGCATTTTCAATGAATTTGATGAGGACTTTGGCCACACAGGGACCTAAGGAATAATAGGGTGATGAGAGGGTTGGCTAGTGGCATGACCCAGGAAGCCAGGGCTCTTGGAACCCAATTCCACCAGGTTCTTAGTTCCTTTTCCCGGCTGTGGATTCACTCCCTGAGTTTCTGGACTTTTGCAGTAGCTATGCCAGATTGGTTTACGAAATAATGACATTCTTCTGGGAAGATGCATGCTCCTCCCTTTTCTGTGGTAAGTCAGCCTAAAGCCCTCCTATTCTGTGAGGCTTAGTTGCCAGGGAGTTTAACTGGTCCTGGAGGAAAACCAAGGAATCTGCTGCTTGCTCTAGATCTTCATTTAATTCTTGGGAGAGCTTGTAATAGAAACTTACGGAGGAACCTAGCGCTGCTACCCTTGCTCCTACTCCAGTGGCTATGCCAGCTCCGATTAAGACCAAAGTGAGTATGGCACTTTTTTGTCACTTGGGTTTCAAGGCTTGTTTAAATTCTGTTTCAGTGTAGACAGATACTTCTGGGGTTAAGTATACTGGGGTACAACTTCCTACCCAGTGGGCTTCTAAACACTTGTACGTGGATCTTCCACACAGATAAAACATCCCAGGGAAAGTGCATTGGATTGTATCTGCTGGGGGAGTCTGGTTTCTGACACACAGGTGCCTGGGTATAGTGCTGAGCAACTCAATTCTTGACAGCTGGTTTCCCTGGAGACAGGTTAAGTTGTTGCCTGGGACTATTAAACGAACATCTTGTGTGACTGGGCCGACGCGTACGGTCTGGTTTTCAACCAGTGACTGCGTGTGGTTTTGGGTGGGCTGATAAGGAATGCCCACAACAGCGTTTTGCGCAAGGGGAAAGCAGACCCAACAAGAGCTGAGTTGCTGGCTGGCATTATGGAGAAATGCATAGGTTGCATTGAGCACACGTGCTATTTGGTGTGTGGGATTCATAGATTGGCTAAGATGGCTGAGCCCCAGGAGGTTTGCTCGCCGATACTTAGGCCCTTGGGCCAGTGCTATAAGTTGTTTCTTAATGTCCTTGACCTGTTGTTTTCTGGCCTGATCCTGAACTCCTCCCCCATCACTCAAGCCTGCATGCGTATAGTAAGTCCAGCAGGCCGTCTGCCCAGACTTTCCATAAGTTGCACAGTCTCCTCCAGACTTTATGTAGCCTGTTCAAAACGTGTGCCCTCCGTAACAGCAAAGTTTAGCTTTAGAGGGGTAGTAGCAGGCTGCCGGCATGTAAGTTTGGGCAGAGAAATATTTTGACCTACCTGTTCCTTTGTAACAGTCATTACAGGCTGGGAGATTATTGCTGCTGATTAACTTTAAAAGGGCAAGCAGGACAAGACACAGATATATCCTACCAGGCATAAGTACGTTAAAGCAATTAGAATTCTTTCTAGCAAGTTCCATTCTTTGGGAGCTATGGCTGCCAGCCCAATACTGAATAGCAGGGCTAGAAGTCCAATTGGAAGTAATAGTCAACAATTCATGTAATAAAGGGAAGATGCCAGAAATGCAGCTGGGAAAGTTAGGAGAGTTAGAATCCTGATTAGCAAGGACAGAAGGGAAGTATTTAGACTAGTTCACAGTTCCTCAAGCTTCAGCCGTGTGTAAACAGTAAGCTTCTGGGGATGAGTGAAGCAGGGCTTGGCGCTCTCAAGCTTCAGTCATGCGCTGACAAGCTGCTTTCAATGAGCTACATCACGGTAACGATGGCTATTCAGGCCTCGGCCACCAGGCTGGTCAGATGACCCCGGCTGTGACGGAGAAGGCCGTGGTGACTTCCAAAGAATGACGTGCATCGGATGCTCAGGATCCAGGGGTGCACTCCCAGGGGCCGTCTGCAGTAGCTTTCTTGACCCAAGAGTGGTGGACCCACGGGATGACTTCGGCAACTTCAACAGCTGTTGGGCAGCTAAAATGACATGTAAGGGCCTCTCCAGTGAGGCTGGAGGGAGTCTTTTTTCCAGTCTTTTACCTATATTAGATCCGCTCGTTCAAATTCATGTATGGGGGCTAGATGCTGAGAGGCTTGGGCACTGTCCCTAACGCTTTCCCTTTAATTCATTTAAAACCTGTCCCAGCTGAACCAAGTGCTGGGTTAGGCTTAAGTTCCCAATTTCCCTGAGGTTTCTCTGTAAGACTCTGGTACGGGGTGGTGGCCTCCCATATACTAGTTCAAAGGGGGAAAAACCTATCTTCTATTGGGGCAGATCTAATTCTAAACAGTTTTGTTTTCTGACAGATTTTCTTTAATTGCCCTTTTAAAGTCAGGTTCATCCATTCCACTTTTCTGTTGCTTTGAGGCTGGTAGAAGGGCTCGTGCTACCTCCTGGGTAGTTCCCAAGCAGGTGGGATATGCTTCTCTCCAACCTGAGAAAGCGTGAACACCAGGAGGGAATGATATCCTTGGGCACAGGGCAGTTCTGTAAAATCTACCTGTAAATCTTCAAACGGACTGAGGCGCACTAATTGGGTATTTAGTCCTCCATCTAGCACTGGGTTGCTTGTTGTTGTTCTTTTGGCAGGTGGTATTCCTTCTGCATACTAGTTTTACCCAGGAAGGGAGCTTAGGTATGTAGAGGTGAGTGTTCAGACTGGCGGTAAGGGCTTCTTCTCCAAAGTGAGTTTGGTGGTAGATATGCTGTACCAGAGGCCATACTAAGTTTTTGGGAATTATGATGCATTCATCATGTAATATCCACCATCCTTCATGACATTGTTTTCCTTCCACACGTAGCCAGTTGCCCTATGACCTAGAGTAGGTTGGTGTTCTCTTCCACCATCGTAATGGCTGGGAGATGAGAGGAGCAATGAGTGGTTTTCCTTCTGGGGGAAATATTAATTGCCCCAGCGCTGCCTGCTGGATGGCTGAATCCGCCTTCTGGTTGCCTTTTGCCATTAAGGAGTTGCCCCTCTGGTGGTCACGACAGTGGATGACAGCTATGGTGGTAGGGGCCCAGACTGCTTCTAGCGGGGCAAAGATTTCTGGTCTGTGTATGACGTGCTTTCCTCCTGCTGTCATCAGTCTTTTTTAGTGCTCCATGTACATGTAGGGTGGTAAATGTATATTTTGAGTCAGTATAAATATTGGCTTCTTGTCTTGCCACTAGTTGTAGATCTAGGATGAGGGCTATGAGCTTGGCCTTTTGGGCTGACGTTCCTGAGGGTAAGGCTTCTGCTTCTAGTATATTTATTAAGGTGACAACTACATACCCAGCATAGCATACTCCATCCCTTATTTCTATCAGTGAACAGCTTGACATCAGGATATTTTAATGGTTGGTCTTTCAAGTTTGGGTGGCTGGGGTAGATTTCGTCTACAGTTTCTATGCAGTTGTGTTTTGGGGTGCCCTGATTCGAAAGGCAGCAGGGTGGCAGGATTCAGGGTTTGGTAGACATCAAGGTGTAGGTTGGGAGTTTCACACAAGGTGGTCTGATATTTGGTGAGTCTCACGGTTGACAGCCAGAGATGTCCCTTCTGTTCCCCAAGGCTGGTGAATGAATGGGGAATGAACACAGTTCTGCCCCAATGTGAGCTTTCCGGCTTACGGACCAGGAGAGCAGTAGCAACAGCAGCTCACAGACAGGAAGGCCACCCTAGTGCCACACTGTCTACCCACCTGGAGAGGTAGGCTACAGGCCTTTTCCCTGATCCAACGGTCTGGGTTAAAACCCCAGTGGCTGCTCCTTCCCACTCATGGGTGAAAGGCTTTTCTAATTCCTGAAGGCTTAGGCTCGGGGCCTGTGTGAGTACCATTTTTTTTTTTTTTTTTTTTTTGTGCATGGGCAGGCACCAGGAATCGAACCCAGGTCTCGGGCATGGTAGGTGAGAACTCTACCTGCTGAGCTACCGTGTCCTGCCCATGAGTGCGGTTTTAAACGCTTGAAAGCGTATTCTTGTTCAGTTCCCCACTGGAATGGGTCTCTCTCGCCCCTACTTTGTGACTTCATAGAGGGGTCTTGCTAGGAGGACATAGTTCAGGATTCAGACTCTGTAGAATCCGGTTGCCCCTAGGAATTCTCTGACCTGTTTCCTGGAAGTTGGTGTGGGAATGGCACCTGTTTACATTCTGGTCTCAGGCTTTGGGTCCCTTGCCATAGGTAGAAACCCAGATAATTGACTTGCTACTGGTAGATTTGGGACTTTTTTCAGGACACATGGTATCCTGCCTGGTCCAGGTGACAGAGAAGTTGCAGGTCTTTCCCTAGCACTTGCCCAAAAATATTGGAGGAGTTTTTGAAGCCCTGAGGCAACTGAGTCCAAGTATACCATCTTCTGGTTCCCATGGAAGGCCTCTCGCACTCAAAGATGAAGATTTCCTGGCTGACTGGGGCTACCTGGATGCAGAAGAAGGTGTCCTTCAAGTCCAAGCATGAGAACCATATGGCTTTTCCCGGGACCAGCCTAGGGAGGGTATACGGGTTAGGAACCACGGAGTGAATGGTCTCTGTGGCTGCACTGACAGTTCACAGGTCTTGATCCAGGCGAAAATCCCATTTGAACCTTTTTTTACGGGTAGCAACAGGGTGTTCTGTGGACAGTTGCAGGGCCGGATAATCTGGTCAGATTCCAGTCACGCCAAATGGCCCTGAATCCCTCAAGGGCCTTCTGAGGGATCGGGTACTGTCGCACTGCCACAGGACATGCCATGGGCTTCAGGGCACTTACCACTGGGAGGCAGCGTTTGTCTAGGCCTGGCGGGTTGTGCTCAGCCCAGACACTTGGAATGTCTGGGAATGGCAGGCTAGGGCGGATCTCCCCTCCTCCAGACTTTTCATGCAGCCGCCACTCTTCACCAGTTGGTGTGGTCAGGAGTAGGATCTTTTGTGGACCATTAATTTCCTCCTTCAGGGCCAAAAGTAATTCGGGCATGCAGTTTCCTGAGGAGGTCCCATCCCAATAGCGGCAGCGGGCATCAGGGCATGTACAGAAAATGGTGTGACACCAACGGACCCCCAATGCTGTACCCCCTGGCCTTCAGGAATGGTTTTTTCCGCACTATACCAGTGGCACTCACTGCATCTATTGTCTGGCCAGAGAATGGGCAAGCATTCCCAGGGGCTGGGTTATCACTGAGAGTTCAGCACCGGTATCCACCACTGGTATCCACCATAAAGTCCACTGTTCAGCCCCTAATTTTACTTCGGCCATGGGTTCCTGGGGGCCTAAAAATATGGAATCCGGTCTGTTCTAGTCAGAGAGCTCATCAACGGCCAGGGCGACGGTACTGGGGTCCGCAAGAGGCCTGGGGCCGGTGTCCCGCCTTCCTCTGCCTGTTAACAGAACAGCTTTATTGGGGTACTCATTCTTCCAATGCCCTTCCTCCTTGCAGTAAGCACACTGGTTCCGTCCCAAGTGGACCAGGCTTGCCAGGTTGCTTTTGATCAGGGCTTGTGGACCTGTTTTTCAAAGGCAGCAGTAATTATCTGAGCCCTCTCTCTGAATTCCCGTTTTCCCTCTTTGGCTTCTACCTGGTCCTGGTTATCTTGGTGGCTACATTTTACTGGCCACTTCTATTAGCTGGTTTGTATTCATGCCTGTGAACCCCTCTAGCCTCTGAAGCTTACGTCGAATGCCAGGGGCTGCTTGTTGCACGAAGGTGGCGTTTATCAGCATCTGGCTCCCTGAGGCCTCAGGGTTAAATTGTGTATATTGGTGGAAGGCATCATCAACTGCTCAGGAATTTGCTCAGGGGCATCTGGCCTCTGCAGAACTTCCTTGACCTTGGTCTACTGGTGGCTCTCCGGCTCCCTTTCTGGAGGCCCTGGAGCAGGGCTTCACGGAATCGCTGAAGGGACTGCAACACTGCATCAGTGTTTGGGTCCCACTCTGGTTTGTCTCCTGGAAAACTGCAGACGGCATATTGGGCTGGTTTAGGGTACTATTGGGGGCACTGCATCCAGGTGCTTCCGTGCCACTGCTACCATGTGCTGACATTCCTCAGTGCTGAGGAGAGTCACAAGCAGCTGGTTGCAGTCAGGCCAGGTGGGCTGGTGAGTTTGGACGATGGACTGGGACAGGTTGATCACTGCCTGGGGCCCCTCAGTGTAGGACAGCGTAGGATTTTTCCAATTTTGTAAGTCAGCAGAAGTGAAGGGAATATATATGAAGCTTCTTCTCCTGTCCTGAATGTCTCCCTGAGCATTGACACAAGGAGGTCCTCAGGTTTCTCTCAGAGGCATTAAGGGCGTGGTGCCAGTGGAGCAGTCACACCCGACCAGGGCCGTAGCTGCTGTGGCTTGGGATACTCAGGAATGGCCAGGCTCGGTGGGATTTTGGGCGATGTTCCTGGACTACTGGGGGAGCTGGGGCTTGCTATGGAGGATCTCGGCAGGACTGTGGGTGTTTGTGGTGTGATAGGGTGGGGGGGTTTCTTCCTAATCTGGTGTGCTAGACAAAGCCAGGACTTTGGGCTGGGCTTTCGATCTCTTGTGCGAGTCTCCTGCCACCTGGGCGAGAAACACTTGGCATTGCCCATCTAGACAGGCCTTTATCCACCCTGGCTTCTTTTTTTGCAACTTCCAGTCAGGTGGCAAATGTAGGGAAATTGGGCTGGGTGTACAGGCATCCCTGTCACTACACTATAAACTGCTCTCACTCTTTCTAACTTGAAAGTTCCTTCAGACGGCCAACCTACCCCAAAGGTGGGCCATTCTAGCATGCAGAATTTCCTGAGTTGACCGGGGGTCAGTCTGACTCCCCAGTCACCAGTAAAAGCCTTCTTAAAGTAGGACATCATGCACCATAACGGTGTCTTACTGGCTTCCCTTCCCATACTGGTGGGGCCAACAATTAGGGAGAGAGCTTACAGACAAACAACAAAGGGTTTTGAACAGACTATAGCTTTGTTTGGTCTGGCCACTCCCCTAGCGGGGACGTTGGACAACTCTTGGCTTCGGTGGTCTGGTATAAACCCCCAGACAGCCCCCCTTTCAGGGTTGCCCACCGTTAACTGTATGAGGATCGCCACAGACCCGCAGAATCCGAACTCACTCACAGTCTGGTGCACGACTCCTATGGCCCAGGAATTCCTTTCACTCATACACTCACACGTACACACCCTGATACCTCTCCTGCACCACCCTCCCCGAAATTGAACCTGAAGACTTCCATTTCCCAAGGTCTTCCAACTGGAGATTGGTACTTGGAGAGTTTCTGGGGGTTGATCAGCCTCCCCTTCCACTCATGCTCCCTTAGCTTTTCTTTTTCAACTTTTTTTTATTGTATAGTATAACATATATACAAAACAAAGAAATAAAAAAGCAATAGTCTTCAAAAAGTGGTTACAGAATAGATCTCAGAGTTTGTCATGGGCTACCATACGATCCTCTCATATTTTTCCATCTAGCTGCTCCAGAATATAGGAGGTTAATGGGCTTACATACTTTTTTATCATCACAATAGATTTTTTCCTTCTTTTTTTGTAAACAATAATATATATACAAAAAAGCTATAAATTTTCAAGCACAGCACCACAATTAGTTCTAGAACATATTTCAGACTTTGACATGGGTTACAATTTCACAATTTTAGGTTTTTACTTCTAGCTGCCCTGAAATACTGGAGACTAAAAGGGATATCAATTTAATGATTCAGCATTCATACTCATTTGTATAAGTCTTATCTTCTATGTATAACTCCGCCATCACCTTTGATCTTTCCATACCTCTCTTTGGGGTTGTTTCTGCTACGGCAATTCTAAATTTTTGATATTGGAAGGGTCTGTCACTAATATGGGGTAGGGAGATGGAACTAGCTGATGTTCTGGAGAGACAGGGCTGGGTTTCAGGACTTATCTGGACCAGGGACCCATCTGGAGGTTGTATATTTCTGTCAATTTACTCCAGTGCATGGAACACTTGTGGAATCTTATATCTTGTCCCAGGTGTTCTTTAGGATTGGCTGGAATGGTCCTGGTTGGGGGTAGGCAGGTTATGATAGGTAGCAAGGTCTACCTGAAGCTTGTTTAAGAGCAACTTCCAGAGTAGCCTCTCGACTCTATTTGAACTCTCTCTGCCACTGATACTTTATTACACTTCTTTTCCCCCATTTGGTCAGGATGGAATTGTTGATCCCATGGTGCCAGGTCTGGATTCGTCCCTGGGAGTCATCTCCCATGTAGTCAGGGAGACCTTTACCACTGGATGTCATGTCCCACATAGTGGGGAGGGCAATGATTTCACTTGCAGAGTTGGGCTTAGAGAGACTGAGGGCAAATGTGAGCAACAACAGAGGCCCTCCAGAAGTAACTCTTAGGTATGCCTATATGTAGTCTAAGCTTCTCCGCTATCTATAAGTGTCATAAGAGTAAGCCTCATGATCGAAGGCTTAGCCTATTGATGTGGATGTCCCTAAAGTTTGTCACAGTATCAAGGGATTCCCTTATGGTAAGGTTTATTAGTTCCATATTCTTTCTCCCCTCCTTCAGGGGATTTGCCAATACTTTTTGATTATCTGCTTAATATACTCCAGGATGTTTCCAGGCATTACAATAATCTCTTTCTCACTCTGTGCTGTTTCAGTTGTTCAAATGAGCTATACAGATAGGTTGAATTAGATTATGCACTACAGAAAATTTCAGTTCCAGATCAAATAAATCTTTCATTGGTCTCCAAGAGTATGTGTGGATCTAAAATACAGACACTGTCTTCCTTACTCCTATGCTCTGAATTACTTTAACCCCAACCTGTTTGGCTTCGTTCTTATCTCTAAACAAAAGGTAATATATTTTTTAAAACAGTTTCTCAAAATCCAGATATAATAACCACCACTCCAGACTTAATGTGTCTGCTCTTTAAAAGCTTACAATCTAGGCCCCTGTTTTCTTATAAGCATTTTCTAAAGGTGACTATACCATTGTTGTTTTTTTTGTTTCTAGCTTGTTTTATCTCACCAAATATCCCACATGTTCATTCATATCGTTGCATGCCTCATGACTTTGTTCCTTTTTGTAGCAGCAGAGCCTTCGTTCATAAGTGTACACCATCGTTCACCATTCTACTTCTCCATCAGTGCATCCTTCAGCCACTTACATTCATTGGGCATCATGTAGAGCGCCCAAAGTCCACAGTCCATCAACATTCTCAATTTTAGATAATTTCATTGCTCCCTAGAGACAGAAAATCAATAAACACACCCTTGCCAAATAGGAGATCTAAACCTCCTCTTAACTCTTGTCCCTCACCTCATTATTTACCTCTGCTGTTGCTGTGGTACTGCCGATGGTTTCCTTTTTTTTTTTTTTTATTAATTAACGGAAAAAAAGAAATTAACCCAACATTTAGAAATCATACCATTCTACATATGCAATCAGTAATTCTTAACATCATCACACAGATGCATGATCATCATTTCTTAGTACATTTGCATCGGTTTAGAAGAACTAGCAACACAACAGAAAAAGATATAGAATGTTAATATAGAGAAAAGAAATAAAAGTAATAATAGTAAAAAAAAAAAAAAAACCTATAGCTCAGATGCAGCTTCATTCAGTGTTTTAACATGATTACTTTACAATTAGGTATTATTGTGCTGTCCATTTTTGAGTTTTTGTATCTAGTCCTGTTGCACAGTCTGTATCCCTTCAGCTCCAATTACCCATTATCTTACCCTGTTTCTAACTCCTGCTGGACTCTGTTACCAATGACATATTCCAAGTTTATTCTCGAATCTTGGTTCACATCAGTGGGACCATACAGTATTTGTCCTTTAGTTTTTGGCTAGACTCACTCAGCATAATGTTCTCTAGGTCCATCCATGTTATTACATGCTTCATAAGTTTATCCTGTCTTAAAGCTGCATAATATTCCATCATATGTATATACCACAGTTTGTTTAGCCACTCTTCTGTTGCCGATGGTTTCCTTTTGAACACAGCTGATAGCATGCAATAGCAGTTATCCCCCTGTACCCTGGACTTAAACACTCTTTGTACAAGAATCATATCTTTGAAGTAATTCTTACAAGAACTCATTCGTATTTCTAGTGTGAATCAGTGGGACACATAGGTCTATACAACCCCTCTCAATCTTGTCTTCTATATGGTAATATTACTTCTAGACCCACTAGAGAATCACCTTCACTCCTATCTATTCCCTTACATTGGAGTTCAACCATATTAGCTAATGGTTCACCCATCTCTAGCTTCTATGTATCTCTAAGTCCCCTATATTCTGTATTATAGCCTCTGATTATACCTTTATGTTGGTCATAAAAGTGGAATCATACAGTATCTGTCCTTTTGTGTCTGGCTAATTTCATTCAGCATTGTGTCCTCAAGGCTCATCCATCTTGTCATGTGCTTCAGGACATCAATTTGACTTACTGCTGCAATATTCCATCATATATATCTCTATCTACCTATCTATCTATCTATCTATCTATCTACCACATTTTGTTGATCCACTCGTGTGTTGATGGGCATTTGGTGTGCTTCCATCTTTTGATGATTGTGAATAATGGTGCTATGAACATCGGTGTGCAGCTGTCTGTGTTGTTACTTTCAGCTCTTCTGGGTATATAACAAGTAGTTGCTGGGTCTTAGGGCTGCTTGATATTTAGTTTCCTAAGGAACTGCCAAACAGTCTTCCATAGTGGTTGCACCATTGTACGTTCCCATCAGCAGTGCATAAGTGTCCCAGTTTCTCCATATTCTCTCCAACATTTATAGTTTTCTGTTTAATAGCAGCCATTCTCATAGGTGTGAGATGGTATCTCATTGTCGTCTTGATCTGCATTTCCCTTATAGCCCGCGAAAATGAGCATCTCTTCACATGTTTTTAAGCCATCTGTTTTTGCTCTTCAGAATAATGCCTATTCATATCTTCAGATGATTTTTAATTGTTTGTTCTTTTGTTGTTGAGTTGCATGGTTTCTTTGTCTACACAGGAAATCAAACCTTTGTCTGATACGTGATTTCCAAATATTTTCTCCCACTGAGTTGGCTGCCTCTTCACTTTTTTGACAAAGTCTTTTGAGGTGCAGAAGCATTTGATTTTGTGGAGTTCCCATTTATCTATTTTTTCTTTTATTGCTTGCACTTTGGGTATAAGGTTTAGGAAGCTATCTCCTATTACTAAGTCTTGAAGTTTCCCTACACTTTCTTCTAGAAGCTTTATGGTGCTAATCCTTATATTTAGGTCTTTGATCCACTTTGAGTTAATTTTTGCATAGGTGTCCCCTACCCATTTACGAGTGGGCTGATTCCTAATGCACCCGGGTGCTTAACAATCAGACAGGCAGTGTTCCCTGGTACCTGGGGCTGCAGGTGCCAGGCCCAGGAAGGTCAGGACTCTCCGAATGACGGAGAAGATCCCTGGTGCCGGCAGTGGATTTGGTCGGGTCTCTGGTCTGGGCAATGCCTCCGCCACAGGCAAGGGAGGAGAGAGCATCACTGGCCTCTTGATCCCAGATGAGCACCCAGAAATGTTGCGTGAAACCAGGGACAAGACTCTGTAAGAGCCTTCGGGGTGGTTAGGAGGTAAAAGGGCTGGAGTCCATAGCCGGGAACGAGACTGCGAGCCTCCAGGAACGAGACTGCGAGCCTCCAGGAATGCTATGCACAACCGAAATGAACAAGACTAAGGCTCCGATGTTTCAGAAAGCAAGCTTTATTAGTCGGTGCACACGGGGTCAGCCAAGTCACCTCTGAGCCCCATATAGGGGCTGACATGAGGTTTTTATAGACAAGACGGCTCCTTAGGGTAGGGTACTCCTGATACGGCGTGTGGTGTTGCTGGGAGGAAGCGACTGGATGATTTGAATCAGGAAGAGCACAAAGCTGGGTTTACGAAGCAGATGAGTCCTTAGAGGAGGGATTGCTTTGCAGGAACTTGTCTTTTCTTGCCTATGTGTGGTTTTCCCCCTTCTCAGGGCAAGTTTCCTATTTACTTGTAGTTCTGGCTGCTCAGAGAAATCTGGGGAATTTTTAAAGGGGAAAATGGTCTAACTGTGCAGGTGTGCTCTGCCTGCCGCAAGGGGCCTGCCTGCTACAAAAAAGCAGGTCATGTAATTACATATGACATCACTTATGGCTGCTTTCCACGTCACTTAATTCCACAGAAGATTTCGGGTATCCTACAAATACTAGGCCAGGAAAATGTGAAAGAGGTAAAATTAGGGGGAAATTAGTATGATATTTAAGCCAAAGCTTCCACACCGCTTTGAAATACGGACCGGAAGAGAAAAGAAAACCTCTGCGCTCTCCAGCAGCCAGAGCTGAGAAACGCTAGGGCGGGACCGCCCGGGCCCCGCGCTGGACGCCGACAGGATGGTGGGACTGTGCGGCCTGCCCCGCTCGCCTCCGAGGCCAGTCACAGGACAGGGCCCTAGAAAGTACCGATGTCCAGACCCCGCCCCAGCACTGCCCGGCCGGCCCCGATCCCCGAGCGCCCGGACCTACCTCCCGGCCCGCCGCCTCTCCTCAGCGCAGGGGACCTCCGTCCGCGGTGACCCCTCAGCGCCAGATTCAGTCCTCCCATCCGTTCTGCGCAGGCGCGGCTGCCTTCACCCCTGGCGCAGCCCGGTGCGCAGGCGCACTACCCTCTTGGCCCCTCCCCCGCCCCGGCCCCGCGGCTTGGCCTGGCGCGCAGGCGCCGTGCAGCGCTTAGTGGCGGGACTGCGCTGTGGCCGGTAGACATGTCGGGGGTCGGGGTCGTGTCGCGGCTGTTGCGCGCCCGGCGTTTGGCGCTGACCAGAGCGGTGAGCGGCGCCGCCGGGGGAGCGGTCCGCAGGGTGACGGAGCTCGGTCTCCGTGCCCGCCGCCCCTGTGTCGGGGCCTGGCCTTGAAGGGTCTGCGGGGAGGGGACGCGGGCGGGGGGCGGGAGTCGCGGGGTGGGGGGCTTGGGACCCCGGTCGAGGGGTGCGTGGCGGGGACGCGGGGCGGGGGCGCGGCCCTGTGCAGAGCGCGGAGACGGCCGCGGCCGGCTGAAGGTCACGACCCGGCCGCCCCTCCCAGCGGGATCCCTCCACCGCCCCGGTCTAGGCCTGCGGTCCAGAGGCCCCGCCGGCGAAGGTCGCCTCGCCTGGGTTCCCGGCGCTGCCCTCGAGAAACCGGCGTGCCCAAGGTCACCGGGCGGGCCGAGGCGCCGTTCAACCCCCGCCGCGCGCTCGCGGCCCCAGGGACGGAGCAGAGGGTGGGGGAGCCCCGGGCCCCGGGACAGGGCGGGATTGGGGGTAGCCCCGGGACGGGTCGGGGGTGGGGAAGGGTCGGGCTCCGTGTGGGTCGCGACCGCGCCCCCGAGGCCTGCGGGTCGTGCGGATCAGCGGGAGGTGGCCGTGGCGGTGCTCTCCGGACCTTGGCGCTCCCTCAGGTCCGTCCCCATGTATCCCTCACGGTGATGGCTGCAGGGCTCGCCTGCAGGATTTTCAGCCACTGAGTGTGCAAGGTTGTGTTTAGTGATTCTTTCTGGTGCACCTGGCCCCCCACCTGCTTAGTAATTTGGTACAGAGTCCAGGTGCCACGAGGAACCGAGGCGCTCAGTATGCAGTTTCACCTTTTGAAGCGTGGATAACAAAGCACATGCCAACCCGGAGAGGGGTGCCCGAGGCGGCCCTCCAG
Organism: Tamandua tetradactyla; assembly: GCF_023851605.1. Lineage (NCBI taxonomy): Eukaryota > Metazoa > Chordata > Mammalia > Pilosa > Myrmecophagidae > Tamandua > Tamandua tetradactyla. The sequence continues at coordinate 49,131,663 of NC_135335.1, read as the reverse complement.
GGGACCCCGGAGGCGTTTAGATGCTGTGCCGTGATTGTGCCCCCTGTGAGGGGTCCCTCGCCCCTCCCCAAGCCTGGGATGGGGGGCCATAAGCACTGAACGAAGCTCTGGGGGGGGAGTTAATCAACCACACATCATCTAACATTTAATAAGTCCTGTGTGCATTTTAGGGGAGATTCCTAAATGGAAGTTGGTAAATCGCAGAGCTGCAGGAGAGCCCATGGCTGTGTGTTCTCAGCGGGTGGCTCCTCCATTCCCTCTGCAGACTGAGACCCTTCCTGTGTCATTCCCTGTCCTCAATGGGGGCGCCTCCACTCCCACGTGCAGCCCTTGATTGATTTATTGGTGAAAACACTGTTGTCCTTTATCTAGGCTGGAGGAGAAAAATTTTAGCTGTGAGATTTTAGCTGAAAGTGAGGGTCTGGTTGTAAGCATGTCACAGGTCCAGGTGGAGAAACCTCTGGTGTGGAGAGGTCTTTTTCTCATATAAAAACCAGTTAGTACCTGCCAGCACTTCACTTACTTGCATTAGCTCCCTGAATCCTCACAAGTGTCCTGTGGGTTACATAGAAATGGCAAAATTGAACCATAAGTTTGGGCCTATCTACAGATGGGCTTGGGTGTAAATTTGTAAAGGCTCTAAGGTAGTTCAGTAGAGAGGGAAAGTAAAACCCAAAGACCTTAAATAGTTGTGAACTCCTCACTTTAGGTAAGGTTTTTCAAATGTTATGACATGAATATTTAAGAAGTTGTCCTAGGAGGGATAAATCCATTTCTTTCTTTTAATGAATTGTTCTGAATGTATTTTATAGCTCTACACTTAGCCCTTCATAGTAATCTTTTGTTTTGCTTGTGATTATAACAGCGGGCAGTATCATTCAACTTGACAGCTTGTATGGTGTTTGTCTGGTTCCATTCAAGTGTTTAAAATCACATTTGAGAAATGATGGCATGTTTTCAATATATACCCTTGGTTCAGACCCTCTCAGATTTTTCTTGAGATACTTTAGCTAGTGGGAAAAGTACCGGATCTGGTGTTGGACACGAATCTGGACCCTGTGTTGTGGAATCCTATGGCTGTGGGCTTGTAGCCGGCACTCAGTGCCCTCTGACCTATGTTTTTTAAAAGATTTAAATGCCTAGTGAAATAATTGTACTTAGTAAAAATCAACTAGTATAGGCTTTATAAATGAAAAGGAAGCAGCCCACCCCCACCTGCTCCCCAGGGGGAGCCATTCGGAAGTTTCTGGTGTCAGCCCTGGTGGTGCCCATATCTCTGGCCGATATGCAGATGAACCTGACCAATTTTAGGTATGATTTTGCCGACAGCTGAGGACTTGGGTCACCCGAACCACCCTACTTCCCCTCTCTCCTCTTGATGGAGGTATGCAATCATTTTTAGGTCCTTACTTTGTAGTTTGAAATATTGTACTTAAAAATTAATTTCTTGTTCATGATCTATACCTTATCTTTTATCCAATGAGAACATTGACATCTTACCCGTTCCCACTTTTCTCCCAACTTTAGTCATTTCTGCTTTTATGCTTTTGAGGTGATAAATGTTTATTCCATTTAGTAAGAATATATCTTTTTTTCTTTTCTATCATTTTTTGATAGGGGTCTCAGGAGGGAAGAGAGGTACACATTTGTAGTTAGACTGTTGTCTTAAGGTTCACGTATTATTTTTAGTTATATGTTATGTAGGTTTCCTCATTCTTTGTGTTTCCCTGTTAGAAAATCTTATGGTTGTCTAATTGAAGAAGTTACGTTAAATGAGTTTTACCTAAAAATGGAAATTGGATTTTAATTGAGCTCTCCAAATTCTAAAATCTCCCACAAAATTGTATTTAAACGCAAAGCTTAACGTTTGCTGCTTTTTAAGCTGGCTGTGTTTATGCATTCATTCAAAATGAACATCCTAGAAATTAAAAATAAATAGTTAGGGATCTCGTTTTCTATTTTAATTTTACTTTGGGTCAGTTTAAAAAATTACATTGTACGTCTGGTTATTATTGTTCTTGCTACCGTTACCCTAAATTTATATTGTGCTCTGTAAAATTTTCAAGGACATTTGTGTTAAAATTGTTTCAATGAACTTTAATTCTTGGGTTAAAATATTTTTACCACTTAAAAATTATATTAAGGAAGAAAATCTTTTTTATTGATATTCTGAAAAAAACCATTAATAAAATAATTAAAATTTAAACCTCAATAAAAACAAAGGAATGATGTAAAATTGAAATTAGAAAATTCAGAAATAATTACTTTTATCAGTTCAGATCTTGGAATTTAAAAATCCAAGAGACTTCTTGGTAGTTGGAGCTGCTGAAGTGAACTCCCGTGTTTGTGCCAGCAATCGTTTGGACTGTGGCTTTCCTCACAGGCCTCCTGTGGCCCAGCACCCCTAGCCCTGACCTGAGAATTCTACCTTCTAAGGAAGTCTGCTCATTTTCAAACTGCTCAGTCTAGAGATCATTTCATATTTTGCTAAAATCCTCCCCATAATCCCTACTTGTTCTTTCCTAGCAGTTTTGCTCCACAGAATAACATCTCTTCCAAGTTGTAGAGTACCTAAGGCCTCTCATATCCTCTCCTCATTGCTGATCATGCTTATTTCCTAGAACTGGTTGTTATATTTCTAAGACTCTTCATTGTATCAGTGGTCTTCTAAAATGCATTCACCAAGAATGGAAAAAAATACCCCGTTAAGTGGCTGGCCAGTGCTTAGCATGTACCAAACCCTCTTTCTCTGGATTGTGATTTCATTAATACCAACGTATCTTGAAAAAGTGTTTATAGGCTGGGACATTTCAGTTGAAACTTGGAGTGTTAGTAGAGGTTAGCCAGGTGAAGCCAGGGCAGGTGTCCAGGTAAAGAGACTGTGTGTGGGCATGACAGGGGCCCTGAGGGAGGGTGCTGCTGACACCTAGGGGGCGGTGAGGGGAGTGGTGAAGAAAGGTCCTTACTTCTGGGCCTGGAGCCCCATGTCACAGCCAAGGGGTATCCTTCGCATCCTGCAGAGCTGTGATAGCTTTTACTGAGTTCCACAAAAGTAGTAGAGCCCTTTCCAGAACATAGGGCTCCTGATTTAATGTCTAGTACCCTTGCTAGTGAGCCGCAAGACCTCACTGACATCTGGATCCTCGTGCGTGGAAAGGACTGCGGCGCCAGTAGAAGGCTCCATCGGTGGTGGAGCCCTGTCACGTGTCACGTGTGATATAGGCGTCTTCCCCACACTCTACTAAGGAGCGTAAATTAAGAAATTAAAGTGAAAGTTGCCTTTTTCGTTTTACATTCCAATCAAAGGTTTAAGGAGATTTCAGCAAGTGTCCTGTTTGGAGATGAGTTTAATCTAAAGCAGCTTTTCCTGGAGTGTCAGGTTGTGGGGACCAGGGGCCTTGGGTGTGGCCGAGTTTTCCCTGAGCCCTTGTGGGTGGGGGTACCTTGCTGTCTAGAGAGGTTGAGTTGGTGGGCTGAAAGAACACATGGAGAAGAGGAAACGTTACTTAAGGTTCCCCCACAGCTCTTGTTATTTGTTATTTATACTCCTTCAAGACACTTAATGCTCTACATTTGTGTTTTAGCAGCGGCCAGCAACTTTCCAAACAGGAACACGTGATTTTCACTTCACTGTCGGTGGAGATAAAAGGTCCTCTGCTAAAATTTCAGATTCAGTGAGTTCATGGATTTTGTTCCATTATAAACTGTTCCTTGGGTTTAGAGGGGTAATGACCTATACCAGTTTCTAATATATTTTAGTAACATACTGGTCTCTTTAAGGAAAAAATTCTCTTGGATGTCCTGGGTATGCACAGGTTCCCCCTATTTTTTTCTATACCCTTTACCACTCCCTTTCATTGATCACTAGTATTTCAATCTACTCAGTTTATTTTAACATTTGTTCCCCCATTATTTATTTATTTTTAGTTCATATGTTTTACTCAAATGTCCATAATAGATGAAAGGTACATCAAACACAAGGTTTTCACAATCACGCAGTCACATTGCAAAAGCTATATCATTATCCAATAGCCTTGATTCTTGAAAATGATTGTATAATGATACAGTTTTTTCAGCATGACTGTGTTTGTGAAAACCTTGTGTCTGATGCTCCTTTTATGCAGAGTATGGATAGATGAGTAAAAGGTATGGATAAAAAATAAACAGATAATGGGGAGGACAAGGTTAAAATAAATTGAGTATATGGAAATACTAGTGGTCAATGAGAGGGAGGAGTAAGGGGTCTGGGATACATGGATTTCATCTTTTTTTCTTTTTATTTCTTTTTCTAGAGTGATGCGAATGTTTGAAAAAATGGTGATGAATACACAACTATGTGATGATACTGTGAGCCACTGATTGTACACCATGTATGGATAGTTTGTGTGTTAAGATTTATCAATAAAAATATATATATAAAAAGATAAGTGTGATACAAATATAAAAATAGACAAAGATTTTTTGTTTATAGCTCTTATGTATATAAAAACCAGATTTAAATGTAAATCAAGTAAAGTTACAAAATAATAGAATGCCAGTGAAGAGTATTCACTGTGGTGGTGACAAAATCTCTACCTAGATGAGGGTTGTGCAGCCTTCCGAGTAGCTCTTTGTGCCACGTGGGCTTCACGCGGCATCACTCTGCCTCTCACCAGGTCTCCCCTAAGTGCACAGCAGTGGCCATGATTGCTGCTGCCACCTTCTTGCGTGTAAGCAGAGGCATGGGCCTGAAGTAGAGCTGTGTCTGCAGTTCTAAGGTGGCTGCTGACAGGCTGGAATAGGCTTATCTAAATGAAAAAACATTTTCACCTTTTCCTAGAAAGTTGCAGATCACAATAGAGAAACGTGGCCTACACTACATTATAAGCTGCTTCTGTAAGCATGTATATGTGAGTATAAGCACAAAGAGAAGATAAAAAATGATAAGTGAAAAGACAAACTGTATTTAGACCTGATGTTTTGATTTGTGTTGTTGCTTTCCTTTGCTTCAGAAGTTTCCAGCTTTGGTAAACAGAATTAACAGATTGGAGCCTTAATACTTTAGCTTTTCTGAATGGCTGTTTCAGCTGATGGATGGTAGGTTTCCTGGTCCTGTAGGATAGACTTTTACAGGCAGAACTGCACGTTGATCCCTCTTTTGAGTGGGGATACACCCACCACAGCTCTCACCCCTCTGGTGCTGTGAGGCTATTCCCAGACCGGATGTCAAGTCCTTGGGGCATAACATCATGACTTTCATTTTCTTCAAGCTGTTTCACCATAGCCACAGTCTTAATGTTGAACGTGTGGGTGCTTCTTTTCCAGATTTCTACCCAGTATCCCGTAGTGGACCATGAATTTGATGCAGTGGTGGTGGGCGCTGGAGGAGCAGGGCTGCGTGCTGCCTTTGGCCTTTCTGAGGCAGGATTTAACACAGCGTGCGTAACCAAGCTCTTTCCCACCAGGTCGCACACTATTGCAGCGCAGGTAATGTGCAGCGCTTTCGTACTTTTGTTCTTTCATTCTAGGCACAGCGTAGGTAGTACCCAATTTATATACAGGTAGTGTTCCAAAATTTTATTTGTGTTTTGTTCAGTACTTGGAACACAGTTCCTCATAGGGAGGATGGTGTGTGGAGGCCAGTGTTCCAGGAACCCACAGGAGGCGAGCCTACTGTGGGAGGTGGAATAGCACGTTGGGCGCCCACTGAGGTCCTTCAGGCACTCCCTTCGTACCGCAGATATTCTCTGAGCACCTCCTTCTTTTAGAGCTCTGCTTTATAAGTGAAAAAAAATAAAAGCAAAACCAAATGACATACACTATTGGACAAAATTATGGCCTAAAAAGACAATTCTAATTAATACTGTACAATAACACACGAATTGAGTGCAGTATTATTGAAATAAAAATGAGTTTAAAATAAACAGTTTGCCTTGAATGCTGGTTCTTGAGGAAAGTGTGACTGGGGATGCTGAGACAATCACTGGGTCTTGATGTGATTCTGAGGTGCTTCTGGGGATTCCCTGAGACACCTGCAGCAGGTACACCCTGTTTGTCATTTGGCGTCCAGCACGTTTGGGTTTTAGTGCAGGCCCGGACACCATGAGCAACGTTTTGGCATAAAATTACAGAGATTATTGTGTACCTTTTTTTTTTTAGGTGTTAGGCATTTTGCACATAATCTCTCACTTAATCTTGCAAACCACTCTTCAAGGAATTTGGCTTCCTCTCTGTTTTATAGACAAGGACACCGAGGCCAAGGGATTCAATAACTTGGCCCATAACACTCTGCTTGTGAGTGGAAGGTCTGTGATTTGTAATCTGTCGTGCCTAGCAGCTCACTCTGCCAAGAGAACCTTGTTGCAAGGTTCAAGTCAGACTGTGTCACAAATAGTCACTCCCTGGCAGCTTGCTTGTTCCAGAGTGGGGGAGTGTGACGGGCCTTGGCGGGAGAGTGGTGTGGAAACCCAGAGGGGCCTGTCACCCGTGGCGTGTTTCAGAGTGCTGTGTTTCCAGGGAGGAATCAATGCCGCACTGGGGAACATGGAGGAGGACAACTGGAAGTGGCATTTCTACGACACCGTGAAGGGGTCGGATTGGCTGGGAGACCAGGATGCGATCCATTACATGACCGAGCAAGCGCCTGCCTCCGTGATCGAGGTGAAAGCCCTTGGTTGCTCCACCAGCCTCTACTCTGATGCAAAAACGGTCCTAGAAGATATTTATGGCATAAAACCAGATTTGGTCAGCCAAAAAGAAATTCATAATAATCTGTCAAGGAAAATGTTTTTCTGTCATTAACTATTCCATTCATTTACCAAAGAAACGTTCCTGTTTTCTGAAATGTCAACATTTTCATGTGAACAATATATCAGTTTTGGGTTTGCAGGTCTATGTTAAAGGTGTTTGGTGTAAACAAGCCACGAATATCTTGACTCCTTTGGGTAATGGTTTTTTTTTGTGTTTCACAGCTTGAAAACTTTGGCATGCCATTTAGCAGAACTGAAGATGGGAAAATTTATCAGCGAGCATTTGGTGGGCAGAGCCTCAAGTTTGGGAAAGGGGGACAGGCTCATCGGTGCTGCTGCGTGGCTGACCGGACTGGCCACTCCCTGTTACACACCTTGTATGGAAGGGTGAGGCAGCTGTGGGTGCACGCTGACACTGGGGCCAGGGGTCTGGTCAGGTGGCTGCTTGTGGATTATCTCTGGGCAGCAGGCCCAAGGGCAGTAGTATATTTCAACCTAGGAGGTACACATTAATTGTTAGTATGAAAGTACTTCAGAGATTCTGTGAAAAGCTGTCTTTAAAGCAATATTTTCTTTTATTCGTTTTGGAAAATTAAATAATTACATAGTAGGTTTGAAACTTGTCATTAGTCATACTAAAAGTATAAGCCGAGGGCAACTATTATAAAAGGATGAGCTTTTAAAACTGGAGTAAGACTTGCGGGGCAGGAGTCCCTGGGCAGCCGGCCAGCTTTGGCATGGATATTAACATCCTGAACCCTTGTTTTCTAATGAATGGGTACAGCTCATTGTTTGCAGGTGTTGGGATGCCCATAATTTCCCTGTCAGGAGTGCTTTGACAGGCGTGTGCCAGGACCTGCCCGCCTCCAGGGGACCTGGCCCAGGTTCTGCAGTGCCACGTGCAGGCCTTTGGGGGTGGGTCCCCAGGGACCCTGGGAGGTCAGGCTCTGGCTCAGAGAAACGTTTGTAAATTAGAAATGTTACCAAGGTAGAGTCTTATTCCCAATGTGTATTGCCAGGTGTTTACAGTCTTTTATGTGCTTTCATACCACTGAAAGTATAGTGCCTTTCTTTCTCCTGTGGGTGTGAGTCATGCTCTTTGACTCCATTCTCAATCCCTTGTATTCTCCTTGGGTTTACCGAGGCCATTCGTTACCAGAAATCCACGTGAATGCTGTCACTGTAAATATTGTTCTAATGCTTACTCAGTGCGGTCATTTGAGATGCGGATTTTTTTTTTCAGTCTCTTAGATATGACACCAGCTATTTTGTAGAATATTTTGCCTTGGATCTTCTGATGGAAGATGGAGAGTGTCGTGGTGTTATCGCAATGTGCATAGAAGATGGGTCCATACACCGTATACGAGCAAAGAACACTGTCGTTGCTACTGGGTAGGAGTCTGATTTTTATTGTATTCCACTTCTTTATAAAGCGAGTCACCTGAAAGTCGATTTCAGGGTTTCTTGATGCTGATAAAGATAGAGTGTTGGAGCATGATAGTTAAGACACAGCCTGTGGACTGGACCCCAGAGGTCCTGCTGCTTCAAGGGGCTGTGGTGGTGTCTGATGCCTCGAGGCTTGTACATTTTCTTCACCCTCAGTCTTGGGAGGGAGCTGAGGCCTGGGCAGTCATATGGCATTTTCTGGCATAATATCTTTTGCTTTAATGGGAACTGTATTTATATTGATGGCTGAGGTAGATAAGTGCTGTTTATTCATGTGATAAAAAAGATTTCATTTATACAGTCTGTTATTTTAACCATTTTTTGAAGTGAATTAAAAAACAGTTTTGAAGAGGTTTCATTCAATATAAAAGTAACATATGCTTATCAGGGAAAATGTTCCAACAGTATGAAAGCGTACCGAAATTCAAATGAAAGCATGCCCCCCCCCCCCCCGTCAGGTCATGTGCAGGTGCAAACAGCATGTACGTATGAGATGGTGCTGCACACGCTGCTCTGCCTGGTGCGATTAGAAAGGAAGTCCTGCATGAGTGCTGCTGAGGGCTGCCGTGGGCTCTGTTGTTGACCACTGCCTGTTTTCCAGGGGCTATGGGCGAACCTACTTCAGCTGTACGTCTGCCCACACCAGCACTGGCGATGGCAATGCCATGGTCACGAGGGCAGGACTTGCGTGTCAGGACTTGGAGTTTGTTCAGTTCCACCCCACAGGTAGGAAGTGACCACATGAGGGGAGCCGAGGGCTGATTGGTTTTCTCGCACTCGATCCGAGTGAATGTTTCTCTGCAGTTCCGTGCACTAGTACATTTCCATCTACCTTATTTCTCATCTCTCAGATCCTGACTCGTTATTTCCTTTAGGAGATTTTTCCCTGATTCCCCCCAAAGCCCTTTGGGTCCCCACCTTAGGCAGGCCCCAAGAACTCCAACCTTACCTCGGTGGTCCTTCTCCCAGGCGTGAAGAAATAATTGCTTAATGTCCTCCTTGCCCACCAGGCTGTCACTTCAGGGAGGGCTTCCTCCTCATTTCTTGTTCTCATAGGACCCTTCCCGAGTGGGACCCCAGTGTGCATTTACCAAGGGAACTGGGGAGAAGAAAGGGAGCAATGGGTATTACAGTAAATTTGATTGGAAAAGTGGCCTAAACAGATTTCCTGCCACTACAGTCATCAGCCTGCAGATGAGAGCACAGTGTTGGGACAGAGCTGTGAGGATACGAAGCAGGCGGCAACCCAGGGCCAGGGGCCTGATGGCACCCGAGGCACAGGATGGGTTCTATGCTGACCACTGGGCATTTGGCTTGGCCTGCTTAAAGAGCAAGGGCACTGGTCACCAGTCTTGGGTGGGGAGAGGGCAGGTGGGTCAGGGGGGCCCATGTCACCTTGGCTTGTCCATTGGGGAAATCCAACAACTGAATGTACAGATGTGAGATACCAAGTTGGGTATGTCACACTGAGATGGTGAAAGGAGTGAGAAGAGCCAGATGCCTCAGGACCCCTGGCTTTTTTTTTTTTTTTTTTAATTTTTTTTATTAATCAAAAAAAAGAAAAGAAATTAACACAACATTTAGAAATCATTCCATTCTACACATGCACTCAGTAATTCTTAGTATCATCACATAGATGTATGATCATCATTTCTTAGTACATTTGCATCGATTTAGGAAAAGAACTAGCAAAACAGCAGAAAAAGATATAGAATGTTAATATAGAGAAGAGAATTAAAATAATAATACTAATAAAATATATATATATATAAAAAGGAAAAAGAAAAAAAACAAAAACAAAAGATACAAACACACAAACAAACAAAAAACCATATTTCAGGTGCAGCTTCATTCAGTGTTCCAACCTAGTTACATTACACTTAGGTATTATTGTGCTGTCCATTTTTGAGTTTTTGTATCTAGTCCTGTTGCACAGTCTGTATTCCTTCAGCTCCAATTACCCATTATCTTACCCTGTTTCTAACTCCTGCTGGTCTCTGTTACCAATGATATATTCCAAGCTGATTCTCGAATGTCGGTTCACATCAGTGGGACCATACAGTATTTGTCCTTTAGTTTTGGGCTAGACTCACTCAGCATAATGTTCTCTAGGTCCATCCATGTTATTACATGCTTCATAAGTTTAGTCTGTCTTAAAGCTGCATAATATTCCATCGTAGGTATACGCCACAGTTTGTTTAGCCACTCGTCTGTTGATGGACATTTTGGCTGTTTCCATCTCTTTGCAATTGTAGATAATGCTGCTATAAACACTGGTGTTCAAATGTCCGTCTGTGTCTTTGCCCTTAAGTCCTTTGAGTAGATACCTAGCAGTGGTATTGCTGGGTCGTAATCCATTCTGCCATTCTATGTCTTTTGATTGGGAAATTCAGTCCATTAACTTTTAGTGTTATTACTATTTGGATAATATTTTCCTCTACCATTTTGGCTTTTGTATTATATATATCATATCTGATTTTCCTTCTTTCTACACTTTACTCCATACCTCTCTCTTCTGTCTTTTCGGTTCTGACTCTAGTGCTCCCTTTAGTATTTCTTGCAGAGCTGGTCTCTTGGTCACAAATTCTCTCAGTGACTTTTTGTCTATAAATGTTTTAATTTCTCCTTCATTTTTGAAGGACAATTTTGCTGGATATAGGAGTCTTGGTTGGCAGTTTTTCTCTTTTGGTAATTTAAATATGTCATCCACTGTCTTCTAGTTTCCATGGTTTCTGCTGAGAAATCTACACATAGTCTTATTGGGTTTCCCTTGTATGTGACAGATTGTTTTTCTCTTGCTGCTTTCAAGATCCTCTCTTTCTCTTTGACCTCTGACATTCTAACTAGTAAGTGTCTTGGAGAATGCCTATTTGGGTCTAATCTCTTTGGGGTGCGCTGCACTTCTTGGATCTGTAAATTTAGGTCTTTCATAAGAGTTGGGAAATTTTCAGTGAAAATTTCTTCCATTAGTTTTTCTCCTCCTTTTCCCTTCTCTTCTCCTTCTGGGACACCCACAACACGTATATTTGTGCGCTTCATATTGTCATTCAGTTCCCTGATTCCCTGCTCAAGTTTTTCCATTCTTTTCCCTATAGTTTCTGTTTCTTTTTGGAATTCAGATGTTCCATCCTCCAGTTCACTAATTGTAGCTTCTGCTCTTTAGATCTACCATTGTAGGTATCCATTGTTTTTTCCATTTTTTCTTCTTTGTCCTTCACTCCCACAAGTTCTGCGATTTGTTTTTTCAGATTTTCTATTTCTTCTTTTTGTTCAGCCCATGTCTTCTTCATGTCCTCCCTCAATTTATTGATTTGGTTTTTGAAGAGTTTTTCCATTTCTGTTCGTATATTCAGCATTAGTTGTCTCAGCTCCTGTATCTCATTTGAACTATTGGTTTGTTCCTTTGACTGGGCCATATCTTCAATTTTCCGAGCGTCATCCATTATTTTCTGCTGGTGTCTGGGCATTTGATCAGATTTCCCTGGGTGTGGGACCCAGCTGGTTGAAAGGTTTTTCTGTGGAATCTCTGGGCTCTGTTTTTCTTTTCCTGCCCAGTAGGTGGCGCTCATGGCGGTCGTTTGTCTGCGGGGCAGTCGGCCCGGGAAACCGTGCATGGAGGGGGGGGGTCGCTGGCCGCGGCTTGGGGGATTGCCGGTCCAAATTGCCCAGCTGGCCCGAGACGCCAAGCGTGACGGGAGGGCCCCGCTATCCAATGTTCCCAGTCAGACCGGGGAGCCACATGCGTGGAGGGGACCCCAGTCGCCAGCCGCCCCGGCCAGGAAAACGTGCGCCCCTCGGGTATCTCACTGCAGCGGATTCTCCTTGCCCGTTCAGCCGTTCCAGAATGGGGTACGCTGTCTTTTTGGTCTCTGTCGTGACTCCGGGAGCTGTTTCGTGTTGTTTCTGTTTCTTTAGTTGCTTTTCTGGATGAGGAACTAAGACCCGCGCGTCTTACTAAGCCGCCATCTTTTCCGGAAGTAGGACCCCTGGCTTTTAAAGCTCAACAGAAAGAGTAGCTTTCAAATGAGAGCAAGGAGGAATGGCTGCTGACACTATGGAAAACCAGAAGAGTCCTCACAGATGCTAAGAGAAGAGGGAGGTGGCCAATACACCAACTGCTGCAGTGGAGTCCCATGAAGCAAGCACAGAGAATGCACACTGCATCTAGAAAAGGTGGTGGGTTAAAACCATTCAGAAAGAGGGTGTTGAAGAATTTGAGTCGTCATGGTTACTATAGGAAAATAACATGTAAAGGTTCAGAGTTTGATAGTGGAAGGAAGATTTCTTGGTGAATGCTAAAAACACATTTGACATGTGAAGTAAAGGGGTCAGGAGGATGGGACTGCAGAGAGCTGGTGGACTGAAGGTGTCCTGGGCCTCTTGGTGGCCGCTGAGGTTGGAGAGCTAAGTGGCGGCGGCACGGTGCTCAGTGGACCTGTGTGCCCAGGCGGAGCCTGAGAAACGGATCACTGGGGTCTTGAAACCAGGAGGGTGCCCAGAGAAGCAGCAGAGAGAGGACCCGCCTGCTTCTCCCCAGATTGACCTTGTCATCGTGGACTCTGTACCTTATAGAAGAAATCCTTTGCATTTATGAAGCCTGAAGTGATTCAAGAGAGAGAGAAATCCAAACCTGAATTCCTTCTGTGTTTCTTTTTTTTCTTTGCTGGTCTATAAGCTGAGGATGCCACACTTTGAGACTTCACAGGGGATTAGCAGTAGCTGCCATGCTTGAAGGCTGGGACAGTTTTCCTCTTTGCTGTCAGTATCTTCCTTCTGGAATGGCAGGAGCAAGAAATTTGAAAATATTTAATGTATATATTGTTTGTTTTTTTTATTAATTAAGAAAAAATTAACAACATTTAGAAATCATTCCATTCTACATATGCAATCAATATTTCTTAACATCATCACATAGATGCATGATCATCGTTTCTTAGTACATTTGCATCGGTTTAGAGGAACTAGCAACACAACAGAAAAAGATATAGAATGTTAATATAGAGAAAGAAATAAAAGTAATAATAATAGTAAAAAAACAAAACAAAACAAAAAAAACCTATAGCTCAGATGCAGCTTCATTCAGTGTTTTAACATGATTACTTTACACTTAGGTATTATTGTGCTGTCCATTTTTGAGTTTTTGTATCTAGTCCTGTTGCACAGTCTGTATCCCTTCAGCTCCAATTACCCATTATCTTACCCTGTTTCTAACTCCTGCTGGACTCTGTTACCAATGACATATTCCAAGTTTATTCTCGAATCTTGGTTCACATCAGTGGGACCATACAGTATTTGTCCTTTAGTTTTTGGCTAGACTCACTCAGCATAATGTTCTCTAGGTCCATCCATGTTATTACATGCTTCATAAGTTTATCTTGTCTTAAAGCTGCATAATATTCCATCGTATGTATATACCACAGTTTGTTTAGCCATTCTTCTGTTGATGGACATTTTGGCTGTTTCCATCTCTTTGCAATTGTAAATAACGCTGCTATAAACATTGGTGTGCAAATGTCCGTTTGTGTCTTTGCCCTTAAGTCCTTTGAGTAGATACCTAGCAATGGTATTGCTGGGTCATATGGCAATTCTATATTCAGCTTTTTGAGGAACCGCCAAACTGCCTTCCACAGTGGTTGCACCATTTGACATTCCCACCAACAGTGGATAAGTGTGCCTCTTTCTCCGCATCCTCTCCAGCACTTGTCATTTTCTGTTTTGTTGATAATGGCCATTCTGGTGGGTGTGAGATGATATCTCATTGTGGTTTTGATTTGCATTTCTCTAATGGCCAGGGACATTGAGCATCTCTTCATGTGCCTCTTGGCCATCCGTATTTCCTCTTCTGGTAGGTGTCTGTTCAAGTCTTTTTCCCATTTTGTAATTGGATTGGCTGTCTTTTTGTTGTTGAGTTGAACAATAAATTTTTATTGTTTTTTTTAAATTTTATAAATTCTGGATACTAGACCTTTATCTGATATGTCATTTCCAAATATTGTCTCCCATTGTGTAGGCTGTCTTTCTACTTTCTTGATGAAGTTCTTTGATGCACAAAAGTGTTTAATTTTGAGGAGTTCCCATTTATTTATTTCCTTCTTCAGTGCTCTTGCTTTAGGTTTAAGGTCCATAAAACCGGCTCCAATTGTAAGTTTCATAAGATATCTCCCTACATTTTCCTCTAACTGTTTTATGGTCTTAGACCTAATGTTTAGATCTTTGATCCATTTTGAGTTAACTTTTGTATAGGGTGTGAGAGATGGGTCTTCTTTCATTCTTTTGCATATGGATATCCAGTTCTCTAGGCACCATTTATTGAAGAAACTGTTCTGTCCCAGGTGAGTTGGCTTGACTGCCTTATCAAAGATCAAATGTCCATAGATGAGAGGGTCTATATCTGAGCACTCTATTCGATTCCATTGGTCGATATATCTATCTTTATGCCAATACCATGCTGTTTTGACCACTGTGGCTTCATAATATGCCTTAAAGTCAGGCAGCGCGAGACCTCCAGCTTCGTTTTTTTTCCTCAAGATGTTTTTAGCAATTCGGGACACCCTGCCCTTCCAGATAAATTTGCTTATTGGTTTTTCTGTTTCTGAAAAATAAGTTGTTGGGATTTTGATTGGTATTGCATTGAATCCGTAAATCAATTTAGGTAGGATTGACATCTTAACTATATTTAGTCTTCCAATCCATGAACACGGTATGCCCTTCCATCTATTTAGGTCTTCTGTGATTTCTTTTAGCAGTTTTTTGTAGTTTTCTTTATATAGGTTTTTTGTCTCTTTAGTTAAATTTATTCCTAGGTATTTTATTCTTTTAGTTGCAATTGTAAATGGGATTCGTTTCTTGATTTCCCCCTCAGCTTGTTCATTACTAGTGTATAGAAATGCTACAGATTTTTGAATGTTGATCTTGTAACCTGCTACATTGCTGTACTCATTTATTAGCTCTAGTAGTTTTGTTGTGGATTTTTCCGGGTTTTCGACGTATAGTATCATATCGTCTGCAAACAGTGATAGTTTTACTTCTTCCTTTCCAATTTTGATGCCTTGTATTTCTTTTTCTTGTCTAATTGCTCTGGCTAGAACCTACAACACAATGTTGAATAATAGTGGTGATAGTGGACATCCTTGTCTTGTTCATGATCTTAGGGGGAAAGTTTTCAATTTTTCCCCATTGAGGATGATGTTAGCTGTGGGTTTTTCATATATTCCCTCTATCATTTTAAGGAAGTTCCCTTGTATTCCTATCTTTTGAAGTGTTTTCAACAGGAAAGGATGTTGAATCTTGTCGAATGCCTTCTCTGCATCAATTGAGATGATCATGTGATTTTTCTGCTTTGATTTGTTGATATGGTGTATTACATTAATTGATTTTCTTATGTTGAACCATCCTTGCATACCTGGGATGAATCCTACTTGGTCATGATGTATAATTCTTTTAATGTGTTGTTGGATATGATTTGCTAGAATTCTATTGAGGATTTTTGCATCCATATTCGTTAGAGAGATTGGTCTGTAGTTTTCTTTTTTTGTAATATGTTTGCCTGGTTTTGGTATGAGGGTGATGTTGGCTTCATAGAATGAATTAGGTAGTTTTCCCTCCACTTTGATTTTTTTGAAGAGTTTGAGGAGAGTTGGTACTAATTCTTTCTGGAATGTTTGATAGAATTCACATGTGAAGCCGTCTGGTCCTGGACTTTTCTTTTTAGGGAGCTTTTGAATGACTGATTAAATTTCTTTACTTGTGATTGGTTTGTTGAGGTCATCTATTTCTTCTTGAGTCAAAGTTGGTTGTTCATGTCTTTCCAGGAACCCGTCCATTTCATCTAAATTGTTGTATTTATTAGCGTAAAGTTGTTCATAGTATCCTGTTATTACCTCCTTTATTTCTGTGAGGTCAGTAGTTATGTCTCCTCTTCCATTTCTGATCTTATTTATTTGCATCCTCTCTCTTCTTCTTTTTCTCAATCTTGCTAAGGGCCCATCAATCTTATTGATTTTCTCATAGAACCAACTTCTGGTCTTATTGATTTTCTTTATTGTTTTCAATTTCATTTATTTCTGCTCTAATCTTTGTTATTTCTTTCCTTTAGCTTGCTTTGGGATTAGTTTGCTGTTCTTTCTCCAGTTCTTCCAAATGGATAGTTAATTCCTGAATTTTTGCCTTTTCTTCCTTTCTGATATAGGCATTTAGAGCAATAAATTTCCCTCTTAGCACTGCCTTTGCTGTGTCCCATAAGTTTTGATATGTTGTGTTTTCATTTTCATTCGCCTCGAGGTATTTGCTAATTTCTCTTGCAATTTCTTCTTTGACCCAGTCGTTGTTTAGGAGTGTGTTGTTGAGCCTCCACGTATTTGTGAATTTTCTGGCACTCTGCCTATTATTGATTTCCAACTTCATTCCTTTATGATCCGAGAAAGTGTTGTGTATGATTTCAATCTTTTTAAATTTGTTAAGACTTGCTTTGTGACCCAGCATATGGTCTATCTTTGAGAATGATCCATGAGCACTTGAGAAAAATGTGTATCCTGCTGTTGTGGGATGTAATGTCCTATAAATGTCTGTTAAGTCTAGCTCATTTATAGTAATATTCAGATTCTCTATTTCTTTATTGACCCTTGTCTAGATGTTCTGTCCATTGATGAGAGTGGTGAATTGAAGTCTCCCAACTATTATGGTATATGTGTCTGTTTCCCTTTTCAGTATTTGCAGTGTATTCCTCACGTATTTTGGGGCATTCTGGTTTGGTGCGTAAATATTTATGATTGTTATGTCTTCTTGTTTAATTGTTCCTTTTATTAGTAGATAGTGTCCTTCTTTGTCTCTTTTAACTGTTTTACATTTGAAGTCTAATTTGTTGGATATTAGTATAGCCACTCCTGCTCTTTTCTGGTTGTTATTTGCATGAAATATCTTTTCCCAACCTTTCACTTTCAACCTATGTTTATCTTTGGGTCTAAGATGTGTTTCCTGTAGGCAGCATATAGAAGGATCCTGTTTTTTAATCCATTCTGCCAGACTATGTCTTTTGATTGGGGAATTCAGTCCATTGACATTTAGTGTTATTACTGTTTGGATAATATTTTCCTCTAACATTTTGCCTTTTGTGTTATATATATCATATCTGACTTTCCTTCTTTCTACACTCTCCTCCATACCTCTCACTTCTGTCTTTTTGTATCTGACTCTAGTGCTCCCTTTAGTATTTCTTGCAGAGCTGGTCTCTTGGTCACAAATTCTCTCAGTGACTTGTTGTCTGAGAATGTTTTAATTTCTCCCTCATTTTTGAAGGACAATTTTGCTGGATATAGGAGTCTTGGTTGGCAGTTTTTCTCTTTTAGTAATTTAAATATATCATCCCACTGTCTTCTAGCTTCCATGGTTTCTGCTGAGAAATCTACACATAGTCTTATTGGGTTTCCCTTGTATGTGATGGATTGTTTTTCTCCTGTTGCTTTCAAGATCCTCTCTTTCTCTTTGACCTCTGACATTCTAACTAGTAAGTGTCTTGGAGAACGCCTATTTGGGTCTAATCTCTTTGGGGTGCGCTGCACTTCTTGGATCTGTAATTTTAGGTCTTTCATAAGAGTTGGGAAATTTTCAGTGATAATTTCTTCCATTAGTTTTTCTCCTCCTTTTCCCTTCTCTTCTCCTTCTGGGCCACCCACAACGCGTATATTTGTGCGGTTCATATTGTCCTTGAGTTCCCTGATCCCCTGTTCAAATTTTTCCATTCTTTTCCCGATAGTTTCTGTTTCTTTTTGGAATTCAGATGTTCCATCCTCCAAATCACTAATTCTATCTTCTGTGTCTTTAAATCTATCGTTGTAGGTATCCATTGTTTTTTCCATCTTTTCTAGTTTATCCTTCACTTCCATAAGTTCTGTGATTTGTTTTTTCAGTTTTTGTATTTCTTCTTTTTGTTGATCCCATGTCTTCTTCATGTCCTCCCTCAAATTATCGATTTCGTTTTTGAAGAGGTTTTCCATTTCTGTTCGTATATTCAGCATTAGTTGTTTCAGCTCCTGTATCTCGTTTGAACTATTGGTTTGTTCCTTTGACTGGGCCATATTTTCAATTTTCTGAGCGTGATCCGTTATCTTCTGCTGGCATCTGGGCATTTAGTCAGATTTCCCTGAGTGTTGGACCCAACAGGTTGAAAGATTTTTCTGTGAAATCTCTGGGCTCTGTTTTTCTTATCCTGCCCAGTAGGTGGCGCTCGTGGCACACGTTTGTCTGCGGGTTCCACCAGTAAAAGTTGCTGTGGGTCCTTTAACTTTGGAAAACTCTCGCTGTGGGGGAGGTTGGCCAGCCGAAGCGGCTTGGAAGAGTGCCAGCCGGCCCGGGGGTCCGAACGCGGGGCGTGTCGCCGGCTGCCGCAGCCCGGGAGAGCACCCAACTGAATTTCCTAGTCGGCCTGGGGCGCCAAGCGTGGCGGGAGGACGCCAGCCGCCGCAGCCCGGGAGAGTGCACCGTTCCCAGCCGGACCGGGGAGTCACGTGTTTGGAAGGGACCCCTCCGGTCACCGTTCTCCGCGATCTGGGGATTTCCGACCCAACTCTCTGAGTTGGTCCTGGGGGCTCGCGTGGTGAGGGTGCCAGCCGCCCCGGCCCAAAGGGACCACCTGCCCAATTCTGCCAGCTGGCCTGGGAAGGAGTAAGGGAGGGACTCCAACCGCTTGCCGTCCCGCCCGGGAAAGCCCGCGCCCCTCTGCGATCTCACCGGAGCTGGTTCTCCCAGACAGTCAGCCATTCCAGGATGGGGTACGCCGTCCCTTTGATGTGTGTCCTGGCCCCGGGAGCTGCTCTGTATCGTCTCTGCTCCCCCAGTAGCTGTTCTGGAGGGGGAAAGGTGAGGGTGGCAAGGCTTTCGAGGATGGTGGCGGAGGAGCTGGTGAAGGCAGAAGAGGGCACGGTGGTGGTTGGATAGCCGCCGGAGCCACAATCAGTAATTCTTAATATTTGTTTTTTTAAAGTCTATGAGACCTCTGAATTCCTTCTAGTTTATTTAGCTCTGTATTTCCTATGCTTTTTCAATATTTGAGAAATAAGCTCCTAAAAAAGTTCCATTGAAATTGGGAAAATTGACAAGGAGATAAAATGCAGAAATATCTTCTTGTTTTAAAGTGAGGTGGCCCTTTGGCCTGTTCAAATGATGTTGCATTGCTTTCTGGTCTCCTTTGCCCACATCAAGAGCCCGACGTTTCTTGTCCTTTTTGCTGAGAGATGCAGGGCTGGGTCAGAGAGCACAGGCCAGCCCCATTTCTGCTTTGTGTTTGAGCTCTGCCCTCCTGGCTATGTGACCTGGGCAGGCTACTAGCTCCTCATTGTAAAATTTAAGTGAGTATATAAGCCAGTTAAAATTTTGCATAGTAAGTACAATGTAAGTATTAACTATAATAATTACTGTGGGTATTTGGTTACTTTTGGTCAGAGTTTTCCAAGCTGAGTATTCTTATCTAAAATGGTCTCTGCAATTTCCTATTACAAAAGAACATTAGAAAAGTAAAATAAAATTTGAAACTGTGTGATTGTGAAAAGCTTGTGGCTGATGCTCTTTTTATCCAGGGTATAGACAGATGAATAAAAAAAAATGGATAAAATAAAAAATGAATAAATAATAGGGGATAAGGGGTAAAATAAATTGTGTAGATGGAAATACGAGTGGTCAATGAGAGGGAGGGTTAAATGGTATGGTGTGGATGAATTTTTTCTTTTTATTTCTTTTCCTGAAGTGATGCAAATGTTCTAAAAATGATCATGGTGATTGTGTTAGTTAGATTCAGTTGTCAACTTGGCCAGGTGAGCATACCTAGTCTTGTTGCTGCGGACATAAGCCAACGGTAGGTGAACCTCATCTGTTGCTAATGACATCTGCAGTCAGCTAGGAGGCGTGTCTGCTGCAATGAGTGAAGTTTGACCTAATTTGCTGGTGCTTAAATGAGAGAATGCAATGTAGCACAGCCTAAGCAGCTCGGCATTCCTCATCTCAGCACTCGCAGCTCAGCCCAGGCCCTTGGAGATGCAGAAAGAAGTCACCCCGGGGAAAGTTGTTGGAACTCAGGGGCCTGGAGAGAATACCAGCAGAGGCCATCCTGTGCCTTCCACGTAGAAAGAACCTCAGTGGAAAATTAGCTGCCTTTCCTCTGAAGAACCAACAAAATAAATCCCCTTTTATTAAAAGCCAATCCGTCTCTGGTGTGTTGCATTCCGGCAGCTAGCAAACCAGAACAGTGATGAATACACAGTTATGTGGTGATATTGTGAGCCACTGATTGCACACCATGCATAAACTCTTTATTTGCGTAGGTGTGTCAATAAGATATTTTTTAAAAAGAGACATTTGACACATTCGTGGTTGTGTAAAAAGTGTGAATCGCATTTGCCAGCACAGTGTCAGGCTCCCTTCTCCTTGTGCCCAGTGCCACTCTTGCCCAAGCCTCTTTCTCACCACCAGCTTTGTTGGGGCTTTTTATTGTCACTACACCTTTTACTGTTCCTGTTTTTTCCTTTTTCTTTCTTTTTCTGTTTTGAGTATAATGCCCTTTCATGCCCTTTTCCTTTATCCCCAAAATTATCTTGAAGGAAGTATTAGGCATTTTAGACACAGACAGCAGCAGTTGGTTCTAAGTGTTGAATTCCTTGGCTTTCTGCAGGCATATATGGTGCTGGCTGTCTTATTACGGAAGGATGTCGTGGAGAAGGCGGCATTCTTATCAACAGTCAAGGTGAAAGGTTTATGGAAAGATATGCTCCGGTTGCAAAGGATCTGGCGTCCAGAGATGTGGTGTCCCGTTCCATGACTGTGGAAATCCGTGAAGGAAGGTTTGTGCGGTTTTCTTCAAGGATGTTTGAATGCACACACACCCGTCTTTTCCTTTTTTCCAGTTGTTCAATGCCTGTTCTTCCCCTCTGCATTTTAACATCTCAGTAGGTGTTACTTCTTTGTGGATCTCAACTCCCTGTGCCAGCTACTACCTGTATGCGCAGGTGCACACACTCACCCGTCTGTGCATGTGGGTGCACACACGCACCCCGTCTGTGCATGCGGGTGCACACACTCACCTGTCTGTGCATGCGAGTGCACACACCCCACCTGTGCGCGCGGGTGCAGACACCCATACCTGTGTGCGCAGGTGCACACACTCACCCATATCTGTGCGTGCATGTGCACACACCCATACCTGTGCGTGCGGGTGCACACACTCACCCATCTGTGTGTGTGGGTGCACACACCCGTCTGTGCGCGTGGGTGCACACACCCATACCTGTGCACGCAGGTGCACAAACTCACCCATATCTGCGTGCAGGTGCACTCACTCACCCATACCTGTGCGTGCAGGTGCACACACCCGTCTTGTATGTGTGGGTGCACACACCCCATCTGTGTGCGTGGGTGCGCACACTCACCCGTCTGTGTGTGCAGGTGCACACACTCAACCCTGTCAGCGCGCAGGTACACAGTCACCTCTGCCAGGAACTCCTGGCCAGTGTCTACTAGTCCTTGATACATCTCTGAAGGCCTATGTTTTGAGGACTTTAACCAGTTTGGCGGAAATCTTTCTCAAATGTGTGAACAGTGTGTGTGTGAATGAATGAGATGAGATCTGGAGTCAGCGTGGGACAGGAAGAGAGACATAATGCCCCCCCCAACCTGAAGTTCACATGAGAGCCTCAGATACAGTACTGCATTCAGTATACCTGTGGATGTTTTGGTGTGAGATTTGTGGGTTATTTGTCCTTCAGTAAAAAGCTTTAGGCTCTTCCAGTACCTGGTACTATTCCTTGAATAATAACACTTGTTAAATATCTGCTGAGTTGTTCTTCAGCTTGAAAGGTAGTGTGGTCTTTAAGAAGTTTTGTATAAATAATCAAGAGAAATGAAATAGTTCTTTGGAGTATTTGGCATAAGAGGACTTTCTCATGCATTTATCGGGGAGAATGCAACCAGTCATGAACCACAGGACAGGCTGCACGCTCCGTGAGCACAGGAATTGTGTCTGTTGTGTTCACTGATGCATGCCCAGGGCCTAGACTACTCCCTGGAAGATGGTAGATGCTTAGAGGACATTTGATGTATGAATGGCCGTTTCTGGATTTGGAGGTAGGATGAAAGAAATTCTATTACTACTTTCTTCTAGAGAAAGAATTAGTGCCAGAGTGTGGAAGGGGCGCCATTATATGGTTGTGTGCGTGCCAGATGTGATGGGATGGGTGTGTTGTACTGAAGACAGTAACCTGGGTTTCGTGGTCCTGCTGAGCAGCTGGAGATTATCCCTCATAAAGAATATGTGGAAGTTCCACCGTTTAATTTTTTACTCCTTTAGTGAGGAAAATACCATAGCCCTGGGGTGAAGGTGCATCCTTAGAGCAGTTGGCAGTGTAGCCAGTCACCTTGTAAAATTTCTGAGTGTGCCATGCTTTCTTTTTTCGCTCCTTATAAAACTGTTGACATTCTGAGAAATGACTTTCTGAGATGATAAATCCTATTTTACTGGTATCACAAAGCGTTTGCCCTTCTGTGCTTCACTGATTTTGTAATCACAGAATTTTTAATGATGAGACGTGGCTTAACGTCCTCTGCCTCATGTGTCGTATTCCTTCTCCCGCCAGAGGCTGCGGCCCTGAGAAGGACCACGTCTACCTGCAGCTGCACCACCTGCCCCCCCAGCAGCTCGCCATGCGCCTGCCGGGCATCTCTGAGACGGCCATGGTCTTTGCTGGCGTGGATGTCACCAAGGAGCCGATCCCTGTGCTCCCCACTGTGCACTACAACATGGGGGGCATCCCCACCAACTACCGGGGCCAGGTGACGCTGCCGGCACCCACCCTGCGCCCTCCAGGCTTTCCGCGAGGACAGGCTTCCTCTTGTTGCCTGGGCTGCCACCCCTTAGCTGCTGTCGCTGCGAGGCGGGGGGGGGCTCCTGGGCATGTCCAGATGCTTTGATGGTCTCTGTAACAGCAATCAGTTGTTGTTTCTCCTTAGTAAATAGTCATAGGGATTTCATCTGTGGTTTTTTTTCACGTTTGGAATTCTTTCCTGTATGGTCTCGTATTTTTACAACGACCTTGTAATTAGTACCTTTTGAATGGGAAATAACAAAGAACTTCCAGTCAGTTATTTTATTATCGTCTCATTGCCACCCTGTGCAGGGAGTGGGGATTGTCATTGGCCCTTGATAGATGAATGGTAAGTGCATGAGTGGGTATAGCCCAGTCTGCTGCCTCGCAGTCTGAGGTCCTTCCAGAATCACAGTCTGGGAGTAAGATGGGGTGAGATGTCTCCTAAGCTTCCATGTAGAACTGACGTTGGGATGCTGACGTGGGGGTCCTTTGACCTACCTAGTGTAATGGATTCAGAAACTGAAAAGCAGGGGCAGAGGGTGGCTCCCTGTACTCCCTGTATGCTGAGTCCTATCCCGCAGGCACCCCATTGAAAGAAGCAAGCCTGGGAAGACCGTGCATGTTTGTGGTCTGCCTTAATTAAATCTTTTTCTCCAACAGGTTCTGAGGCACGTGAATGGCCAGGATCAAGTCGTACCCGGGCTGTATGCCTGCGGGGAGGCCGCCTGCGCCTCCGTCCACGGCGCCAACCGGCTCGGCGCCAACTCTCTCCTGGACCTGGTGGTCTTCGGCCGCGCGTGCGCCCTGAGTATTGCGGAGTTCTGCAGACCTGGTATGTGTGTCCTCCAGCATGCGGGCTGTTCGGAAGGCAAGAGGTGGTTGTAGTGTGATTTCTTTAACGTGACTTTTCTTCCCCGAGAAGCGAGGACACAGAGAAGTCCAAGATCCTGAGGTAGTACAGTTGTGTCTAGACATGGTGTGGTGGGAGGGGATTGCAGTCCCGAAGGTGGGACTGCTGTGGCCATGCCTTTTCTTTGCAGTCCTATATCCTGCTGGGAAATGTCACTATTTGGAAATTGTTATTTTGAAGGGAAGTTTGTTATATGGTACTTGCCAGACATAAATTACTTACTTGCAATGAAATATTTTAAACTGCAATAAATAAATGAATTTCTTAGTACTTGCAGAAGAATTATTTAGCACCTTTATAAATAAATACCTAATTACTGTGTATTAACAGGGAAAAGGATGACTTAATGTAAATACAATAAATGATTGCTTCTCCCTGCAGGGGTAGAGTGGATATCAGTTGGTGGTTTTCTTCTTATGGTAGCTTAAGTAATTGGCAGGAGGAAAAATCATCTGTTGAGAGTGAGTCCAGTGAAGTCTCATGGACAGCAGGGCAGGGCCTTGGCACACGGCAGCCTACCTGCTGCCCGCACCCACTGTGGGAGGAGGGGGTGCTGCTCCCATGGCGAGGACAGCAGGGGGACCTCAGACCTGTCCCACTGCATTTCACTGGGATTCACTGCTCATTGTCAGTTCTGCTGTTTCTGCAGACCGAAAGCTTTGGTATGAGTTTTAAATTGATGGAAGCAATGATACAGAAATTACCACAGTCATGATTAACTCACTAATTAAGTAAGGCCCTTAGTTAAGTTGCATCCAACAGGAAGGTATAACAAATGTTATGCCTACCCCTTTTATAGCTGTAGTTATGAAGATGCACATAGTAAACATGGAAGGTTGCATTTTCAGAGACATTCTCTCATTTGATTTGACCACCTCCAGAAAGCTGAAACGCTCGGGGATGAGGACTTATCCCCAGGTATTGCCAGTCAGTTGCAAAGGCAAGACACGTGTCCATATATTCTGACCTCCGACCTGCTCATTTCTCTGTGTGGTTCTGCATTTTGTAAGCAATGAGGCCCAAGATCAGATCTCAGAGCAAAGCAGAAAATTTGAGTCTCTTTCTTTCTAAAAATGAAAAGGGAGGTTACACAAGAATACCATATTTTCTAACATTTGAGGGATCAGATGTTTAAAGTTTTTAAAACTCAGCTATGAGAAGGGACAAACCACCAGCTAAGTCGCAGATGCATTGTGCTGAGTGAAAGAAACCAGCCTCAAAAGGCTACTCAGTGTAGGATTTAGTTTATGTGATGTTCTGGAGAAGGCTGGACGATAGAGAAGAGCAGACAGAGGTTGCCGGGCTCTCCCCTGTGGTGCTAGCACTGTTCTGCCTTGATGCAGGTGCACAGAACCTCACTCCAGAAGGGTAGTTTTTACCACGTTCCCACCGTGGTGGTACAGTTAAAACTACAGAGAAGAAAATGTGTTTTTCTGAATCATAATTTTTTTAAAAATAATAAAAGCAAAAGAAACAGGAAGCTGTGTGTTATAGAAAATTTAGGTTCTAAGAAAACCCATCCATTTTTCCTAAATGTTTTTCAAAATTAAATTCTAGCTTTCCTTTGCATTAGGAGATAAAGTTCCCCCAATTAAAGCAAATGCTGGGGAAGAATCCGTCATGAATCTTGACAAATTGAGATTTTCTGAGGGAAGCATAAGAACATCGGAACTACGACTCAGCATGCAGAAGGTAAGAGAGATCAGAGCTTGTCTCTAACACCTTCCAGCCCCGTACTCTGTCTTGGGTCACGAGCAGTGGGACATTTTCCTTGTCATGTCATTTAGGATTCGGTTTACCTGCTTCTAAAAGGTGCATTTCTTCTTCACATAAGAGGCCAGGTGGGCGGTCCAGAGCAGACGCAGCAATCCCATGGCACCAGGGGTGTAGTGTGCTCGCACGTGCTTCTGTCCTCAGGCCACGCCACGGTCCATCATATGACTGTCCCGGGTCTGAAGGAGGAACCGTGGAAGGTCAGAAGGAGTTCAGTTCCCTGTTGGCCAGCTTCCTTGAAGTAACAGCTTCTCAGATGCCCAACCCTGCATTTAGAATCACTGCTCATTGCCTATTTGGAGAAAACTGAAGCCCAGATGAGAATGAAATGGCTCACAATTGTGCAGCCTGTGTATGGTTTAGCAGAGGTCCACGCCCAGTCAGTCTGACTTCAAACACAGCCTCCTGAGCAGGCATAAAGGGAAGATAAAACTTGCCAACACCTGAACCATATAATTCAAACACCTTAAATGAAGAACAGTGAGTTACAAAGGTATTTCTCATATATCCATGTTTTTCATACAAGGAATTAATGCCCTAAATACATACAGAGCTCTTAAAAATCAAAATAATTTTCTAGATTATTAGAAAAAAAGGTAGAAAAAAATGGCTACCCTATTAGAAAAATGATCACAGAATAGGAGCAAGTAATTTATAGGAAAAGAAACGGAAATAAACATGAGGCTATGAAAAGGTGGCCCCTACTTAACCATAAGGAAAAGCAGCATAGGAGGACACTGTGGTTTCCTGCCCACCGTCACCCACTGAGAAAGGCCTGATGACAAGCTCGCCTCCGGCCATGTGCAGGGGCACTGTGTGACCTCTCTGAAGGGCGGTTGGCAACAACTCCCAGGAACGTTCATGTTTAAGAGACAGCTGTGCAGAGCTTTTTAGGCCGTGTGGCCTTGTTACAGTAGTGAGTGGCTGGGAGCAGGCCCCCCACGGGACAGGAGCTGGGGAAGGTGCTGTAGCAGCTCAGAATGTGAGGGTGCTGGTGCTGTGGGGCCATGAGGGTCTTGCCCCACGGAAGTGCAAAAGGGTAACACAACAGCAGAGTGATATCATTTGGGTGTTTTTAAATGTCTGGAAGGAAAAACACTGCATTTATTTCAAGGAAAGAAGCTTTCTCTATTGAATGTAACAATTATGTTTCATCAGAAAAGAACAGATTCCTTTTCTAAAATGAATATTACTCAGAATCATTTTCCATTAGCATTCCATTAGGATGTTAAAGTTATGATCCCACCAAAATAATTTTAGCTCACACCTTGCTCCTGATGAAAGGAGATTTTTTTTGAGGACTCCTGTCTGGTTAGGGGTTTACGCAGCATCTAGTTATTGGTGCTTTCTAAGCGTAGCATGGACATGCCATGCTGTGAGTTCCCATTTACTCTCCAGTTCTCACTGGCCATGTAGGTCTTGAATAATTAGGAGCCATAGTGGCAGAGCCATTGAACAAACCCGCATTTGTTTGTTTCTTGTCTGGGTCCACCCTCCCACCCTGAATGCCAGCTCTGTGAGGGCAGAGATGTCAGTTTTTGTCCCTGCTGTGTCCCTAGCATCCACAACACTGCTTGGAATGCAATCATGTACAAGAAATCTGAGTGAACGCCTCGCACGGTAGCAGTGTCTCAGCCCTGCTAGACGTGTGCTTGTGGCAGGCCCTTGGGGGAAGTACTTGGCAGTGATCTCACATCAGCCTCCTGACAGCCTGGGAGAGTAGGCCCCCGGGGCCCGCTATGGAGATGGGTAGAGGGGTCCTAGGCCTCCTCCGTGCCCCTCTTGTTCGCGGCCTTAGCTTCCAGCACTTGCTGCTTGCCACCGTGTGGCCTCAGGGCTTCCTCTTTGTGTGACCAGAGGTGATCTGCTGACTCCTTTCATGTTTGCCCCCAGACCCCAAGCGTCTGCCTGCCCAACCCTCCTGTCCCTGCAAATCCCAGGTGCCCAGTGGGCTGTGGACGCCATTCCATTGCACTTCCAGTCAGCATGCACTCACTCTCCTGGCCATGCTCCACGAATGCACAGTATTCTGCTTCAAGTGAGAGGTGTTGATTTCTGGTCAGACATACACCTAATGGAAACAGGGACATTTAAATGAGGTTTAATCAAAACTCTGTTTTAAAATTCAGGAAATTCCATTTAAATTCAATAAAAAATTAAGTTTAAACTCATAGTCTGAATTTCCTGGCTTTTCTACTTAATTTGCATAAGTATTTTAGAAAAATGAAATGTAGGAAAAAAAATCTAGAGGTTTAACATTCTTGGTATGACTCATGAATTAAAGGTTTGCAAATGGCATTTTGCATTGTAGTCCATGCAGAACCACGCTGCTGTGTTCCGCACAGGAAGTCTGATGCAGGAAGGCTGTGAGAAAATTAGCCAGCTCTATGGAGACTTGAAGCATCTGAAGACGTTCGACAGAGGTGAGAGGCTCAGCAGGTTCCTCCAGATCCCCAGGATGCGTGGATATCTGCTGGGGGCCCAGTCTCAGGCACTCAGGGTGTGGGAGGGGTCCCTGCTGCTGGTGTGTCAGCCTCATCTGGAGAGCCCTCACGGGGCCATGGGCCTCTGGGCTTTGGGGCTCGGCCCCTCTGACAGGCCCCAGGCGTCTCCGGCCCACCGTGTGCTGTGGTCCCCAGGAATGGTCTGGAACACTGACCTGGTGGAGAGCCTGGAACTGCAGAACCTGCTGCTGTGTGCGCTTCAGACCATCTACGGAGCAGAGGCCCGGAAGGAGTCACGAGGTGCTCATGCCAGGGAGGATTTCAAGGTATGGCTTCATGGCATGTGGGTCTCCGCCTCCACCTGTCACCACCTTCTGCCTTTTCTCAGAGTTGATCAGAATAACTTTCCTACCTTTGTTTGCACCTTCTTTACCCCCAGTGTTGCCTTTTTGTAGCTTTGGCTCAGCATCTCTTGCTGCCAGTCACGGCATCTCTGAGCAAAACTTGTTCACCCTTTCTAGGCAGAGGCTGAAAGTGCAGCCAAGGCATCACTGCCCAGGCCAACGGACTCACTAGTTTTCACAATTAAAGTGATGTGTAAATCATCATTTCACACCTGCTCTGTGGTTTGAGAAAGGGATTGTGGATCATGATTTTTAGACACTAGTTTTTTAAAATAAATTTACTTTTATTCAAAATATATGTGTAAGATTCTGCCAGAAAGGAGACTTCGACATAGCAAAAATTATTAAAAGGAATGCTTGAGATGCAAATGCAAACTAAGGATAAAATAAATTAGCAGAAGGATAAATAAAAAATCTGTCTGGCTGGTACCCAAGTGAAAATGGTGGACCTTTTACAAAAGGTGGACCTGCAGACTTTGGTGCAGCACCATTGCGGGTGACAGCTTTCCCAGCCAGTTGAGTATGGGCAAGTGGGAGGACGGGACAGGCAAGAGAAGTCCTATTGATGTGTGAAATTGTATTCATTTCTCATCCGCTGTCTGGGCTGAGTTAGAATTTGCCTTGTACTCAGAGATTGGTAGGCAGATTAATAGTGTGTGAAGGTTAGAGGGCTGGGTGTCTCCCTGCCCGTGTGGGTGGGCCCTGCATATGCTGAGGGCAGTGAACTTTCAGGGCCTCACGATGGAGCAGGTGCAGCCCGCCTGTCCAGGCACAGCGGGGGGTGTGGCAGCACTTGACCCCCACGTGGCCGCCACCCTCATGCTCACCTCGCTACGGCAGAACTGCCCGGCGTTTTTGTTCTCCATTTTTCTTGGAAGAGGATCTTACCTGTCTTACCCGTTCACCATGTACAGGATCCTCCTCAAGAGCACTTGGCATCTCAGAGAGTTTGAGAATAACAGTATAATTGTTAATATAAAACATGTAAATTAAAGGAAGTCTCCCAGAATGCAGAGCAAAACAACAAGTAGTGACAAGCCTTTAGATGCATCGAGGACCAGTCTAATTCTACAGAGTCCTTTAGGAGTTCTAGAAAGAGAACACGAGGGTGGAGCCCTGGGATCCTGTTACTGGGTTCGGCCTGCCCCTGCCCAGTGGTGGGACTAGGCAGATCCTGAACCTGTCGGGGCTGGGGGATGGCGGGTTTGGGCTGGGGAGGGGCCTGGTCCCCAGGGAGGCTCGGCAAGGCCTCCAGGGTGGGCTCGAGGACCATGCATCGGTGTGCCTAGCGTGGTCAGCCGTGTTCTCAGCCGCACTTGGGGCTGCACTAGGTTTCCTACTTCCCAGTTCTAGGTATAAACAAAAGGCTGATTCCTTTTTTCTTTCTAATTAGAAACCGTAGAGGGGGAGGAAGGTGGGTAGGGAAGTCCAGCACACTGTTCTGTTGTCGGTGTGCCTGGAAGGGTTCAGGCCTCTTTGTAGGCTGTTGAGAAGGATTTGGGGGTAGGCGTGTCAGATGGCCTCCGGCGTGTTGTTTTAATGAAGTCGCTCCTGACTGCTGGTGTTTGCTGACGTGGACCATCTTCCTTTGGCCCCAGGTGCGGGTTGATGAGTATGATTACTCTAAGCCCCTTGAGGGGCAACAGAAGAGACCGTTTAAGGACCACTGGAGGAAGCACACCCTTTCTTATGTTGATGCTACAACTGGAAAGGTATGGGTGGTAGTCTGTTCCCCTCTGGGGCCCGGTGGTGGCCTTTCCGTAGTGCGGCAGAGGGTTAAAGGCACTGCAGTGTATTGGCAGCACCCCCGGGGGTGAGAAGCATCAGTGAGGCCCTGTGGCGTGGGGTGGCAGGGGCACAGGTTGTGGCTCAGGAGGGACAAGGCCACTGTCAGGAACCTGCCCAGAGCAGGAGCAGGGAAGAGACCCCAGGCCCCCTCCTGTCCTCCAGCCTCATGCCTTGTGCTTCCCCCTGCAGGGGAGCCCAGGTGATGGGGTGCAGCCCCCAGACCCAGGGCAGGCAGAATGGCTGGGATGGGGAGTCACAGCTCAGATTGCAGTCCACTGAAGCACAGCTTCTCCTGCTGGCCCAGCACTGAGAGTCAGGAAACACTATGGTTCTCACCTGGAAGCTTTTCTCAGCTTGAAAGGGATGGAATCTGGGTCTGCAGAAATTAAACTGAGCTTAGTCTTCTTCACTTAATATATTGAGTGCCTGTTATGTCTGATTCACTCAGGGGATCAGTAATTTTCAGAATTTATCAAAGGCTATTTTCTGACATTATATAGAAGTGAGACTTCCCTCTCTTAATACAGGTTATTTTAAAAATGCTTGGGAATTTTTTTATTATAAAAGACATTCATGTTAATTTTAGAAAATGTAGAAAGTATAAAAAGAATAAATAAGAAAATAGACGTTTACCTATCAGGAAGAACTATTTTACCATTTTGAAATGGTTTCTTTAAGCTGTATGTGTATGTGCACACTTTTTACCATGTTTGTACATATGCCTGTATATAAATAATCACAAGCAGGTAGAGAAAACTGGAAGAAATGCATATTTTAAATGCACCTAAAGTGTTAGTGTGTGCAGTGTTCCTTCCTTCCCGTGGCAAGAGCGTTGCTGAGGCATCTTCGGCAGCTGTTTTAAGGACTGTCTTCCACATGGGTGTCCCCCGTAGCCTCGCTGCTGCCCGTGAAGATCGTTTTCAAGTTTCTGCCACTGCCCTTGAATTTTATCTTTAATTTTTAAAGATTAAAACAGCAGTGGCTGTCGGTACTCTCATGACTAACTTTTCTCTTCAAGGTCACTCTGGATTACAGACCTGTGATCGACAAAACTTTAAACGAGGCTGACTGTGCCACGATTCCACCTGCTATTCGCTCCTACTGATGACTCTGTGTAAAGACAGCTTTCACGATTATGGTAACGGCTCATGGCATGCGCTCACACCCTACCCGTCTCTTAAAAGTTCTGCGCTCCAGTGGAGGGAGTGCTGTTCCAAGAGCTTGTCTCCCCATGGCCAGCAGCTGGCCAGCGACTGAGGCCAGGAGAAGTTAAGCTTACTTTCGTCCCTTGCTTCATTCTTATGAAACGATAAAACAGGGCACAGTTCTTAAATAAATAAAACATAGGTAAATGAACGTTTATGTTCAAGCCCATTACTATTTGACCTTCAGCATATTTTAATGACCTGAAATATCAACTCTACTTATCTTTATTTTCTTCCATCACAAAACAGAAACTTTGTTGTAATTTAAGTAAATAAAGTTTTTGTACCTGACAGAAAATGAAGAAAACTGACATTTCCTCCTTGTTGTTAGAGAGCAGATGGTTTAAGAGGTGAACATGTCAAGTATTTAAATAACCAAATGCTAAACCTGATGTAGGAGTAAATGGACTGCTCCAGTTTTTTAGGCTAGTCTTTTTATAGGTCCAGTTCACTTTAAAGAACAGATAGTTCTTTCCATAAGTTTTCATTACAAAATAATTTATTTATTCCTTCAAGTGTCTTTTTGGTAAGAAAAGCTTTGTGTAAGGCAAACAAGGCAGTGTTGCATTAATTTTACATTTGAAGAATGTTGGATTCCTGAATCATGTATCTCCCCCCACAAAAAAAAAAAAAAAAAAATAGAATGTAGGAAAGAAATAGCTCTCTGTCCCCATAGAGGTCACTTTTCTAGGAAGAGATAGTATGTTTCCTTCCTATGTCCCGTACTTGGTAATTGTGTTCTTCAAATATTAAATCCCTTATTGCTTGTCTATGCCAGTGCTGAGCTATTCCCTGGAGAATGCGAAGAGGTCCTGGAAGTCAGCCTCGGGTGGGTGGGCAAGCACAATCCTCCGGCTCGCCAGGACAGTTGGCAAGGCTGGGGTCTGATGAAGCAGAGCACCAGTGTTTGTTCAGGTTCTCGGGTGGGTGGGCGAGCACACCCTCCAGCTCGCCAGGACGGTCAGCAAGGCTGGGGTCTGATGAAGCAGAGCATCAGTGTTTGTTCAGTCTCAGGTGGGTGGGCGAGCACACCCCTCCGGCTTGCCAGGACAGTCAGCAAGGCTGGGATCTGATGAAGCAGAGCACCAGTGTTTGTTCAGGTTCTTGACCAGAAATGACATAATAAAAGCATAAGATTAACTGGCATTTACCTAGCTACTAGAACTAAGTTAGGAGTTTTTGAGTCAGTTGCATATTACATTTAGCATTATTTTATTTTTTTCTATTCTGTTTTTCGGAAATCACCTAATATCTTTGTTGGACGTAAACAGCTGGAGAAAGACAACACATTTCACATAGGGAAGAATGATTGTGCTGTGTACATGCCATACAACACTACTCGGCAATAAAAGGGAATGAACTGTTTGTCTGTGAAGCAACATAGATGAATCCCAAAATCATGCTCAGTAAAAGAAGCCAAATTACAAAAAAGAATACACGTATGATCCCGTTATTTGGAAAGACTAAAGACTGCAAACAAATCTGTAATGTCTGTAAACAGATCAGTGGTTCCCTGCAGACTGTGAGAAGGCTAGACTGTAGAGATGATGAAAGTGCAGGAGGAATCATTTGGGGGTGATGAATGTTTGTTATCCTCTGTTAATTATACCCAAAAAAGCTGTTTAAAAAAGGCTAACCAAAAAAAATATATATATACTGAATTCTAATCTCTCATCTCTCTGATTGGTAAATGTCCCAAAGTTTGACATAAATTCTTTGCACTCTGTGAGAAACAAACTGATCCATGCTGGCGGGCATGCAAGAGGCTCAGCCCTGTGGTGGGGAATGTGGCCGCATCTACAGAGAACACATATGCATTTACCATTGACCCAGCAGTTAGGCTCCTAGGAATCCGCTTCAGAGAAACTCTGGCAAAAAACACAATGGCTTTATATACACAGTTACTCGTGTGGCATGACTTGTAGTACTGGAAGCAATATGGATGTCCACCGATGGAGGGCAGGGTGCATCCATGCCATGGGACATGGGGCAACTGTTAAGAGGGAGGTAGATCTCTATGATGTAGATGATGCGTGCCCTCCAGAAAGTGTAAGCATGTGCCCAGCAGTATCCACAATGTACTGCAAGAATACATGCTTGCTGTCTTTTGAAACACTCACTAAAAAGAGAACACTAAGGGAAGTGGTTGCTCTGAGGGAAGAGGATGCAGGGGACAGTGATCAAAGTGAGGCTGAACGCACTTTGAAATAATGCTTTTGACTTTGAAATCATGTGCAAACGTTTTACATGTTTCCAAACTTGAAATTACTAAAGACAATCCCTGAGATTGAAAAATAGAAAATGAAATGAATGAACCTAACTGCCATGGAATGGCTCCTGTGGAAGGTGATGCTGAGAAAAGAATTTGGAAGGTGACCCAAGCAACGTGAGAAAAGTGGGAAAGTGAGTCAGGATAAGGGAGAAAGTCAGCATAAGGGGCCTCGGCTCATAGGCCATTCTTGGGGACAGCGAGGTCTCAGCCCACTCAGGCCTGTGGGCAGGGTTGGGGCACACCTAGCCTGTCACCTGAGGCCCTCTGCCTGCCGGGGTGTTTCTTGCAACCAGAGAGAGCCTTGGCAAGGGTGCGTGAATGCCGGGCACCGGCAGCGTCTAAGCAGCTGCAGATGGGGTGGTGGCAGCCATGCTGTGGGGTTTTTAGTGCACAGCTTTAGGGACTATCATAGTCTCACTGTGAATAATGATGTTGGCAATAATTGCTTGAAATTAAATGCCATGAGTTAAAGCTAATAATAATTGTGAGAAAAAGACAAGAATAAAGAGTTAGGGGAAAACCCTGTAATAACAAATTTTAAATAGAAATACAGGTATAAGTTGATTTTTTTTTTCAGATACTCCATTAGCAGTGAACTGTCTCAAACATTTAGACTGTAATCTCTAAATACCATTTCCCACTAAAAGAGACCAGGGATCGTTGGAAGAAACTGCTGATTCCTGGGCTGGGGCAGGAAATCCATAAGATAAGCTAAAACAGTTTTCTGTGCCCAAAGCAAGGGAACTCTAAAGACTCCTGGGATTGTGTCAAAAGGGTACAGGGGCCAATGTGAAGAGACCCCAGCTGACAGAGTGACCACCACAACTGATTGAAACACGTGAAACATATTGAAACCATGAATTCATAACTATAGTCCTTTAAATATTTCTATTGAGATATCTTCATACCCTATACAGTCCATCCAAAGTATACAATCAGTGGCTCACAATATCATCACATAGTTGTGTATTCATTACCATGATCATTTTTAGAATATTTGCAGCACTCCAGAAAAAGACATAAACAGAATAAAGGAAAAACCTATATATCCCATACCCCTTACATGTCCCTCTAACTGACCACTAGTATTTCCATCTACTCAATTTATTTTACCCCTTACCCTCTACTATTTACTTTTATCCATGTTATTTTACTCATCTGTCCATACCCTAGATAAAAGGAACATTAGACACAAGGTTTTCCCAATCACACAGTCACAGTGTAAAAGGTGTATCTTTATACAATTACCTTCAAGAATCAAGGCTACTCAGCTCAGCAGTTTCAGGTGCTTTCCTCCAGCCACTCCAATACACAATGAACTAAAGAGGGATGTCTGTATAATGCATCAGGATAACCTCTCATCTCTGTTTGAATAATGAGTTTTTTTTAAAAACCCAAACATAATTGCTCACTCTTGGAAGTAACTTGGATGCTAACTGGTAACACTGAAAATGACAGTTAAAGGAAAATACAAATTGTACTTCAGAGAAACCAAATAGTTCTAGTTGATTAGGGAAAGTCTTTACTGAAGAATCCCTGCCAAAAAAAAGGGTAAGAAATTGTATTAGTTTATTCAACTGCTGGAATGCATATACCAAAAATAGAAGAGCTTTTATAAGGGGAATTTAGTAAGTTACAAGTTTACAGTTCTAAGGAAGTGAAAGTGTCCAAATTAAGGCACCGACAAGAGATCACCTTCACTCAGGAAAAGCTAATGGGTCAGGAGCCCCTCTGTCAGCTGGGCAGTCACATGGCTGGCACCTTCTGGTCCCTTGCTCCTCGGTTGCTCTCAGCCTCTTCCTGTGTGGGCTCCTCACTTGGCTTCTCTGGGGCCGGCCTTCAGCTCTCTCCAGGTTCTGGCTTGAAAAGCCATGTTTTAATCCTAAATCCATTTTATAAAGGCAGCTGTTTCTTCTAATCCCTATTCAGTATTGTATGTTTGAATTAGATCATGTCCCTGGAGATATGCCTCAATCAAGAGTGGTTGTTTAACTGGATGAGGTGGAGATGTGACTCCACCCATTCCAGGTGGGTCTTGATTAGTTTACTGGAATCCTATAAAAGAGGAAACATTTTGGAGAAAAGGAGAGATTCTGAGAGAGCAGAGTACACCAGCCAGTGACCTTTGGAGATGAAGAAGGAAAACGCCTCCCGGGGAGCTTCATGAAATAGGAAGCCAGGAGAGAAAGCTAGCAGATGATGCCATATTCGCCATGTGCCCTTCCAGATGAGAGACCCTGAACTTCATCAACCTTCTTGATC
This sequence comes from Tamandua tetradactyla, assembly GCF_023851605.1. Lineage (NCBI taxonomy): Eukaryota > Metazoa > Chordata > Mammalia > Pilosa > Myrmecophagidae > Tamandua > Tamandua tetradactyla. Next base: position 49,095,585 of record NC_135335.1, on the reverse strand, counting down.
CAAGGTATCTTTCCCTGGATGCCTTAGATTGGACATTTCTATAGACTTGTTTTAATTGGGACATTTTCTTGGCCTTATAACTGTAAACTTGCAATTTATTAAATTCCCAAGTCATTCCACTTCTGGTATATTGCATTCTGGCAGCTAGCAAACTAGAACATCCAAGCATTGGCATCTGTGTCAGCTCTGCTCTTAGCTTCCTCCAAAATGTTTCCTCTTTTAAAGAGCCCAGTTAACTAATCAAGACCCACCTAGAATAGGTGGAATCACATGTCCCTCAAAAAGTCACATCCACCCATCTTCCCGAAGGTAATCTAATCTAATCTGAAGTTTCAATCTACAGTGCTGAATCAGGATTAAAACAAATGGCTGCCCCCACAAGATAGAATAAGGATTCAAACATGCTTTTCTGGGTACCTAATAGCTTCAAACTGGCACAGAAGTTATAGAATTTAATGCATGTAACCCCTAATACAATGGCAAACTAGGGTGTGATCCAAATCAGCCGGAGGGACTGGGCCTCAGACTCACTAGGAATTTCTATTCCTAACCAGTCCGGGGAAGACACTTTGAAAACCTCTTGCATGTAAATCTCCTTGGCCTGCTCCCCTCGCAGGGAGGGGATCCTGGCTGGAACGACGCCTTCAGTAAACCTAATCCTAAATGTGTTTACATTCTTCTCAAACCTAGTATATTTTCAGCCACAATTATGATTGATTAAGCAAGTTACCAGGAAAGTCAACATGAGTGACCTGGTTAAACAATCATGAAGGAGGTAATTTTCAGGAAAACCATAGTAAGAGCTTTCATTGCAAGCAATAGATTTAATAATATATATGCCAAAGCATTTTGTAAAGTGTAAATACTAACATGGGCATTTGAGCAACATTTAAGTGTTAGACAATGAATTAGAAACTAGCACAAAGGGCGGGCCATGGTGACTCTGTGGCAGAGTTCTCACCCGCCATGCCAGAGACCCAGGTTCGATTCCTGGTGCCTGCCCATGCAAAAAAGAAAAAAAATTGTACAAATACCCCCGAAGTGTGCTGGGTGGGGCCCCAGAGTGGACAGTGACAAAAAGGATGGGCCAATTTGGTCTGTAAAAAGCAACTGTTTATAGGGTACTCTGCTAGTTAGTGAGCCTTGGAGAGGGTGGAGCACACGAAATGGGGACTAGGGGAGTCTGGTTACCACCCCCCGGAAATGAGAGTCCAGGTGCTGCCCAAAGACTTGCAGAGGGTGGAGCTGAGAGGAAGGTGGTCTCCCCAAGGTGCCCCAGTGACACAGCTCACCCCAGCACTGGGAGAACCAGGCCGCTGTGTAGGCCTTTGGGGAAGATGGGACTACCCCTTCCTAAAGCCCCGAGGATTGATGACCAGAATCCAATGGAGTTTGCCCTGCAGGTTTTTGGGACTGTTTGATCTAGTGACCCGCTTATCTTTCAAATTCTCCCTATGGCAATGGAAACATGTATTCTGTGACTGTCCCTCTTTTGCATGTTGGCAGCTGATAATTTTTCTGCGTTTCATAGGTTCCAGAACTAGAGAATTTCTGCCTTAGAACAGACCATGCCTGTAGTTGACTTTGATGAGATTCTGTACTCTTTTGCACTTCGTATTGTTACTGAAATGATTTAAGGTTTTTATGATATTGTGATTAGATGAATGTATTTTGTATGTTGAGAGAACATGTCTTGGGGGGCCTGAGGGTGGAAAGTGCTAGTTTGAAAGTATTATGTACCCCAGAAAAGCCATGTCCTTTAATCCTGATTCAGCACTGTAGGTTGGAAAATTTCAATTAGCTTATCTCTCAGGCGATAGGACACACCCAATTGTGGGTGTGACCTTTTATTAGATGGAGATGTGGTTCCACCCATTCTAGGTGGGTCTTGATTAGTTTACTGGGCTCCTTTAAAACAGAAAACATTTTGGAGTTAGAAACAACAGCGCCAAAAGAAATTTCAGACCAGAGCTGACACAGATTCCAACACTTGGAGAACAGAGACACAGATGTCTGGAGATGCTTGGAGCCCAGCAGACATTGTCATGAGATGTTAAGCAAGCCAGAATCTGGAGAGAGCCAGGGGAAGCCAAGAGATGAAGGCCAGCCCCAGAGAAGCCGAGTGAGGAATTCCCTTGGGAACAGAGGCCGAAGGCAACGAAGCCCAGCAGCAAGGGACCAGCAGATGCCAGCACATGACTCCCCAGCTGACAGAGGAGCTCCAGACCCATCAGCCTTCCTTGAATTAAGGCATCTATCCCTGGATGCCTTAGTTTGAACATTTTTATAGGCTTAGAACTGTAAGCTTGTAACTTATCAAATTCCCCTTCCAAAAAGCTGTTCCCGTTTTGGTATATTGCATTCCAGTAGGTTGCAAATTAACACACCAACCCACCCGCTCAAATGCGCTGTCTACCCCCCTGGATCCCTGCCCTGGAGAGAAGTGAGGGGAGGAGGAGCCTCAGTAAGGGAGGGGGAGGGGGAGGGGGAGGGGGAGGAAGTGAAGCTAATCTATAAAGGCAAATGGCCCCACATTGCCTACTGCCTCTCGCCTTTCACCTTTCTTTTCTTGCAGGAGTGCCCGTGTGTCTTCAACTTTCTAGCTGTTTACTCTATGCTGTGCTCTTGAATTCCTTCTTGCAGCATGGCCAAGAACCTGGAAACCTGAAATCCAGCAACAGTTGTAAGCAATAAGACCTTCCTCCCTTGAATGAATTTCCCACCCTAGAATAAGACAAAAAATAAAGTGTAAATAAAACAAAAAACAAAGACCACAAATGGCCTGATAGGCCTAGGGTTAGTGGAGCCAGCGACACTGTCAGCAAAGGGAGGTCAAGACCTGTCTTTACTGTTTCTTGCTGCAGTCTCCCTTTACTTACTGCATGAAGAATCACACCAACAGGGCTGCAAAATTATTGTCAATAATTAATCTTTATTAATATTTGTGGAGTCCTAGAGACAAAAAGGTCCAGAGATGAGTGTAAAGATATTTTTCAGAATGTTTTCAGAGCTATGGAAAATTCTAGAAAGGATTATTCAAGTAATGTGAATATTTTGAGGAGAAAACTAGAAACTGCTTGAGTTCATTAAGCCATGAAACAAAAAAACACATTGTTGAAGACGTTTGTGGCTAATTACGTTAAACTACTGGCAGAATCACAGTGTCTTAATTTCTTTGAAGAATTTAAGAGAAATCTCAAGTATGTAGCCTCACTGGCCGAGAGAGACGGAGAAACGTGGGACAGAGAACAGCTGGGAGGAGTGACCGCTGACCCTGACACAGCTGCACCCAACACTAAATAATGGGGCCACACCCACGGGAGGAAAGTCTCAGGTGCCCGTAAAAGGCCACATCCTTGGCTCTCCATTCAGCATTCTAATAAGCAACTGGAAAAAAAAAACAAAAACAGAACAAATAAACAAAACCAGAAGAAATGCTTACCAGTTCTGAGGATGAAACAAATGAAGATTAGTTGGATCAGGATTTGAAAAACCTTATGTTTTAGTTTGTTAAAGCTTCTGGAATGCAACATAACAAATGGGCTGGCCTTTATAAAGAGGATTTATTAACTTACAAGTTTACAGTTCTGAAGCCTTAAAGATGTTCGAACTAAGGCATCCAGAGAGACCCTGATTCTGAAGAAGGGCCAAATGGCTTCCACCCCTCCTGGTCCCCTGCTTCCAGCTTCTGATGCCAGTGGTTTCCTCTCTCAGCGTCTGCTTCCCTCGGCTCCTCCTGGACACAGCTCAGTGCTGGCTTGCTCTGCAGCTCTTGGCCACCCTGCTGGGCCCCGCATCTCCAGCCTAGGGCCTAGCTTCTGCTCCGGCCACGCTCCAGGCACCTCCAACGGCTGCACCTGCTGGCTCTGAAACTACGCGCCAAAGGCTTTCCCCTTTTCAAGGGCTCCAGTAAGCTAATAGAGGCCCACCTGGAACGGGCAGTCACGGCTCCACGGACTCAAAGGCCATGCCTACAACCGAGTGGGTCAACGTCCACGAAAACCCGAAGACTCCAGCAGCAGGTCCGGCCCCCAAGGCTGGGCCAGGACCAGAAGCACAGAGCTTTCCTGGAAGACGCCGAGCTTCAACCCCGCACACCGACAAGTGGGGCTAAGCCCGTCCGAGGGGCACGTTTCCGGCCCTGCTCTGGACGCCGGGGCGTGGGAACTCGGCTGCCCCGGCTCTAGAAATGCAGGCTGAGCGCCGGACCCTGCCCTGTGGCGTCCAGGACGGAGACGGGCTTCAGCTGGGGAGGGGCGACGCGGGGAACACACCGACGGCCAGCCGGCCGCGAAGAGTGCAGGAAGGACGCGCGGAGGGTGACCGCTGCTTTCAAATAGCTCAGGCCAATCCGGGGACCTGGCGGCGGGCCGGGGGTGTCCGAGGGCGGCGGGGAGGACCCCAATGCCCACGGCAGGTCGAGGCCCCACCCCTGCCGCCCCGCCCAGCTCCTACGGCCGCCGTTGGCCCTTGCTTCCATTACTGCGTTTCATACTTAAGCACTTCCACTTGGGGCCTCAAGGCGACCTTCTAGAAAGCTCTAGAAAACGCGTCGTGCGCAAGTACCGTGAATCACCGGACAGACGGCGCCACCCTCGCTCGGGACCCGCCTCTGGGGGCCCCCGGCACGTGCTGAGCTCGGATTGGCCGCGCCAGGCCCCGTGACCGCTCCGGAGGGCACGCACATCCTGTGCTCCAGGAAGTGACGTACGCTCAGGCCTCGCCCCCAGCAGAGGCGGAAGCTGAGCCGCCCGCGCGTCTTTCTGGCTTTCCTAGCGCCACGGCCCATGGCCGCCTACACGTACCGCCCTGGCCCCGGGGCCGGCCACGGTCCAGCTGCGGGCGCGGCGCTGCCGGACCAGAGCTTCCTGTGGAACGTTTTCCAGAGGTGAGGGCCGTGCTGCCCGCCGCTTCCCCGCCACCGGCCTCCGTCCCTGGCCTCATTCCTCACCCCCCACCACCCCTGCGTCTCTCACCACGACCCTCCGTCCCTGGCCTGGTCGTCGGCCTCCCCAGACCACAGGCCAAACCCGGCTTCCGTCTCCTTCCGGGTTCCTTCCGGCCTCCGCCGAGTGCCCCGCGGTTGAGGAGCGAGTTCCAGGAGCTCCCGGGTGGTCTCCCGGACAGCTTGCTTTAGGAAAATAGCAACCCGACCCTCTCCTCTGGTGCTGTTAAAATGCCAGAAGCCAGGGAAGAAGCAGGAAGACGGCTGCGCTCGGGGAGTGAGCCTTCTGTCCTGAGTGGGGTTTGAGTGAACGAATGACGGAAACTTGAGTGGCTCACTTGTTCGAGAGAACATTTCCCGTTCCGCGAATAAGAAACTGGTGCCGATGGGAGGGTCGGAATGGTAGATAGGAAAATGGAAAATAAAAGACTTCAGATGGGAAAGAAGATCCAGTGTCTTTGGGGAAAACCAGACTTGGAATTTGGCACAGGAAGTGCTTAGGATGCAGCGAAGGCACGCCTCATCTCCTTATTCCTCGGTACTTCGGGCGAGCTTGGTGGGAGCAGAACAGTGAGAGCCTGGGAAGGAACATGCCAGGATTCCAGGTTTCACGTAGGATTAGTGGGAGTTAAGCTTTTTGCCGTGATTTGCATTGCCTGTACTTTTAATGGACATATTAACTGGTCTCATTGATTTCTAGGGTTGATAAAGACAGGAGTGGTGTGATATCGGACGGTGAGCTTCAGCAAGCACTATCCAACGGTGAGTGGGACCTAGCTATGGCCACAAGGACTTCAAAATTGCAAACCCAGTCCACCCTCAGTAATTAATTGCCTTTCGCAAACTTGTTTCTAAGTATGAAGGAGTCACTGAGACCAGATTATTACTGGTATGTGGTAGAGGTTTTTCCTGGTTTCTTTTTTTACGAGGTTTCCTGGTTGCTTGCATTGCTTTTCCAGTGCCTCACAGAACTGGTTGGTTGGCTGCATGGACGAGCACAGGGATTTGCTTCTTTAGAGATGGAAGTTGGGGTGGAGGTTCCAAGGCAGGGATAAGCAATTCACCTTTGTACAGAAGGTGTTTTTCAGGTATATTCAAGATAGTTTAATTTCTTAGGTCCCTGACTCCACTGACTCCTCTGGAGAGTCAGGGTCACAGAGGGCACTGGTAAGATTATCAGGTGACACTGGCTAGGGCTCGTTGAAGGGTTTGAAGAAGGTCCCTGCAACACTTCATTCGTAAAGTAGTAGCTGTAGGATCCGCCAAAACTAGGACTAAATTGCGTCAGAAATGACTGGGTGGGTATGGAGGGATTGCCTGCAGGTAAACTTACCAGTGTGAGGATGATGAGGGTTTTGCGAGCAGAGGTGCCTCTGAGGCTCTTGTCGGGAGTGTCAGGTGGTGGCCAGTCTCCAGGTGTGCCCTTGGTAGCCAGGATCATCTGAAGTAGGACCCTCACGAAATGCCTGCCTAGGATGTTGCCCTTTTTTAATCTCAGGCAGTGTCTTTTCTGATTCTTATATTTGTAGCTAACTGTTCCAAGGGTGTGCCATTTAAGCTAGAAAAGGAATTGATTTTAAGGTGAATTAATAATGTTCGTTAATGGCAAGCAGTTTGTAGTGGTAGGAAGAGGGAGTCGGAGTCTGAGGGTGCTGGGCCTAGGCCAGGCAGTTGGCGTGCACTTCTCTATTGCCTGGCAGACACTGTCAGGCTGGGCATTTGTCGTAGCAGATTAATATCTTTACTTTTTAGAAGGTAAGAGACCACTGACGTTGTTTACAGACTTACAGTAGTGAACGTGGGCCATAGATAATGGCGTATATTTCATGTGAAATTATATAGATCACTTTCTGGAAATTAAGATGCTCCCATTACTTCTGCCCTGAGGACTTCTCTCATCATTATTAACCTCTTTTTATTTTTGATTTGCCTTCAATGTTTGAGTTATACTTGAGAGAGGCAAAAAAACAAGATTACCAGAAAGATGTCAAAAGAGCCTAGAATTTGAAAGGCGGCAGTTTAGCATATCCTGACTTACTAAGTTTTGACCCGTACAGATAATCTCTTCATGTCATATGGTAAATATGACCAAATGACCATCAGGCTCAAGTGGCAGCTCACTGCAGTGACAGGTGCTGCATAAGCACCCCTTTTCGGAGGTAATGCTTCTGAAGGCATTCACTGGGAGGTGTTTTCCAGTGAGTGATGAAAGATTTGTGATCTGTTGGAACAGTCCTTTTTCTCCTTTTTTTGAATTTTTGAGAATACTGGCCAGGTTTAGGCTTCATGTGAAACTTTCAAACTATGAGGATTGGGGGTCAAATACTTGACCTCATGAGCATGGCAGTTATCCCCCTAAAGGGTCACATGGGCCGGCTCGGGTCAGCCTGCCTGCATTCAGTCTGGTTCTTCCTGTTCTGACAGTGTGACCTCGGGCATGGGTTTCTGTGTCTTAGTGCCCTCTCGGTTACTGGGAGGACAAGTCAAGGAAGCCCATACTCTGCCCACCTGGCACATGGCATGCACTCGGGGGTGGGACCTGCTGGGGGTGGGAGCATTAGTGTTGCATTAGTGTTCCTGGGGGCCAGCGGTGCTCGTGGTGGCTGCCGCTGACCGAGCCCCTGGAGAGGACTTACAATGCTAAAGGCTTTTTCCGTCCTCCGTTCCTAAAGTGCATTGAAACAGTACCTGCTTTAGTCCAAGCTCATGTATACGCACGGAGGCCAGCTCCCAGGGCCCCATAAATCCCTTTCCTTGACTGCACTGAAGGACAACCCCCAGCCTTCCCTGGGCAGCCTCCTCCTCTCCTCTGAAAGAGTGGGTTCCTGTGTTCTGAGCAAACATGCTCGTGTTTTGTTTTATCTTATAAACCCTGAGTGTTTTAACTGATTACATCTTACTCTTCAGTTTAGCTGCTAGAAATTTTAAGTCAAAATTTTTGACGCACCAGCAAGTGTTTAGAATTCTGGGATGAATTTCTTGAACTGTTCTTGGACTCCTTACTTTCTGATCCTTGTGTTTTTCTCTTCCCAGGTAACGTGATTAAAATTTACTTTGTTTTGCTATTTCTTGAGTATCTTCATAAATTTCTTTTAATTCCTTCTGGAATAAGACAGATTGTTAGTAAGCACAGATTTTAGTCCTTTAACGAGCTCACACAGGCTTCCTGGTCCTGAGTGTGGCAGCTTTCAGCCTAGCCAGGGTTTCCCTGTGCCCCAGGACCCACGTGTAGGCATTGCTCTGAGGCCCCTAGTTCTTTCCACCCTGGCTTTTCTTGTCTGCTTCTCCAAAAGCTTCACCCACGTGGAGCCCTTGTGCCCCTCAGATACCCTTGACCTGCCTGGTCCTTCCCCTGCCCTGGCTGAGAGACTCCTTCCCATGCCACCTGCTGGATGCTGCCCGCCCTTTACAGGTGCATTTCCCACCCCTTGCCTCCCAGGTTCTCTGCGGAGTTTTATAACCACCTCAGCGTTTTATCTTTCTCTTCATCGTGTTATAATCATTGATGATTGGAGTTACTGTAGCGTTTCTAAATGTTTTCCAGTGATTGGACTTTTGAAATTAGGCTATTTCAGGAATAATGGATTAAAATGATTTTAATCCATTTATTCCTGGTGGGAAAACTGAAATTACAGAATAGTATGGCCTCTCACCTCAATTAGATCTGTGCCTCGGACTTTGTTAAAATCCAGTTGAAAGCATCCTGAGAAGTTATTTGCTGGTTCTTTACAGTGGGTCCTTTCATGCGCCCTGTTTTCGAGGAAGGCGTCTCAACACTGCCCTGAGGTTGAGTCTGCAGTCACCAGGGATGAAGAGAGGCACACAGGGAACTGGTCTTTTGTTTCATTTTCTTTCTCTTTTAACGTATTCGTTTTTATTGTGCTGACATATATCTTGTGTCATGGTTAGGGACAGGTGTCAACTTGGCCAAGTTGTGGTACCTGTTCATCTGATTGGGCAAGCACTGGCCTGTCTGTTGCAGTGAGGACATTTCATAGGATTAGGTCATGATCACGTCAGCTACATCCACAGCTGATTCCATTTGTAATCAGCCAAAGGGGAGTGTCTTCTGCAATTAGTGATGCTAAATCCAATCATGGGAAGTCTTTTAAGGAGGACTCAGAGGAGACAGGTTCCATTCCTGCTTTGGCTGGTGAGCCTCTCCTGTAGAGTTCATCCAGGCCATCCATTGGAGTCATCGGCTTCACAGCCTGCCCTGTGGATTTTGGACTCTGCATTCCTACGGTCACGTGAGACACTTTCATAAATTTTATATTTGCAAGTGTTCCCTGTTGATTCTGTTTCTCTAGAGAACCCTAACTAATACATCTTGTTTCTCTTTGAAGCAGCTTGTCACAATCTTGAGTTTGGTTCCTTCGTTTTGATTTTCACATTATTTCTTGCAATTATGAGAAATTAATTTATTTTTAAGGATTGGAATAGCTTTATTCTGGTTATAAAAGTAACATATGGTTTTTGTAAGATTTTCTAAAAAAGCTTAAAGTTGTTAAAGAGAGAAAAAATCAACTTTATTCCAACTGTCGAAAGTTAACCAATTTTAATCATTTGGTGTATTTTTCCCTGGTCTTTCTATCTCTTACTCTCTCACACACATGGTATAATAGATAGATTTAGGATTTGCGTTTTCATTTAATGTGTTGTGATTATTTTTCCATGTTATTAAATTTTTGACTCTGTCCTGTGCCATTGTCTGTATCTGAAAATCATGTTATTTCTGATTTTCCTTAATCAGTGCTGCATATTAGATGCCTGCAAATTGCAGTGTTTAGTTCCAGAGTTTCATAAGACAAATTTCTAGAGTGAGACCTGTCAGATTAAGGTATAAGCATCGTTGGTGCCATGGTAAACGCTGCAGGCTGCTTTTGCTAAGCGTCTGTCCGGTTGTGGGCTGTTCAGGATTCTGGTGCCTCAAATGAAAGATCAAGCAGGTCTCTTCATTAAATACTTCGTTAAATCTCCATTAACTCTTCATTAAATGCCATGCCCTTTTTACATAGCTCTGCCCTTTGGCAGAAATGCACAGAAGGGCTGGTCCTGGAGTCTGAGGGTGTGATGTGGAAAGCAGCCTCAGAGAGGTGTGATTCAAGGCTTATTGTATTTTCCCAAAAGGTTACAAGTTGTTTTCCAGTTGTATGCATGCTGGTGGTTGTGAAGTTTTTACCCAGCTTATTCACTAAAGTCTTCATTAACCAGCATTTAAGCTTCTGGTCAACAGGACATTATTAGGAGGCAGGAAACTCTTTGGAGAGTGAAAGGGCATGGCATTAATGCAGAAGAGGCGGTCAGGTGGGTTTTTCCTGGCCTTGGAAAGGGAGGTATGTATAAATTCCGGAAATATGAAAATACTAGAGCATTAGGATGGTAATTGACTGTGTCTGTAGAATGGTGGCTTTTTAGTTCAGTCTCAGTCTTTTTGACTGTTATTTTCCATGACATTAGTGCCATCTCCAAATTATCTGTGGAAATAGTTAAGTGTACTGGTTTATATGGAGGATAATGTGAATGTTTCTGTTTTTTTTTGTTCCTCTGAGATGAAATTGCGACAAGACCTGTAGGTGAGGTGTTCTAGTTTGCTAGCTGCCGGAATGCGGTATACCAGAAACAGAATGGCTTTTAAAAAGAGGAATTTAGTAAGTTGCTAGTTTATAGTTCTAAGGCCGAGAAAATGTCCCAGTTACAAGTCTATAGAAATATCCAATCTAAGGCATCCAGGGAAAGATAACTTGGTTCAAGAAGGCCGATGATGTTCAGGGTTTCTCTCTCAAGTGGAAGGGCACATGGTGAACACAGAGTTTTTCTCATCTGGAAGGGCACATGGCGAGCATGGCGTCATCTGCTAGCTTATTCTCTTGGCTTCCTGTTTCATGAAGCTCCCCAGGAGGCATTTTCCTTTTTCATCTCCAAAGGTCGCTGGCTGGTGGACTCTGCTTCTCGTGGCTATGTCATTCTGCTCTGGTCTCTCCAAATCTCTCATTCTCCAAAATGTTTCCTCTTTTATAAGATTCCAGAAATTTATCAAGACCCACCCGAATGGGCGGAGACATGGCGTCATCTAATCCAGTTTAACAGCCACTCTTGATTAAATCACATCTCCAGGGAGATGATCTGATTACAGTTTCAAACATACAGTATTGAATAGGGAATATTCTGCCCTTTTGAAGTGGGATTTTGATTAAAACATGGCTTTTCTAGGGGACACACTTCCTTTCAAACCAGCAAATGAGGTGACCATAGTGTTCTATTCAGATGTCACAAGGTCTTTATCCTCTGCAGCCTGAGTGGTGCTGGACCCTCAGGTGTGTTTAACCATAATATAAGCAAGGTATTAAATGCCTGCAAAGTGCAGTGTCCATCTTCATTGTGGGTCATATAAACTTTTTTAAAAACTTTTTTTTTTATTGTGAACCTTATTGTGAACTATTTATTGTGAGCAATAAATATCAGACTACATTGTAACAAGTGGTTATAGAACAGATTTCAGAGTTTGGTATGGGTTCCAGTTTCACAATTTTAGGTTTTTCCTTTTGGTTGCTCCAAGACACTGGAGACTAAAAGAAATATCAGTGTAATGGTTCAGCACTCATACTCATTTGTTAAATCCTGTCTTCTCTGTTATAACTTCTCCTCCTCCTTTGATCCTTCTCCCAGTCTTTAAGGTAGTTGGGCTCTGCCCAGTCTAACTTTCTCCTGTTGGAAAGGGCTGTTGATAGTATGGGATGGGGGATGGAACCAGCTGATGTTCTGGGAGGGCTGGCCCCTCTGGGTTTCAAGACTTAGCTAGTCCAGGGGCCCATCTGGAGGTTGTAGATTTCTGGAAAGTAATCTTAGTGAGTGAAACTTCTGTGATTTTGCTTCTTTGTCAAAGACCTTGACAGAGTGTTGTTCTATTTCTGGCCCTGTTTTGTGCCATTGCTGTATCTGCTGTTTGGCCAGTACCACACTGATGGACCACTGTAGCTTTATGATGGACCACTGTAGCTTTATGGTGTCAGTCTTTAGTATTATGTTGGCTATTCTGAGTTTTCTTCCCTTTCCCTATAAATTTCAGAATCAGTTTGTCAGTATCCACAAAATAACATGCTGGAATTTCAGTTGGAATTGCATTGAATCTGTAGGTCGTTTGGGAAGAATTGACATCCTAATATCAAGTTTTCCTGTCCATAAACACAGAATCTCTTTCCATTCATCCCCTCACACGTCTGTAAAAATCTTTCAGTTTGCTCTTAGTGAGTATAAAATAAAGGTACAAGTCATTATGGAAATGGATTCTTGGGCATAAAGATATACAGTTGACAGAGGTTCAATGCAGAGGTCTTGGGTCTTCAGATCAGTGGTCCCCTTTATGACAAGCCTCTGGTAATTCCCTGTGATTGTTCTGAAGTATCTGCTTGTTTACACTTTCAAGGGTAATAGCACTATGTCCAGACATAACTCTGGAGGAAAACTTAGAAGTAGGTTTATTGTGTTTTTCAGTATGCATAGGCAGAATTACTGGGGGAAAACATCATGCAGTAGTCCAATGCTTGCGCCTACAGGTAGACTGGCTGTGAATGCCGCATCTACAGAGGTGTGCTTCTGTAGGAGTGTGACTTAGATACTATGAGTAGTGATGTGATTTTCTGAAGTGGTGAGCAGTTACTGAAAAACCGAAAAACCAAGTGCGATCTTTTCAGTTTTTCTGGTGGTTGCGTTCTTGGTTGCCTGTGGAGCAAAAATGAGCTTCCAGGCTCAATAATTATGAACTGCTTCGAATGTCTGCAGGACATGAGGGAGTCCTGTTGGTGTCTGTGGGATCCCTCCAGAAGTATCTGGGGTGCCTGGGGGGCTCTGCTGCCCTGCTGAGAACCACTGTCCTCGGGGCTTCCCGCATGCCACTTACTTTCCCTCTGCTTCTAGTGCCCTGGCTGAAGCCCTTACAGGTGTCTGTAGAAATGCTTTTCTTACAGTTTAATCCCGGTTGTTTCTTTTCAGGTACATGGACTCCGTTTAACCCTGTGACTGTTCGGTCAATCATATGTAAGTAAAAGTGTCTTCTTGTGCTGCCTGACAAGAGCTGCTCCTTTTTTTTTCTCCTTTCCTTTACTTCTCCTTAGCTAGAAGTGGTGCTGCTTGTGTCTTTCATTCTACCCTCCCTATCGTTTATCTCCTCACTAATGCTTTAACCTGTTTAACTTATTCTTTTTTTTTAGTTTATTTATTAATTTAAAAAATTAACAAACCAAATAATGCATTAACATGTATAATCAGTAAGTCACAATATCATCACTTAGTTGTAGTTTCATCGTTTTTTAGAACATTTGCATTAATTCAGAAAAAGAAATAAAAAGACAATAGAAAAAGAAATAAAATGAAAACAGAAAAGAAAAAAAGATTATACCTACCATACCCCTTACCCCTCGCTTTCATTGATCACTAGCATTTCAAACTAAATTTATTTTAGCATTTGTTCCCCCTATTATTTATTTTTATTCCATATGTTCTATTCGTTTGCTGACAAGGTAGATAAAAGGAGCATCAGACACAAGGTTTTCACAATCACACAGTCACATTGTGAAAGCTATATCATTCAGTCATCCTCAGGAAATATGGCTACTGGAACACAGCTCTACATTTTCAGGCAGTTCCCTCCAGCCTCTTCGTTACATCTTGAATAACAAGGTGATATCTACTTAATGCATAAGAATAACTTCCAGGATAACCTCTTGACTCTGTTTGGAATCTCTCGGCCATTGATACTTTGTTTCATTTCATGTTTAACTTATTCTTGGTAGATTATCCCCTAAGTTATTTAGTTATTTTTCAAGTCTTACCTGGTTGTTTTAAAAACATTTTTACTGTAAAATATAACATATATACAAAGAAAAGAAAGAAAAAACAATAATTTTCAAAGCACACTTCAACAAGTAGTTACAGAGCGGATTTCAGAGTTTTTTATGGGTTACATTCCACTATTTCAGATTTTTCCTTCTGTCTGCTCCAAAACACTAGGACTAGAAGAAATACCAATGGAGTGATTCATCAGTCATGTCATTAGTTAAATCCCATTTTCTCTGTTATAACTCCTCCTCCTCCTTTGATCCTTCTCCCAGTCTACGAGAATCTTGAAGCAGTGCCTCTTCTGACTTCTTTATTTTGAGAACGAATGTTAAACTAAAGAATACTTACCTGGTTGTTCTTATTTTTGTTTGCTTTTTACCTGGTCATTTTTTATAATCTCTGATTGCTTGACATTTTTGTGAGTCCTTTTATGTTTCATCAAATATTTTACATGGTTGTCTTTAATGTTTTTAGTGCACATCCCAAGACCCAGTCTGCAGATGTGTTCTTTCAAAGAGGATTTGTGTTTATTTCCCCTAGGGATCAGGGTGCGGCCAGCCTGGGGCTGTGTTTATTTCTCAGTTTGAGGTTTCACGGCTGTGCAGGTAGCATGGATTTGAACTGCACATGAAGATGGGCCTGTGGCTGCATATTCTTAGGAAAAATTTATCGGATTAGCCCATCCCTTGATTTCTGGAAGTTTTCCTTTGCTGGAGGTTGGGTCCTTTTAAAAGTCTACCCTCCTGACTCCATAGTTGGGTGAAGGTGTGGGATGAGGCTTCAGTTTGAACATGGTCAGATTTGTGAGTAGGGGTGCTCGCTCGGATTTAAGCAAATAGTTATTTACTGATTAATAGAAGAAAGACAGAAAAATAAAGTCATTTACATCACAAGGCAGGAATTTACTAACTCCCAGAGAAGAACACTGGGAAATCCCGGAACCCCCTGGGCAGAGCCTCCTCCTCTTGGGTGCGATTCCGAAGTCTGACTGCTTGCAGGCGGCCTGTGTGGTGTTTTTGCACAGTAGTGGCCAGATTCCAATTAGCTTACATGACCGGGCCCAGGTGGTCCTCTGGGAACTGGGTTGGGCCCAAGAGGCGCTTCCTGGGCCCTGGATAAGTTTATCAGAGCACGTCTCCTGGGAGGGTAGCCTGTCCTCCCAGGGGAGTGTGCACTTTACAGTCCAGCAGCAAGGCCCTCCTGCAGCCCACGCCGGCTGAGCAGAGCAAACTCTGCAGCCTTAGTTTCCTTTCTTCTTTGTGTTTCAGTCCCCCCTCGCCCAAATACAATGTTCCCCTTAGGGGACTTTTCCCAGAGCAGCCTGACACTGTGCTCCAGTTCAGTTCGTCTTTTTTTTTTTCTTTTGAGGATTCCCTATTCCCTTATTTTCCTGTAAGTTCAGCAGTGTATTGCAAAGTGTGTTTCATACAGTTTTCTGACTTCTATTGGTATTGTAGCTTGGGGGCTTTTTAAAAGGTTCTGTTACCAGCTGTACTTCGCTGTTGATCACGGGCTGCTTCGTCATACCTGCGTCACAGAGTGGTGGCGTCGTGGTGACCGGGCCTCGCTTCTGGGCCGTTGTCCACCCTGCATCCCCATCTCAGTGGCCTCCGCTCAGCCGGGCTGGTCGGGGAGTGTCTGTGGGCCTGCAGCTGCCAGTGCACCCCAGTACTGGACATTCCACGCAGGCTAGGACTGCCAGCGTGCCATCAGCTGTTTGGAGGAAACAGTATTCAGTTTGTCATGTTACTTTTATGTGAAATTTCATTAATTGGACCAAACTGAGAGCACTTATGTTGCAGTCTCATTTCACCCTCTGTACTTGAAAAGAAACTAGTTATTTATAATTTTCCCTGAAGCAGTATAGACTGAATTTTTATGTGTATATTTTTTGGCCATTTTACAATTACGTGTAAATATAGTTATAGATTTGAATGTGGAGCTAGACTGATTTTACTTTTTTTTTTTTTTTGGCATGGGCAGGCTCCAGGAATCAAACCTGGGTCTCCAGCATGGCAGGTGAGAATTCTGCCACTGAGCCACCATTGCCTACCTTAGACTGATTTTTTTTTTTTAAAAGAGAGGCAGGTTTTATCTTAAAAGGTCAAAAACTAATAAGAGGGCGTTGCAGTGGTGGCTCAGTGGCAGAATTCTCGCCTGTCCATGCAAAAAAACCACAAAGTTAGTAAGATGGTCTGACTAGGGCCTTTTTTTTAAAATCATGCAACTAGACTTCCCTGTACTTGAGGCTCCTGACCCTTCCTTGGTAGATGAGGGTTCCCTGGGAACACACGAGAGGGGCACTGGGGTGGGTTACGACTGTGTTTTGGGGTCCAGAATTTATGCCCTGAGAGAGCTGGAGGGGACGTCCCCTCAGTTTCTCTTCACCTCAGTTTCTCCTGTTGTGGAGCAAGGACCACATGTGTATGTGCTTTTGGAGAACCTGCTCCTGTGTTAAGTTCTGTTTCTGGGCCTGCCAGCATGTTTTGCACTTTCCTTTGCATGGTCTCCCAGCATTGTTTAGGGTCTCCATCCCGCTGCAGGCAAAAGTCACAAGCCTTTTGGGAATCTAACTCCAGTGCAGCTCATAAACTTGTATCAGCTGATGTTTTTCCGTTAGTGATTAGCGGACGGGGTCCTTGCAGGGTTCCTCAGGGAACCCAAGGTCTGCTGGGGGAGCTTTGAAGCGACTGCTGTAACTGCATCTCCGGCTACTTGAAGGATTTGAATTTGACAGGCACTTCCTGTGTTCTTTCTTGTCTCAGCCATGTTTGACCGAGAGAACAAGGCTGGCGTGAACTTCAGCGAGTTCACAGGCGTCTGGAAGTACATCACAGACTGGCAGAACGTCTTCCGCACCTATGACAGGGATAATTCTGGGATGATTGACAAAAACGAGCTCAAGCAAGCACTCTCAGGTTTTGGTAATTCACTTATCTTGATTGCATAGCATATTTCATTTTGGAACCTAGGTATGATTGAACTTTTTTTTTTTTTACTTCGCTCAGCTTACTGCTTTTTTTTTTTTAAACCTAGTTCATATAAATTTTTTGTTTATATCATTCAGGCTTATATTTTAATACAAATATTTATATCATGAGGCATATATTTGATATGAAAATGTTATGTAGATTTTCATCCAAAATGAGATAGGGACTATGCAAAGCTCATCTTCTGTCAAGTGGAATGATGTCATGAACAAAAGTGAGAATGTGGGATTTCAAACTCTATAAAGCAAGTAAGTGAAAAAAAAATTTTGGACGCTAGCTTATATTTCATATAAAATATTTATATTGAAAAGATGATAAAATAGCCGTAAAAAGAGATTCTGTAAATTATCCAGTCTAACCTTTGGTCAGTAAAAATCCTACGACTCAAATACAGAGTTCCAAAGTAGGAATGTGTTCTCTCCCATTCTCAAGTGAGTGTGAGCCATGTGTGTGTTTGGATTCATGCATGCTGTGTAATGGTATGTGCTTGTTTATATAGTACCTTTCCAGACTGAATTAAAGCACTCTTCTAATGTTATTCTTGGGTTTGAGAGGATGGGAAGCAGTGTAATTTTTATATACAAAGGAAACCGGAAACGTTTGGGGGCCAGTCCATGTCTTCTGAGTAGTTACGCCAAGATTGCAGTTTGGAATGGTTTTACCCAGGGCCAGTCTAGTCTTACCTTATATGTTGTGCTTAAAAAAAGCTGCTTGCAATTGCCTTCTAGAAAAAAATACAGATTTTCATTTAATAGATTCTACATATTTTGAAGTTTTAAGTTAATAAAAACTACATTGTACTTTTGGCAACTAAAGTGGCTTATATCCTTTTTTTCCCCTGCATGTACTTTGTAGCTGTCTCCTCCATTTCTCTTTCCTTTTTTGTCTTAAGACCTTGTGCCCAGGATCCGTTAGAGGTGCTGACATCCCACAGGGAATTGTGCTCTGAGCTACCCAGGACGGGTCCAGGATTGGGGCAGGAGCTTTGACCGCATGCTGCCTGACCAGGAACTCGGATTGCAGCCAGCCTCTCTGCCCTGAAGGGGAGGAAAGGTGTTCTAGTTTGCTAGCTGCCGGAATGCAACACACCAGAGACGGATTGGCTTTTAATGAAAGGGGATTTATTCTGTTGGTTCTTCAGAGGAAAGGCAGCTAACTTTCCACTGAGGTTCTTTCTTACGTGGAAGGCACAAGATGGTCTCTGCTGGTCTTCTCTCCAGGCCCCTGGGTTCCAACAACTTTCCCCGGGGTGACTTCTTTCTGCATCTCTAAAGGCCTGGGTTGAGCTGCTAGTGCCTGAGATGAGGAATGCCGAGCTGATAGGCTGTGCTACATTGCATTCTCTCATTTAAGCACCAGCCAATTAAGTCAAACGTCACTCATTGCAGCAGACACGCCTCCTAGCTGACTGCAGATGTAATTAGCAACAAATGAGGTTCACGTACCATTGGCTTATGTCCGCAGCAACAAAACTAGGTATGCTCACCTGGTCAAGTTGACAACTGAATCTAACTAACACAAAAGGCTAGAAAGGAGACCTCCTTGACAGAGAGTGGGCTTTGGGCCGCAGAAGCAACGCATACAGCAGAGCTGGCGCTGTGCGCTTGAGGCGGTAATAAATGGCTCCTGTAGGCCATTCTAGACAAGCCACAGCTGCGTCACAGGCTGCCATCACCTCCTAAACTGGCTGGGCCCTAGAACCCTCGTTTTACTCAATACCGATGGCCTTTGGGCTTGAAATTCCCTGGAAAATGTTGAATATGGACAGCTCTCCCCAGACGCCCCCGCCCTCATGGCCACAGCTGCAGGACCTGCATTGGTGTCCACTGCCCGAAATGCCCTCTGGCTTCCCAAGGTTTTTCTCTAGAAAGTAAATATTGTAGAATTTCTTTGGTTATTTTAAACATTATTTTAAATTTTTCCCATGTTTGTTTTTGTTTCTTACCTCTAGTAATGGGAAATAAACCTTAGTGGAGCAGTGAGGTTTTCCAGTGCTGTTTCCTGTTGCTTCCTATGAAACGGAGCTTGAAGGATATTAAGGAATGATGAGAAAGAAAGAATGAAAGATAGACACAGATGGGTTCAGGGGGTCTGAAACTCAGCAATAACAGACCAGAGACATCAGACAACTTTATTCTTAACTGGTTCCTGCTTATATACTGCAGGGTTCAGGTGACAAAGAGTATGCATGCACCTGGTGAGAATACAGAGTGCTTACTTAAGATGAACACAAAGAACCTGGGGCTAAGACAAAACAAACACTCTCTCTCCCAGACTGTTCTCCATTAAGCAAATAACTGTCTCCTCAATTCTTGCCGCCACTTTTAACGCTTAACGCCAGCTGCTCCCAACACATTTTGCAGGTCTTGTTTTAACCCTTGGCTCCTACAGTTACTCATCATTTTCTCTGAAAAGGATCATGATCCTTTTTGCATGATCTTATGATCCTTTGATCTTATGATCTTATGATCCTTTTTGCATAATTATTTTGGAAGTAAATGTTTGCGAAGTATACCTCAGATATAAAAATTCCTATTCAGTTTTGACTCCCGAGAACACATAACATGCCCACTGGCTCCGTAAAGGACTCCCTAGCGCAGCCCCGCACGCTCCCTGCCAGGAATCACCAACATGGCCATGCTGTTGAATTATATAAGTCATTCTTTTATGTATATATAATTTTTTAAAATTGCGGTAGAGTATATATCATATAAAAATCATTTTGGACATTTTAAGTGGACAAGTCTTTTGACATTAAGTACATTGATAGCATAGCTCACCAGCATCCATCTCCAGACTGTCTTTATCACCCTAAAATCCACTTCACACAACACTGGTAACTTCAGGGTCCATCCGCTCCCCGCTGTGATGCATACCAGCCCTTCACGTCCTGCTACGGCTGGATAAATTCCACAGTGTGCACGTGCATGGCTCTGTTTATCCGGTCAGCTGTTGGATCACTCTGGTTGCTTCCGCCTTTCAGCAGTAGTGAATGATACTGCCATGAACCTCGCCTGTGGGAGTCTCATTGCCTCTAGACGTGCAGGTGTGTAGTAGTGAATGATACTGCGAATGATACTTTCGGCAGTGGTGAATGATACTGCGATGAACCTCGCCTGTGGAAGTCTCATTGCATCTAGATGGGCAGGTGTGGAGTAGTGAATGATACTGCGAATGATACTTTGGGCAGTAGTGAACGATACTGCGATGAACCTTGCCTGTGGGAGTCTCATTGCCTCTAGACATGCACCTGGGACTGGGCTTGCCAGGCTCTTCTGCGGGACCGCCACGCTCTTGCTGCCGGCACCCCAGCGGTGCTGTTTTCTGTCATCCTCGCCAATGCTTGTTTTCAGCTTCTCTAACAGCCATCCTAGAGGAGTGGTATCTTTTTTGTAGTTTTAATTTGCATTTCTCTTAATGGCTGATGATGTTGAGCACCTTTTCATAGGCTGATCAGTTACTATCTTGTTTGAAGAAGTGGTGTTCAAATCCTTGGCCCATGTGTAAATTGGGTTGTTCATCTTTTTGCTGTTGTTGAGCTGTAGTTCTTTATGTAGTGTGGATATTACACCCTTACATGATGTCCACATATTTCCTCCCATTCTGTAGGCTGTTTTTTTTTTTTAATGTTTTTGATAACATCCTTGGACGTACCAAAGTCAGAAGTTTTTAATTTTGATGAAGTACATTTCATCTGTTTTTTATTTTGTTGCTTGTGCTTTTGGTGTAAAACCTAAAAATCCACTGCCTACTGCAATATCCTGAAGAGATTGCCTGTTTTCTTGTAAGAATGTTATATAGTGTTAGCTCTTAAATTTAGGTCTGATCCATTTTGAATTAATTTTGTATATAGTGAGAAGTAAAGCTCCACAGTCACTTTTTTGTGGGGGGAATTTCTGTTTTCCCAGCACCATTTTTTTAAGAACTGTACTTTCCCTGTTGAATGGCTTTGCACCCTTGTTGATAATCAGTTGGCCATAGATTGTGGTTCTAACTCTGGACTCTCAGTTTTCTTCCATTGATCTATATGTATATCTTTTTGCCAGCACCAGACTGTTTTAATTACTGTAACTTTGTAGTAAGTTTTGATATCAGGAAGTGTGAGTCTTCTAACTTTGTTCGTCTTTTAAGGTTGTTTTGGCTGTTTGGGACCGCTTTCAGTTCGAATCAAATTTGAGGATCAACTTTTCCATTTCTGCAAAAAAGTTTGCCAGACTTTTCTTAAGGATTGCATTGCATTTATAAATTGCCTTAGGCAGTACAGACACCTTAACAATACTCAGTTCTCCAATCCATGAACATGGGTGTCTTTCCATTTATTTATTATTGAAATTCTTTCAGCATTGTTTTTGTTGTTTTCAGTGTGTAAGTCTTTCATCTCCTTGGTTAAATTTATTCCCAGGTATTTTGTTCTTGATGCTATTGAATATAGAATCGTTTCTTGATTTCCTTTCAGATTATGTATCACTGGTGAATTGGAACCTGCTGACTTCTGTGTTTTTATCTTATGTCCTACAGCATTGCTGAACTCGTTTATTAGTCTAGTAGCTTTCTTGTGGTTCTTTGGGATTTTCTGTGTATAGGATAATGTCATCTGTGTATTGGGATACTTTACCTTATTTCTCTTCAGTTTGGATGCCTTTTAGTCCCTTCTTTCACCTGCCTGCTCTGGCTAGGGCATCCAGCATAGTGGTGAATGACGGTGGTGACAGTGGGCGTTCTTGTCTTGTTCCTGGTCTTGGGGGAAAGCTTTCAGTCTTTCACTGTTGAGTATAATATTTGCCATGAGTTTTGCATAAATGCCCTTTGTCATGTTGAGGAAGTTCTATCTACTCCAGTTTTCTTTGGGTTTTTTGTTTGTTTGCATGGGCAGGCACTGGTACTCGAACCCAGGTCTCCGGCATGGCAGGCTAGAACTCTGCCTGCTGAGCCACCATGGCACACCCCCAGGATGCTTTTTAAATTACTGACGTGTTATAGGTCTAATGAGATTTTTTATTTCTTTTTGCATCATATTAGTCCATTTGTATGTTTCGAGAAAATCTGTCCATTTCATCCAGGTTTTCTAATTTGTGGGTATATAATTGTTTGTGGTGCCCTTTTACGATCCTCTTTGTTTCTGTAAGGTTGTCACTGTTCCGACTGCCATTCCTGATTTTAATTAGTTGTGTCCTCTCGCAATCTGGCTTAAGGGTGTCAGTTTTATTGATACTTTCAAAAACCCTTTTTGGTTTTGTTGATAGTCTCAGTTTTTCCCTTTTCTATTTTGTTTATCTCTGCTCCAATCTTTACTATTTCTTTCCTTCTGCTAATTTCAGGTTCAGTATTGATTTGTGATCTTTTTTAATGTAGGCTTGTAGAACTGTAAATGTCTGTCTGAGCACTGCCTTTGCTGAATCCCGTAAGTTTTGGTATGTTTTGTCTTCATTTTCATCTGTGTAAAAATATTTTCTAATTTCCCTTGTGATTTCTTTGACCCATTGATTGATAACGTATTATTTCATTTCCACGTATTTGTAAATTTTACAGATTTCTTCCTGTTACTGGTTTCTAGCTTTATTCCATTGTGGTCCAAGAAGATACTTTGTATAACTCAAATTTAGTAAGGTTTGATTTGTGGCATAACAAATGGCCTATCCTGGGAGATATTCCATGTCTGCTTGAGAGGAGGGTGTGCTCTACGGCTGTTCTGTGTGTTCATTAGGTCCACTTGGTGAATAGTGCTGACCAGTTCTTGGTTTCCTCGTTGATCTTCTACTTATATGCTCTGTCAGTTATTGAAAGTAGTGTTTGCAATCGCCAACTATTATTGTAGAACTTAAAATATTATTCACTACAATTCTGTCAATTTTTGCTTCATTTATTTTGGGGCTGTATTGTAAGGTGCATGCATGTTCGTAATCATTGTATTTTCTTGGTGTTTAAACCTTTATCAATATATAATATCCTTCTTTGTCTCTTGTAACCTTTTTTGATTTAGAGTCTGTTTTCTAAGACATAATATAGCCTCTCTGGATTGCTTTTGATGACTATTTTTGTGGAACATACTTTTCTACCCTTTTGCTCTCAATCTCTTTGTGTGATTATGCAAGTCAGTTTCTTGTAGACAGTGTATAGATGAATCTCGCATTTTCATCCAGTCTACCAATCTCTGCCTTTTAATTGTAGAATTTAGTCTATTGGCATTTGAAGGTAACAACTGAGATGGAAGGATTTATTTCTGCCATTTAGCTGTTTCTGTCTTGTATGTTTTTTGTTCTCAAATACTCTATTACTGCCTTTTCTTGTATTTAGTTGCTCTTTTGTAGTGAACCATTTTGATTCCCCTCTTCTTTCCTTTTCTCTGTATTTCTTAGCTATTTCCTTAGTGATTGCCTTTGTACTTATTAACGTCTTAAAACTAATAGCAATCTAGTTCAACTCATACCAACCTAGCTTCAATAGAATACAAACTCTCTCCTCTTAGATATCTCTGTTCCATCTTTCTTGTCTCAGATTACATCTTTATATATCACCCATTAACGTGATTTTCAGTATAATTTTACATCTTTGCCTGTTAAGTCATATAGGGCAGCAGAGGTGTTAGAAACAGAAGTGTGACAATAGAGGTTTCTGTATTGCCTGTGTGGTTATTTTTATCAGGGGTCTTATTTCTTCTTGTGACTTCTATCCTACACTCTCTGCCTCATGGCCCTTTGTTTCAGCCTGAAGGACTTCCTTTCTAGCTCTTGCAGCCCAGGTCATCTGGTCCTGAACCTTCCAGGTTTAGTTTATCTGTAAATGTCTTAATTTCTCATTCAGTTGGAAAGGTGATTTTGTCAGACATAGAATTCTTGGCTGACAGATTTTTTCTCTGAGGATCCCAGTGCCTCCTGGCTGCCATGGCTTGGGTAAGAAATTCTGTGTTCGTCTTATTGGGGATGCCTTGTATGAAAAGTTGCTTCTCTCTTGCTACTGTCAAAATCCTTTGGATTTAGAGTTTTTTATATACAGTCTCTTGGTGTTGGTCTCTTCGAGAATCTGTCATGGTTGGAGTTCATTGAGTTTCCTGGATGTGTATATTCATGTCTTTCATGAGGTTTGGAAAGTTTGGGGCCATTACTTCCGTAAATACTTTCCTGCCCATCCCTCTCCAACAGTGCACATGTTGGTATAATTGACAAGTGCCCACAGGTCCCTCAGGCTCTCTTCATTTTTCTTTTCTGCTTCTTACTGCATGATTTCTGTGGTCTTATCTTCAAGTTTGCTGATCCTTCTGCTTCAAATCTGCTGTTGAATCCATCTGATGAGTTTTTCCTTTCAATTACTGTATTTTGCAGCTCCACAATTTCTCTTTGGTTCCTTTTATAATTTCTGTCTCTTTGTTTTGTTCAGACATGTTTTGCCAGTTTCCAGTGTGGATTCCTTTAATTCACTGATGTATTTAAGACAGTTGATTTAAAGTCTTTGACTAACTGATTCAATGTTTGAGCTTCCTCAGGGCTGATTTTGGACACATACTTAACTTTTTCCTCTAATTTAAGAATTGAGAACTGGACATTCAGGGTATTGTGTTTTTAAACTCAGAATCTAATTCTGCTCCAGAAAAGTCCTGCCTCTTTTAGAATCATGTGTTATTTCCTGTGTGGGGTTGGAGCAGTGGTTGTCTTTGGAACTGGACCCCCAGCGTCTGAAGTAGCCAATCAGAAGCACTGATCAATGGTCAGACCCTGGATTTAGGAGGACTGGGTCTTCATTGTCTGCTCAGGCACTGGGGGACTGGGCTGCAGGGCCCAC
Source organism: Tamandua tetradactyla (assembly GCF_023851605.1). NCBI lineage: Eukaryota > Metazoa > Chordata > Mammalia > Pilosa > Myrmecophagidae > Tamandua > Tamandua tetradactyla. The sequence continues at coordinate 49,071,036 of NC_135335.1, read as the reverse complement.
TGCGGCCCATCATCGCCTCTGGGGTGTGGAGTGGTGGTCCCTGCACGGGGGATGAAATTCACCTGCATTTGCTGCAGTTGATGCACATTCTCCGGCTCTTCCTGGGTGCTGTCCCGGGTCCTGAGGCAGGTGCTGCTGCAGTTCCTGTGGGCTGAGCACTTCATTTGATGAAAGGACTGAATCCTGGAGCTTCTCACCATCTGCTGCTTAGTTCATGGTTTTTGTTTTTGTTTTTTTTTTTGCATGGGCAGGCACCAGGAATTAAACCCGAGTCTCTGGCATGACAGGCAAGAACTCTGCCTGCTGAGCCACTGCCGCCCACCCCATCCGTGCATTTTTAAAACATTTATTATTGAACTTCTCTGTGCCAGGTACAGAGCACCAGGAAATAAAATGTTTTGCTGTCATTTTAGGGGGGGGAAACAGTTTGATTAATGGAAGTTTAATTTGCATTCAGTTTAATTTACATTTAATTCCATACCAAGGCAGTCGAGGTATGGAACATTTCCCTCCCTCCACCCCAGCCTGCCCACCAGCAGGCACTGACAGTTAGTGTGGAAAGGCGCAATGAACTACCATTTGCTGGACACCCACACTCAATTACCTGTCTTCTTGTTACATTTGCTTGATGCCACTTTTTATTGCTGAAGCACGTTAGAGCGATTCCAGGGCCTTCTCCCAGCATGCTCCGTTCTGTATCTCTACAGCAGGCACTTAGGAGGTCTGTGTTGTTAATTCGTCATGAAAATTAATGATAATTCCTGGCATCATCGCAGATCCTGCCCTCTCAGAGTTTTGTTTCAGCAGTGTCGTTTTATGACAGTTTTGCCTGAATTAGGACCTAAGCGAGGTCCGAGAACAGTTGCCGGCTCTCCTGCCTGTTACTTCCGAGAACAGTTGCCGGCTCTCCTGCCTGTTACTGCCATAGGCTTGCTGAAGAGCACAGTCCCACTTGGCCAGTTTGTCTGCCTGTCTCTGTGCGAGTCACAGGTCTCTTCCTGTGCTCATATTTTCTGAGGTGCTTGATTGATGTCCAGCTCTTTCAGAGGTGTGCCATGGCTTCACAGGATGTCATGTCAGCTGTCCTGGTGGCTGTGGAGTGTCCTGGTGGCCGATGGAGTGTCCACCATCCAGCTCTTCCTTCCATTGGCGCCCTGCCTGACTGCCCTGCTGGCTGCACAGGGTTGGGCCCTGAAGCCACCAGGCCAGGCTTTCTTGTCACCTTCAAGTACAGATGCCCGGGGAGGGGGCATCCGTGCATCTTCTTGTGCCCAGTTTCCAAGTGAGGTGTCGACACCCTCGCAACCACTGAGGTACAGGTGCCCTGGGAGAAGCAGGCTGTGCCACCTTGGGGGTAGGCCTAGGAGTGCTGGGGCATGCTGGCTCCACGGGAGCCTTTGCCCTGGGTCTCGCTGGAACCCTGAAATCACCCTGGGATGTGGGCTGTGGTGCTCCTTTGTCAAAGAGAAAACCGGGCTGAGAAGGTGACAGAGCCCCCATGCCCCGAGGCTGTGTTCTTGGCTGGCTCTTGGAGAAGAGCAGGCAGGTGGCTTGGTGTGTGTGAGCCATGCTGTGGGGCTGGGTGGAGGTCTCAGCACACAGAAGGGTGGTCTGCTTGCAGGTGCAGCAGGCAGCAGCAGAGAGAAGAGCAAGGCGGAGAGAGAGGAGCGTCGCTGCACCTCTGTGCCCTCTGCATGCTCAGGGCGCCTGTACTCACTATTGGAAGGTGTTGAATTTTTACCTGGCTATTCTTTAGGGGAAATCCTAGAGAGCAGGTTGCTCCCAGATTAACATCCTTTTTATAGTTACTTTGTTTCATAATTCTTTCCTGTAGTCTTTGTGTTCTGTTTTTGCTTGTTCTTCTACAATAACATTAATGACTTGGGAAATTGGAAATTAGATACAGAGGCAGTAGGAACTGCTTCCATTGTCATATGGATTATCTGTGTCACCGTTTTGTCTGTTCTCCAGGCAGGGCCTAGACAGGTGCCCAGTAAGGGGGAGCAGCTCTGGGCCCCCAGGTTCTGGGACCTCTGCCTGCCTCACGTGCCCCCCTCCTCACCTGGCTCAGTGGTGCCCCCTCAGCTGTGTCTGGGAACTGAGTTGTAACCACGCTGACACCCCGGGGGCTCCCCAGCTGGGGCGCTCTGAGCCCTCCCGCGCGTAGGTCCTGCATGTGAGGGGACTGAGACTAATGCGTTGGAGAAGGGGCACCTCTCCCCGGCCCAGCTTCTCCTCACTCAGGTGGGGGCCTGGAGGGACTCCTGCAGCAAACGCTTAGGAGACTCCCCTAAATTTGAGCCATAGGGTTGGGGGTCCAGTGCTTTAGGCTCTCTGGAAGGTACTTTATAAACATTTGCATGTTTACATCTTTATCAGTAAAGTGGTTAAGCATTTGTACAGGTAATTAACTGTGAAATTCACCCAGACAGTAGGTATATACATCCTTGCAAAGATTCCTGCAAGACTGAAAACCAGTAAAACTATTTTGGCACCTGGATCTTGTCTCCTGAATAAGTAAGAATACCCGGTAACGGCAGGCAGTGGGCCTGAGAGGGTGGAGGGGAAGGGCACTGCCAGGTCTTGGTTTTGGGCAGCTGCGGCACTCAGCAGGCCTGGGAGGGCGTCTGGGCCCAGCCCTGGGCCCCCAGCAGCTGCCAGGCTGGGAGAAGCTCCCTGGCTGGGGACCTTCTAGGCAGGATCTGGTGTGCTGAAAACAGAATTAGTGACTTTTTGCAGTCACAGTGTGATGAGGCCAGCTCACCCCTGTATTAGTGATTTCAGAGAGGCCCCAACATATGTGTGGGGGGGGGGGTTCTCCTTTGGTTGAGCTCCTATTTCCTCAAGTTTGCATTTTATTTAATTGTACGGTTCCTGTGATATTTTCTTATCTTTCAAAGCACTTTCCAGTACAGGGTGTCCCAGGGGAACCAAGTTATTTGGAGCCTTCATGTCTGTATTAGTAAACATAACAAAATTCATCAGCAAAGGGCTTTTTAAAATTAACTCTACTGAATTCAAGAAATTAAACCTGGGTATCCTGTGGGATTGTGGTTTTTGCGGGTACTATGTAATGATCGTGGTCAAGGAATCTGAGGATGTGTAAAGCGACACGGGATGGCTTCTGCTTTCCTCGCCATCCTTACAGGAAGGTGGCTGGACTTACCGGGTCACCTCACAGGGCTGGAAATAGAGATGCCTTCAGACTGATTTGTGAAGAAAACTTGCCTTTGTCTCTCAGAGTACATTTTAATGAATTTGCACATCTTGTTTCCCACCTAGCTCTGTATTGTTTGCTATAAGCTTTTATGAAAGACTTGTGGGGTCTTTAAGAGGGAAAAGATCGGAGATGGTTGCAAATTTTCTGATTTTCTTTCTTCAAGGGTACCGGCTCTCTGACCAGTTTCACGATATCCTTATTCGAAAATTTGACCGACAAGGAAGGGGGCAAATAGCCTTCGATGACTTCATTCAAGGCTGCATCGTCTTGCAGGTAGCTGAGGGGCTGGGTTGGATTTACAGGGAGCTGCCAGAATGGACACAAGAGCTTGGTCTTGACATTTGGGGGGAAGAAAGGAGAAGTATCATTTTGGAATTTGTGACTTTAGAATCATGCGTGGATAAACTTAGTTTCTGGAACTTATAAAAGGTCTCGTCTTCAGAGGAGTAACTGTTTAGTGCTCTTAAATGAAGGTGCACGCAATCATTTTTGGTCCCCTTGGAAATACTATAGAGCAGTCCAGTTGGGAGAGGTGAGTTTTTAGTACCCAGCAGGTTATTGCCATATATACCATGTCCTATTGTATGTTTACAAACATTGTGTGCTCTGAGAAGACGTGTGAATTTTCCCTTGTGATCATGTGTTTTAGGGTTCTCTAGAGAAACAGAATCAACAGGAAACACTCGCAAATATAAAATTTATAAAAGTGTCTGACGTGACCACAGGAACACAGAGTCCAAAATCTACAGGGCAGGCTGTGAAGCCAACAATTCTGATAGAGGGTCTGGGTGAACTCCACACGAGAGGCTTGCCAGCCAAAGCAGGAAGAGAGCCCGTCTCTTCTGAATCCTCCTTAAAAGGCTTCCAGTGATTAGATTAAGCATCTCTCATTGCAGAAGACACCCCCCCCTTGACTGATTACAAATGGAATCAGCTGTGGATACAGCTGATGTGATCATGATTTAATTCTATGAAATGCCCTCATTGCAACTGACAGGCCAACACTTGCCCAACCAGACAAACAGGTACCACCACTTGACCAAGTGGACACATGAAGCTGACCACGACAGCATGTAAGGGAGGGAGGGAGGGAGGTCAGGGAAATCTTCTCTGTAACCGGCCGTGAGTTAAGAGAGCTAACCCTAACCGTTGTGCTGATGGCATGTGGTTTCGGTGGGGCCTCCAGCCAGTCCCGGTCTTCCCAGCCAGGCCCCATGCTGGGGTCTGCCTGACACACCGAGCTCTACCAGCTGCAGAGGCACGGAAAGCTGCAGTGCGCGGGGTCTGCCCCAGCTGCTACCACAGCATGACCTACTTCTGGTTCTAGGAGATGCCTGGCTCTTAGAAAGGAAGTTGATTTTTAATCTCTTACATATCTTTAAAAATTTTTATTGTGACAAATTTCAAGTAAAAACAACAGTGGAATGAACAGTGTATTGTACTCATGCCCTTCGCTCAAATTTAACACTTCTTAACTCATGGTCAGTTACATAGAACACTCCCATGCCCTCCCCTCCTTTCCCTTAATTATGACACAGATTCCATTTTGTCGAAAGCAAGTGTTCCCACAAATGTTCCAGCAGCGTATGTCTTGAAGTGATAAGTCCTTGAGGTTTGACTCCAAGTGAAAGTCACACCTTGTCAGCTTTGGACTCCATTGAAATAGGTGCACAAAATGAGTTTTTTAAAACTGATCTGTCATTTTGGAAAATAGTCTCCGTTTTTTTGTGTTTTCACTCGAGATGATAACGCACGTTGTTTCCCTGACTTGGCCTGCTGAGTGGTAGCACGGCCCAGTTTCCTGACACTGAGTCTGACCCGCTGCCCACCCTTGCTCACGCCCCTTGCCGCCGCCCCCCACCAGTCCTGTCCCCTGCCACCACCACCACCCCGCCTCTGCCCTGGCAGGTTGTGTAGCAGGTCCAGGAGGCTGGACCAAGAGCCGCTGTCCAAGGGCCTTTGGTTTGGGAAGTTCCCAGATGCAGTAGAGCATCTGCCACACGGCCGTGCGTCCTTCCGCCTGTTCGTGGGTGAGGGCTGCTGTTGGAAGAAGATGGGCGTGGTTGGTGGTGGCCTCTGCTCGTTCATCATCTTCAGCAGGGGCCAGCTCCCAGAGGTGCGAGTGCCACTGTGTCTGAGAGTGGGTGGCACCGTGAGAGTTGGTTCCATGGGACCCTGATGGGCAGGAAGCCTGTGATCGCCTGAGGCTGCTCTCCTGCCTGCACTGAGGGTCCTCCGTCCACAGCACCAATGCTTTATTTAGGACATACCCCAGAACAGTGGACTCCGGAAGCCGAGCATTTCTGTCCCAACATGCCCATCGTCCCTGTTGGAATCAAGAAAGATCTTGGGAACATGAGAACACAAGGTGGGGGTCAGCCAGGACAGGGCGTGGCACACAGGTTGGGTACTTTGGGGTACCGGGAGTGTTCAGCAAAGATGATGGAGGGAGGGAGGTTTTTGAAATGGCCACAAGAGTGTCTCTGCAAGCCAGATGTGGGAAGAAAATACCTGGATATTCAGGGATACATCTTCTGGCCCAGACCCCCGTGCTACAGTCTGCTGGAGCGGCTGTCTGGGGTTACCTGAAAGCACCCAGGACACAGGCTTCCCGTGTGGGTCAGGGAACATGGTCACCAAGTTCCCAGCCAGCTGCGATGCACCCTTGTGCCTTCTTTACTCAGGGTGACGATGTTCGATGTTCAGGTGCCTCTCTGGAGGTGACAGCCTTCTCAGAGAGGTATGGTTGAAGTCCCTTTGCCTCCATGGCCGGTGCAAACTAATGAATCCATAGCAGCCAGAAGAGCCCACCTGCTCTAAGAGAGTAGAAAGGGGAATGTCAGAAAACTGCATTCTCCTTAGCCTCTTTGCTCAGCAGTATCTGCCCCAAAACAACGTCTGTGATCACCCGAATATTACCAGGCCACAAGAGCAAAGCCAGCCCGAGAAATGCTTGAAACCAAAGCTCTGGCACTACTGAGAGACTACAGCAGAAACACAGTCAAAGAACAAAGCCTGTGTGCCTCAGATCTCCAACACTTAGGAAGGACACAGTGAGCTGCCATGGGGCTCAGCCCAAGACCCTACCTGCTTGGGACAGCTCGTGCCCTTGATCCTGCTTCTCCTTCGACACTCAGCCCACCTGGACCAGAAACGCACACCTCTCTCTCAGGACACAGAGGTGTGCCGTGCGACTCATTCTAAAACTTTTTGTTCAATTCCTAAAAACAAATCTGGATGCCTTTTCTTATAAAACCTCTCTTCAAGTTCAGCCTTCCATGCAGTTCATTTTTGAAGTGCTATTTATTAATCTCAGTGTTTGATTACTGGCATTTTCATTTACCTATAATTTACCTGAGATTCCAAATCAAGTCGTTTTGCTGTCCATATGTGGAGCCAGCTGTGATGATGGTGGCATACAGCCTGTCAGGGCAAGGGACGCTGCCGCAGCCCACCAGCACTGGTCCAGGGAATCTCTTAGCTTCTTTCTTCTTTCTGGAAAGGGAAAAGCATGTTAACACCTGTGAATTAGGCTGTGATTGCGTTAGAACTGCGTTACAACCTGCCTGTCGTCTGTCAGCTGCACGGTGCTCTGGGAAGACACCATTTCATAGTGTCCTTCCTACACAGATTCCATGGCATAGCGTTGGGATGTCCAGCTGTCTTCAATGTGCTCAGCCAGAGACACCCGTGTCCGTGTAGCGCAGCAGCTACAGTTCTTGGTTCCACCATAGTTACCTTATGGTTGCTGTGTAATCAGTGAATCTGTGGTGGACCCCAGAAAAAACCTCTAATCCTCATTCAGTATGGCTGGGTGGGAGCTTTTTGGTTATTTCCATGGAGCTGTGATCTACCCAGTTGTGGGTGGGACCTGCTGATTAGGTGTTTCCATGGAGATGTGTCTCTGCTATTCCAGGTGGGGTTGCTTACTGGAGCCTTTTAAGAGGGAACCATTTAGGAAAAATCTTTAGAGCCACCTGAACCAACGGAGCCCACACAGTCAGAGACTTCTGGAGATGAAGAAAGAAAACATCCCTGCGGAAGCCATTGGAGAAGAAGCCTGGAGAGAGAAAGCTAGCAGACATTGCCACGTTCACCACGGGCTTTTGCAGTTGCAAGAGAAACCCTGAATATCATCAGCATTCTTGAACCGAGGTATCTTTCCTTGGGTGCCTTAATTTGGGCATTTTCACAGCCTTAGAACTGTAAACTTGCAACTTAATAAATTCTCTTTTTAAAAGTCTTTCTGTTTCAGGTGTATCACATTCTGGCAGCTAGCAAACTAAAACAGTATGTTTCCAAAGATGAACACATCCACCTCATACTAGTTGCTGAATTTCTGAATAATTTTTAATTTATTGTACTGATATTTATCAGCTCTGCAGAAAGTATATTTGAAAATAAAATCAGATGGAATATTCATTTAAAAAAATGTGTCTGTATTAGTTGGTCCTTCGTTCATCAGTGATTTGTCAGAGAGCCAAGTCTGCTAACATTTGAATATTCTTATCTCTGAAATGGAGAGAGCCCCTGCCCCATCTCTGCCTCACAGGGTTCCTCGTGAGATTGGATTACATTTTGCTGTGCTCTCTCACTTGAGAAAAAGA